>NW_025726324.1:0-332799 GCF_021461395.2 Schistocerca americana
ATCAGGATTGGTAAATGTTGGAATTTCAGATAGATCTCCGGCTATGTTGTATCACCACCACGGTTAATAAAGGGATCTATATGGCGTCAAGAAAGCCGGCACTTGCCGCTATATCTGTCCTGTAAACGACCGCTGTGTGGGGAACGCGTTAGCCAAGGAGTTGGGTTTGGAATGCCATTGCAAAATATAGTTTATATAGAAGCCTAACACCTGCCATTTACCTAAATTTTGAAGAACAGAGTGTTTAAGTAAAATAGTTGTAAGCCGATAGTTTTGTGACCTCTAGCGATTGAAGTTATTAGAGTCCTTTAGAAAAGAACATCCTCCATGCATAACTGTCGTGAACAACATAAGATAACTTTGGAAGGAAATTTTGTGACTGTACCGAGAGATAAACTCCACGCGTAGCAAGAGGACGGACCCAGCGTGAACGCCAGTTCTGCCGCCCAGCCAGTGAAACCGGACGCAGCCGTACTGTCAGCTGTGCTGTCAGCAACTTACAATCTCACGAGCGCGACGCGTGTCGCACCTTAGCACCTCAAGCTGCACTGAATCTTAACACAGAAATTCTTAACCATTATATAACGAACCCTTTGAATAACTTTGCGCACATTTTCAATAGTAAGGAACATACTTTGCTCCCTACACACTCTTTATATGACAGATGAACTCTAATTTTATTAAAAACCAAAGCACCGACAGGTAAGTCATATCGACATCTTCGAGATGCAACCAGCTTCGTCGAGCCGCCAATATTGATTATATGGAAGCAGGTAAGTGAGGGAATTAACAAAAGGAACAACAATCATATCCCTGAACGATTGACTGGGTGACTGATGATCGTCAATATTTGCAAATACAAATCAACACAGGAAACGGTTTATTGCACGTTTAATAATTTTTGGGCTGTTCATTTAAGGAGACATAAAATAATTTTTCATCAGAATCTTGTTACAGGAAGTATTAACGGGACATTACTCTATTCCACAGCATTACACATAACATTGCCATGACTTAACGACAGTTTTCTTCTAGGTAAAAGTACCAAAGTCTATTAGTTGGTATGAAGACACAAACGAGAGCATAAAGGAATACCAAGGGATGCTTACATTCATTTTGCTACGAAATGTAACTGGAGAGTAAGGAAGTTTTGTTTGAAGGAAATAATATTTTAAACTTTTGCTTTTGTTACGGTTTTGCCACCGCTTATATCACTATGACGAGTTGCCAATTACTTATGTCAAATTGCTTGTGTCTAATTGATTACGTCCAATTACTTATGTCTAATTACTTGTGTCCAATTACTTAAGTCCATGTATTATCTTATTGTTGTTCATTTTGACTGTTTTATTACTACCTATTTAGAGAATTTTGCTTGGACATTCTTATTGACGATGAAACACAGAAATTGCATCCGAATTTAATACAAAAGGCACAATGTCGACTTAAGTTCAAGAGGACTGACACTCTAAGTTTCTATGATTTGAACCTCTCTTGTGAGTCCAGTTTTAGATTCCCATGCTTCACCTCAGGTTTACTGTATACCATGGACCTTCTTATTGACGATGAAACACAGAAATTGCATCCGAATTTAATACAAAAAGCACAATGCCGACTTAAGTACAAGACGACCGACACTCTAACTTTCTATGATTTCAACCTCTCCTGTGAGTCCAGTTTTAGATTCTGATGCTCCACTTCACAATTACTGTATCCCTTGGACCTTCCTATTGACGATGAAAACCAGAAATTGCATCCGAATTTAATACAAAATGCACAATGCTGACTTAAGTACAAGAGGACTGACTCTCTATCTTTTTATGATTTGAACCTCTCCTGTGAAACCAGTTTTAGGTTCGAATGCTTCACTTCAGGTTTACTGTATCTCTTGGAAATTCTTATTCACGATAAAACACAGAAATTGCATCCGAATTTAATACAAAAGGCACAATGCCGACTTAAGTACAAGAGGACTGACTTTCTAACTTTCTATGATTTGAACCTCTCTTGTGTGTCCCGTTTTAGATTCCGATACTTCACATCACGTTTGCTGTATACCTTGGACCTTCTTATTGACGATGAAACACAGAAATTGCATCCGAATTTAATACAAAAGGCACTAGGCCGACTTAAGTACAAGAGGACTGCCACTCTAACGTGCTATGATTTGAACCTCTCCTGTGAGTCCAGTTTTAGATTCCGATGCTTCACTTCAGGTGTACTGTACCCCTTGGACCTTCTTATTGACGATGAAACACAGAAATTGCATCCGAATTTAATACTAAAGGCACAATGTCGACTTAAGTACAAGAGGACTGACTCTGTAACTCTCTATGATTTGAACCTCTCTTGTGAGTCAAGTTTTAAATTCCGATGCATCACTTCAGGTCTACTGTATACCGAGGACCTTCTTATTGACGATGAAACACAGAAATTGCATCCGAATTTAATAGAAAAGGCACAATGCCGACTTAAGTACAAGAGGACTGACACTCTAACTTTCTATGATTTGAACCTCTCCAGTGAGTCCACTTTTAGATTCGGATGCTTCACTTCAGGTTTACTGTATCTCTTGGACCTTCTTATTGACGATGAAACACAGAAATTGCATCCGAATTTAATACAAAAGGCACAATGCCGTCTTAAGTACAAGACGACTGACACTCTAACTTTCTATGATTTGAACCTCCCTTGTGAGTCCAGTTTTAGATTCCGATGCTTCACTTCACGTTTACTGTATACCTTGGAATTTCTTATTGACGATGAAACAAAGAAATTGCATCCGAATTTAATACAAAAGGCACAATGCCGACTTAAGTACAAGAGGACTGACACACTAACTTTCTATGATTTGAACCTCTCCTGTGAGTCCAGATTAGATTCCGACGCTTCACTTCAGGTTGACTGTATCCCTTGGACCTTCTTACTGACGATGAAACACAGAAATTGCATCCGAATTTAAGACAAAAGGCACAATGCCGACTTAAGTACAAGAGGACTGACACTCTAACTTTCTATCACTTGAACCTCCCCTGTGAGTCCAGTTTTAGATTCCTATGCTTCACTTCAGGTTTATTGTATCCCTTGGACCTTCTTATTGACGATGACACACAGTAATTGCATCCGAATTTAATACAAAAGGCACAATGCCGACTTAAGTACATGAGGACAGACACTCTAACTTTCTATGATTTGAATCTCTCCTGTGAGTCCAGTTTTAGATTCTGATGCTTCACTTCAGGTTTACTCAGTCCCTTGGACCGTCTTATTGACAATGAAACACAGAAATTGCATCCGAATTTAATACAAAAGGCACAATGCCGACTTAAGTACAAGAGGACTGACACTCTAACCTTCTATGATTTGAACCTCTCCTGTGAGTCCAGTTTTAGTTTCCGATGCTTCACTTCAGGTTTACTGTATACCTTGGACCTTCTTATTGACGATGAAACACAGATATTGCATCCGAATTTAATACAAAAGGCACAATGCCGACTTAAGTACAAGAGAAATGAAACTCTAACTCTCGATGATTTGAACCTCACCTGTGAGTCCAGTTTTAGAGTCCGATGCTTCACTTTAGGTTTACTGTATTCCTTGGACGATCTTACTGACGATGAAACACAGAAATTGCATCCGAATTTAATACAAAATGCACAATGCGGCCTGAAGTACAATAGGACTGACACTCTAACTTTCTATGATTTCAACCACTCCTGTGAGTGCAATTTTAGATTCCGATGCTTCACTTCAGGTTTACTGTATACCTTCGGCCTTCTTATTGACGATGAAGCACAGAAATTGCATGCGATTTCAATACAAAAGGCACAATGCTGACTTAAGTACAAGCGGAATAACACTCTAACATTCTATGATTTGAACCTCTCCTGTGAGTCCAGTTTTAGATTCCGATGCTTCACTTCAGGTTTACTGTATCCCATGGACCTTCTAATTGACGATGAAATGCAGAAATTGCATCCGAATTTAATACAAAAGGCACAATGCCGTTTTAAGTACAAGAGGACTGACACACTAACTTTCTATGATTTGAACCTCTCCTTTGAGTCCAGACTTAGATTCCGACGCTTCACTTCAGATTTACTGTACCCTTGGACCTTCTTATTGACGATGAAACACAGAAATTGCATCCGAATTTAAGACAAAATACACAATGCCGACTTAAGTTCAAGAGGACTGACACTCTAACTTTCTATCATTTGAACCTCTCCTGTGAGTCCAGTTTTAGATTCCTATGCTTCACTTCAGGTTTATTGTATCCCTTGGACCTCCTTATTGACGATGAAACAAAGAAATTGCATCCGAATTTAATATAAGAGGCACAATGCCGACTTAAGAACAAGAGGACTGACACACAAACTTCCTATGATTTGAACCTCTCCTGTGAGTCCAGATTAGATTCCGACGCTTCACTTCAGGTTGACTGTATCCCTTGGACCTTCTTATTGACGATGAAACACAGAAATTGCATCCGAATTTAATACAAAAGGCACACAATGCCGACTTAGGTACAAGAGGACTGACACTCTAATTTTCTATGATTTGAACCTCTCCTGTGAGTCCAGTTTTAGATTCCGATGCTTCACTTCAGGTTTACAGTATCCGTAGGACCCTATTATTGACGATGAAACACATAAATTGCATCCGAATTTAATACAAAAGTCACAATGCCGACTTAAGGTCAAGAAGACTGACACTCTTACTTCCTATGATTTGAACCTCTCTTGTGAGTCCAGTTTCAGATTCCGATGCTTCACTTCAGGTTTACTGTATCACTTGGACCTTTTTATTGACGATGAAACACAGAAATTGCTTCCGAATTTAATACAAAAGGCACAATGCCGACTTAAGTACAAGAGGACTGACCCTCTAACATTCTATGATTTGGACCTCTCCTGTGAGTCCCGTTTTAGATTCCGACGCTTCGTGTAAAGGATGAGCCAGACAATAGGAGATTTTACTTTATTATATGAGCCTCCAACCAGTAACTTCATTTTTCCATTACGGCCAAGCCACGGCCGGCAGTGTTAGCTGCCCGTAAATTCTTTCATCCCACGGTCTAGTAACAGGAAGTCAGCACCGACGAAGGGCGCCTTGTTCACGCGCCTCTCTCGTGTGCTGACGAGGTAACGCCGCCCCAGGCGTCGCTTAGCAGGCAACGCTCTGGAAAGTTCCATGCCGCCCGCACGGTTTGCTCGGTCCTGAACAATGACGGTGGAGGAATCCGCGTGGTGCGTCGAATATACCCGGCCGCCCGTCGCCGAGCCGGCTCTCTTGTATTCTTGCTGACCCGCGAGTCGGATGCGCGCCCTGCAGCTTTGAACATCCCCCCGCTTCTCCCGGTGCTGCTGCACTGTGGACTTAGTTTTGGCAGACAACCACTTTCGGTAGCTTCGCGAACAATGTTCGCCAAATTGCAAGCTCTGGCTCACCCTCACCTCCCTAGGCCTATGTAGCCCCTTTCATCAAGCTTTAGCCAATAAATGGCCTTTCTCTAAAATTTACACTATTATTCCATAACGCCCACCGCCTGCCCATACCCGCCATCCTGTACAATTGGTGTCAGGAGTGGGATGCGCTCCCGTAGTGACTTTGTCGCTACGCTAAATTTTTCCCGGCAAGACGCCGTACACTTCGCGCATGGAATGCGCGAACCGGCCGCCACGTTTGCTCCACGTGGGCCGTGGCTGCTCCACTAAACACGCACAGGGCGCGCGCTGCAGCGAGGCAGCCCACGCTATTCAGGCACGGGAGCTGGACGCCGCCGCGCTGCCCGCTGCTTGAGTTGGAGGGGCCTGCGCTGCGCTGCACTGCGCGACAGGGCCGGGGCGCCGTCATCCGCCGTCGCCGCGCCGCCCACCGTCGCCCGCCGCTGTCAACGACGCGCCTGGGGCCTGCCGCCATCGCCGACCGGCCGAGCCAGCGCCGTCCGCCGCCAACACATTTGGCGCCGCCCACGGGTCCGGACGCCGTCGCCGCCGCCCGCCGACCACCGCTCGCCGCCACTGCACCATGCCGTCGCCGCCACCAATGCGTCGCACCATCGCCATCACCATGTAAGTCGCCGCGATGCTTACAACTATATCTTCGACGATCTTCCGCCGCTGGATTGAGAATCTTTGTGGCCGTCCTATTTTTGTAACAATCATTACTTTTTTCTGGTCACTAGCGTCCCATAAAATTGTAAACATGCCGATGGGAACACGAGCGACGGAACGGGATACCCCCCTAGAGGCACCCGCCTCGCAAGACCCGCTCGAGGCCATAAATTCGCAAATGCGCCAGTTATTCGCACAAAATCAGGAGCTTCTTGAGCAAAACCGCGTCTTGAAACAGACGCTGGAAGCTAGTGCGCGAACTTCCATACCTGTAGCTAGCTCCACCCCTGTAACAAATGCTCGAACAGAGACAACTAACACTAATTCTGTCTCTAATACAAACGCCACAATTTCTGCTAACATGGCGACTGTAAGCAATTTTCCTGCGGCTGATTTCATTCCCACCTTTTCTGGGAAGTCGCACGAAAATGTAGCTATGTTCTTACAAAATATTCGTGATGTGGGTCGCACGTGTGCCTGGCCGGATTATCTATTGGTCAATGTAGCCAGACTCAAGTTGACAGGGGAAGCCCGAATGTTCATAGAAACAGTGGACGAATTGCGTGACACGCACGAATTTGAAGTATTGGCCCGCGGATTGACTACGCGTTATTCCGATACCAGAGGTACCGCATATTACAGAGATCAATTATCAACCCTTAGGCAGAAGCCTAATGAGGATTTTGATGCCTTTGCAGATCGCATACGAGCAGTGTCTTGTCGTACCTACAAGCTAGGTGAAAATGCCAGTGAAAACCGAATTTTGCGCTCAGAAGCCGAAGCGCGTGCAATTGATGCATTTGTTCGCGGTATTGACCCCCGCATCGGAGGCGAAGTCAAAGCTGCCTCCCCCACTTCTCTGTTTGAAGCTGTTCGTTTGGCAATGCTACGTGATGGGGTGTTGCGTTTTTGCGCTGCCGCCCCGCGCCCAACGAACCCAGTACCGGTCCCAGCACAAGAAGTATTTTGTCAGCGTTGTGGGAAGCCCAACCATACGGCAATGCGCTGTCGCGTATTGCACTATTTGCAAGACAGTAGGTCATGCTAATAATGTTTGCCCCACAAAGTCTCCATTTTCTAATCAGATGCGAGGCCACCGCCGCAACGTGGGGTCGAATCAGGGAAACGCTTGGCGGGCAGGTTCCGCCACCCACCCGCGCCCCCGACAAAAATAATACACCCGGTTAGGACCGAAAAATGTAAAGAGGAGGAACACGTTAGTCTATTTGGCGTACTCGGGAACAAATCAGTTAGAATTTTAGTTGATACTGGTGCTCAAGTTAGTGTATTGTTTGTGGAGAAAAATGATCGAAGGGTGTTACAGCCACCCCGGTACAATATCAGTGGCCTTGGAGAGGAAGTAATTGTCCCTGCAGGTTCGTGTGTAGTGAATCTGCAAATAGACGGTGGTAAATTCAGTCAGAGGATTGAGGTAGTGAGGCTAAAGAAGGGTGAATTTGACATCATACTAGGGAATGACTTCCTGCACCGTTATCAGGGGAGAGTGGATTATCGAACGCGAACTGTGCAGTTCGGCGAAGCAATTCACCGATTTGGCAGTGCGCACCCCCGTCAGACGCGAGGGAGCTGCGAAAGGCGCCGTTCACAGTCTCCCATAAAACCGCAGATGTGGGCGATAAAAACCACTGACCCTCTGAGGATAAAAGGCGGAAGTGGAAAGATTCTCAGGATAGATGTCAAAAATCAAGAACAGCATAATACAGACATTCTGGTTGACCCGCTCACCCAGATTGATGTTTTAGATCGTCAGTCAGTACATATAAAGAGAAGTATCTGCCGACCGGAAAGGAGACAGAAGGGTTTTGCGATACCAGTAAGTATAGATAATTTTGGTGTAGAAGATGTTGTGATACCGAAGGGTACTATTGTTGCCAGTGGTCAGGAAATTTTTGAGGAAATAAGAGGAGCTGAGAAGCAGCGAAATAAAGATAAGAAAGGAAGGAAAGGAAAGAAATGTTCAGTTAGAGAAGTGCGATATGTCGCGTCGACGATAAGGAGTCAGTTAGCAGAGAAGTTAGGTCATTTAAACAGTGAGGAGAAAAGGATGTTGCAGCCGGTATTAGAGGAATTTTCGTGGTTGTTTGAAGGGAGGCAATTTCTACCGGCTACGGATTTGGTTCAGCACGAAATTCCGACCGGAGAAGCTCGGCCAATTGCACAAAAACCTTACCGTATACCATACAATTTGCAGTCTGTAGTTGAAGATACGATTCCGCAGCAATTAGCTGCAGGAATCATACAACCCTCCTCGAGTGCGTGGGCGTCCCCCGTGGTCGTTGTGCCAAAGAAATCAGTAAATGGGGAGAAAGCCTATCGCCTATGTGTCGATATGCGGACAGTAAATCGGGTAACGACACCAGACACATATCCGTTACCGCGCATTGATGAAACATTGGACCGACTGGGCAACTGTAAGTATTTTACCACCCTTGATTTGCGTTCTGGGTACCATCAGATCCCTGTTGCACCCCAGGACCGCCATAAAACTGCTTTTGTTGTACCTACAGGATTGTATGAATTTGTAAGGATGCCATTTGGATTGAGAAACGCCCCTGCCACTTTTCAAAGATTTGCAGACTTGCTGCTGCGTGGGTTGAAACCTACAACCTGCTTGGTGTATTTAGATGACATTATTATTTTTTCTAAAACGATAAAAGAACATGCAGAAAGACTGAGGGATGTTTTGCAAAGGTTAAAAGGAGCTCATTTGAGTGTAAAATTAGAAAAGTGTGCTTTCGCTCAGTCACAAGTACAATATTTAGGTCATATTATAAGTGGAGAAGGTGTCAAACCGGACCCCCGTTTGACCACCGCAGTAAAGGAATTTCCAGCACCGACAAATGTCAAAGAACTACAGTCATTTTTAGGCCTTGCAAACTACTACAGACGTTTTGTGAATAATTATGCCACCCTTGCTAAGTCCCTGACTAATTTATTGAAAAAAGGAGTTAGTTTTATTTGGACCAAAGAATGTGATAAAGCTATGCAACAAATTCAACATGTTTTAACTAGAGCCCCTGTACTAGCGTACCCGGATTTTGAAAAACCATTCATACTGTCAGTGGACGCTTCGGATTATGCTGTAGGAGCCATCCTGTCACAAGAAATAGATGGCGAAGAACGACCATTTGGTTATGCGTCTCGACAGCTTAATAAAGCAGAGTCAAATTACAGCACAACTGAGAAGGAGCTTCTAGCACTCATGTTTGGTGTAACTTATTTCCGATGTTATTTGTATGGGAGAAAATTCACTGTCATCACTGATCACGCCGCGTTACAGTGGATGTTGAGCTTAAAAGACCCTAGTAGTAGGCTAACTCGTTGGGCTTTGAAACTGAGCGAATTTGAGTATGAGGTGAAACACAAACCGGGCAAGTTACATCAGAACGCCGACGCATTAAGCCGAAAGGTCAGAGTGATCGTAGCTAATGACGTTTCTATTGAAGAATTAAGGGAGGCACAGCAAAGAGACGTCGAATGTCAGAAATATGTGGCTTTGCCTGAATTTTCCGTTGAAGAAGGAATTTTATATCGAAAGACCCACTTGGGTAAACAGGCAGTAATCCCGAAAGAATTACGTTCTGAGATTATCGCATAGTGTCACGATAGCCTGCAGGCATGTCATAACGGCCTTCGCGCCACAAACTGCCGAATAGCCGTCCGTTATTTCTGGGCAGGAAGACGGAAAGACGTGCAAAAGTATATACAAAATTGTCTACCTTGTGTTAAGAGGTCATTACCACCTCGAACGAAAGTGCCTTTACAGCAGGTACCAGAAGCCACTTATCCCTGGGCAGTAGTAGCAGCAGATATTGTCGGTCCTTTCCCTGTGAGCCCCCAAAATAATCGGTATATTCTGTCCCTTATAGATCATTTCTCTAGGTTCTTGATTCTCATTGCTATACCAGATATGTCCGCTGAAACAGTAGCGCGTGCTTTTGTCACCCATTTGGTGTTACCATACGGAAGCCCTGAAGCTGTACTCACAGACCAGTGTACGAATTTCATGTCTGCGGTATTTACCGAAGTTTGTCGGTTATTGCGAATTAAAAAGTGGCGAACGTTCCACCCAAAAGCAAACGGACGCCTGGAACGAGTCCACCGCACCGTTATGCGCATGCTGTCTTACTATGTTAATAAACATCACTCTGACTGGGATAAGTATGTTCAATACGTTACGTCAGCATATAACAGCCGTGTCCATGAAGTTACAGGGTACTCACCTTATGAAGCAGTATATGGCCGCCCTATGAATTCGCCTTTTGAAATTGACAAACTGCCCCCTGGAATTAAATCCAAAGATGTGAAAGGTCTAGCTCGACGTCTAAAATCCATTTGGAAAAAAGTAAGAGGGAACAATGCCCGAGCCACCGCCCAACAGTTAAAGATAAGTAATCAAAAAGCAAAAATGCCTGAGTACAAAGTAAGAGACCTAGTTATGTTGAGCAATCCAGTAGTAAAAAAGGGAAGAACCAAAAAGTTTACACCTACTTATGAAGGACCGTACCGTATCATCCGGCTTACTTCACCAGTAAATGCGGAAATTCAGTTAGCGGAACGCACAGTGATCGTTCATTTTGACAGATTGAAACTGTATAAAGGACCCGAGCCACCCCCACCTAACAGTGAAACCGGGCCTATTACGCCAGTAGTTCCACCCAAAAAAGCAAGAAAGAATGTAATACAACCGCCTAGACAGCAACGTAGATATGCTCTAAGGTCAAACCCCTATGATTTGCGTTCCTGAATGTAGGTCTGGAATGGTATGTAAACAGTTGGAAAAGTCCTGCATGCAGCAAGAGAATTAATTGACGGAAAACACCGTAGTTACTATACATTTAATTAAATTGTGCATGTTAGTTATAAGTAGACATAAGAATTGGCAACTGTTGGTAACTGGTAATAGAATTTATGGCGTCACATGTTAATGGAAGTGACTGAAGTTATGTAATCATTTTGTCTTGTCATTTAACGTCTCCAGTAATGTTATCGTAGCAGTCGAGAATTAAAACCACAAACATTCTGTAATCATGGAATTAAGGGGAAAATTGTCCTTTTCAACAGAACACTTAGAGAAAGAATCAGTTAATCTAGAATATATCAAAGGGATTCATATTTCACCTGTTAATTTAGTGAATAGTGCACGAACACAGGTATTAAAGCTTTACCATAAAAACTTGATAGTAACACGCCTTCGCGAATGCCAGTAGATCAATGACTACATGCTGCCGTCTACCTGTCCTTTGAAAGATGCCCTATTACATGTATGTTTTGCTAAATGATCACACAACGATAAAAACATGAATAAATACGTCCAAGTTAAACAACAAATAGGCTACTCTAAAGTAAAAGGAGTCTTCCTCAAGTACTGTTTTATTGTTTTCATGATGCGATGTTGAACAGACAACAAGGTAAGTTTTTTGGTACCACGTATTTCTGTTTATCAAATGCCACGGAAGGAGTCGCGTAAATACCGCCGCTGTTGTTTACAGCTGTTCACATGCGCCGAGCCCCGCCCCTCTCTGTCAGCTGGCGACGCGGCCCCCTTCCCTGCCCTTCCCTCTCACCAGCCTGCAGAGAGAGCGGCCATTGCAGTTCTCCCTTCCCCACCCGCCGCCTCTGTCTTTGGTGCGTGCAGAATCTGCACCTCTCCCCTCGCCCCTCCTCACCCCCCTCCATCACCCTGCAGGCCACGTGCCTCAGCCACGCTACACATTCCTACATTCGTACGTTGCAGTTTAAACAGCAAACCTAAAGTGATAGTTATAGAAATAAAATCACCAGCTTAATATTGCCCTACAGATTTTATTAGTCTTATCTAAAGACGGGAATCTATGTGTATTGTCTATTTGAATTTTCAGTATGGAACAAAAATCGTGAGAGAGAACTTTTCCTGGTACGCATTGTCTAAACCATCAGGATTGGTAAATGTTGGAATTTCAGATAGATCTCCGGCTATGTTGTATCACCACCACGGTTAATAAAGGGATCTATATGGCGTCAAGAAAGCCGGCACTTGCCGCTATATCTGTCCTGTAAACGACCGCTGTGTGGGGAACGCGTTAGCCAAGGAGTTGGGTTTGGAATGCCATTGCAAAATATAGTTTATATAGAAGCCTAACACCTGCCATTTACCTAAATTTTGAAGAACAGAGTGTTTAAGTAAAATAGTTGTAAGCCGATAGTTTTGTGACCTCTAGCGATTGAAGTTATTAGAGTCCTTTAGAAAAGAACATCCTCCATGCATAACTGTCGTGAACAACATAAGATAACTTTGGAAGGAAATTTTGTGACTGTACCGAGAGATAAACTCCACGCGTAGCAAGAGGACGGACCCAGCGTGAACGCCAGTTCTGCCGCCCAGCCAGTGAAACCGGACGCAGCCGTACTGTCAGCTGTGCTGTCAGCAACTTACAATCTCACGAGCGCGACGCGTGTCGCACCTTAGCACCTCAAGCTGCACTGAATCTTAACACAGAAATTCTTAACCATTATATAACGAACCCTTTGAATAACTTTGCGCACATTTTCAATAGTAAGGAACATACTTTGCTCCCTACACACTCTTTATATGACAGATGAACTCTAATTTTATTAAAAACCAAAGCACCGACAGGTAAGTCATATCGACATCTTCGAGATGCAACCAGCTTCGTCGAGCCGCCAATATTGATTATATGGAAGCAGGTAAGTGAGGGAATTAACAAAAGGAACAACAATCATATCCCTGAACGATTGACTGGGTGACTGATGATCGTCAATATTTGCAAATACAAATCAACACAGGAAACGGTTTATCGCACGTTTAATAATTTTTGGGCTGTTCATTTAAGGAGACATAAAATAATTTTTCATCAGAATCTTGTTACAGGAAGTATTAACGGGACATTACTCTATTCCACAGCATTACACATAACATTGCCATGACTTAACGACAGTTTTCTTCTAGGTAAAAGTACCAAAGTCTATTAGTTGGTATGAAGACACAAACGAGAGCATAAAGGAATACCAAGGGATGCTTACATTCATTTTGCTATGAAATGTAACTGGAGAGTAAGGAAGTTTTGTTTGAAGGAAATAATATTTTAAACTTTTGCTTTTGTTACGGTTTTGCCACCGCTTATATCACTATGACGAGTTGCCAATTACTTATGTCAAATTGCTTGTGTCTAATTGATTACGTCCAATTACTTATGTCTAATTACTTGTGTCCAATTACTTAAGTCCATGTATTATCTTATTGTTGTTCATTTTGACTGTTTTATTACTACCTATTTAGAGAATTTTGCTAAAGTTTTGCCAGCACCAGTAACTTAGTATTTGTATCAACCTAGTGTTTCCATGTGTCGCTGTGTTACTATACTGATGAGGATAATAATTTTGTAGGATTTCAAGCATGCTAGAGTAAGTTCCCGAGTACTGCCAATTATCTGGTTAATAATAATGATGATGTCTTAGGTGACAAATTGTTTTAGAAGAGTAGTTTAGGATGTAACCATGCTTTATTTTGATTTGTATTTGAATGTTTATCTGGAGGGACATACCACATACACCACCCCGCGAGGGCACGTACCTTACGTGACGCGGCTGGCACCCGCGCGGTCCCTTAGCTGTCTGTGTCGTTTCTTCGCTTTTCCGTTCCGCGACATAGTCTGTTCTACCCACTTTCATCTTTCCACTATCAACAGAACAACCCTTGAAGAGTCATGCTACACCCGCAAGGGCACGTATCTTACGTGACGCGGCTGGCACCCGCGCGGTCCCTTAGCTGTCTGTGTCGTTCCTTCACTTTTCCGTTTCGCGGCATAGTCCGTTCTACCCACTTTGATCTGTCACAGACACAAAACTATTCAGCCCAGACTTTGATCTTCCATCTCCAAGAAGAGTTCACGAGAACAGTGTTCCGTGCTCTCTGACGACAGCTGAGCAGGCAACGTCAGACGCGAGCCGCGTCTAGCCCGCAGCTAAACGCCAGTAAGCGGAAATCTCTGTTCAAAACCTTGAGCCTTCTTTGTTTTCTCGTTGTATTTTCCGAAGGAATACCGACTATTGAAGTAGTAGCATTTAACTGTATGACGTGTCCCAGGACACTGCGATACAAGCAAGGATAGACGGAGTTTTAAGCAATCAGCTGGGCCCGAGGAGGCCAGCACTACGGAGTTACAGAGACGGCGAGTTTAGTCGCAAAATGTTGAGAGGATAAAGACGGCGAATTTGGTAGCAAAGTAAAGTTAGTCGCAAAATGCTGAGAGGATAAAGACGGCGAATTTGGTCGCAAAGTTAGCCGCAAAATGTTGAGAGGATAAAGACGGCGAATTTGGTCGCACAGTAAGGTATTTTATGTAAGATATGTAGAGTTTGAGGAAGAAATATGAAGCAACTATCTTGGAGTCGCGGAATTGTCATTTACACAGTTAAGTAGGCGATAATGTCGTGTCAACGATGCGCCTTGCACTGTACCTTCATAAAGGGAAAGTCCTTCAGAAATTACGCTCAACTTAGTCTTTTCTAATCCAATTCCTTACGCTTTCTGTTTGCACTACGAAAATCTCTAGCTTCCCGTCGAGTTTTATTTCTCTCCTCTCGTTAGCTACAACTTTGACATCCTACGACACAATCTACGCCCCACCTGCACCAATCTGGTGTCACTTTTCTTTGTCAGTCTCACTTAATGGTGTTCAGCAAATATATTGAGTTACGAGAAAATTCTTCTCAAAATGTGAATGTTGTTACACTTGGATGGTTAGCCCAAGGAGACAGTTAACATTTTTTTAGTTATTGATATGGTATTTGCAACAATTTGATATGATACTTGTGTGCTTCATTTCTATATTTATGTATGTTAATGTAATTTTAAACAGAACCCACTGTAACAGCTCATCTAGCTTTATGTCACGCGTAATCCCACTTCTATTTTGTTGCATTTGACAGTCGGCATTTGACAGTCATAGACCCCTCAGCTGCCGCGTGCAGCCCTGACGACGCGCTGGCTTTTGAAGTTATCTGCCGCGCCTTTCTGACGTAGCCTCCGCGCAGGTCTTTAGCAAACGGTTACCGTTGGAACACCACTTATAACCTTTCATGCCACTACGCCTTACTTAGTATTCGCACCCATTTAATTATGCTTTTATACCTGAAAGCTCATTCATGATTCCCTTGTCAGCTAACGTTCAAGTTTTACCTAAAAAATCAAATAATCACATCCTAACGTCAATTGATGATTTGCTAAAACATGAAAAAGGACAAATTTCTTACGTTCGCCTGTTGGCACTTAAATGAATGGTAAACAGCCACAAACTAAACTCAACAATAAAGAGAAAACAAGAACCTATCAGGCATGTGCCCTCCCTTAGTTTTAAGAGTGCAATTCTAATATTGGAGAAATTAGTGTAGTGTAGTGAAGTGTTCCCTTAGTAATAACTCCCTTTTCAACTGTGTTTTGAAACGTGTGAATCTCCCCTCATACTCCCCCTGCACTGAGTTCCAGCGCACAGACCTGGCCACGGCCACGCCCCCTTCCTGCCGGCAGCCTGCGCGCTGCCCGCTGAGGACAACACCCCACGCCGCCTAGCGTCTGTCGCCCTCGCCGTGACTCATCAGTGGTGATGTGTTTAAATTTTCAACTAATTCAAACAAAAGCAAAAAAAAAGACATTTTTTCCTCATCTTAGCAACAAGAACACTTAGCATGTTTACCTAATTCACACTGTTATGTTTTGTTCTAATTTTGTTTTGATATTCTATGATATTTTATGATGTTCTGATGTTTTACGATGTTTTGATGTTTTATGATGATTCTTGTATACACACAATATTGTTGACATGTGTAAGTTCCCTTGCGACCCTTAGGAGGTCTTTAGAGTCTCTATACCCTCCCATAGATTAAGACCTCTGCCGTCTTCCGTGAGGGCCATTCTTAATCAAGTAATTTTTACTTTGCTTTACAAGCTAAATTTGTTTACATTCAAATAATAATTACATTGAGCGAATTCACGTACGTTCTCCGCTCCCACGGAAGGGGGAGGAATGTAAAGGATGAGCCAGACAATAGGAGATTTTACTTTAATATATGAGCCTCCAACCAGTAACTTCATTTTTCCATTACGGCCAAGCAACGGCCGGCAGTGTTAGCTGCCTGTAAATTCTTTCATCCCACGGTCTAGTAACAGGAAGTCAGCACCGACGAAGGGCGCCTTGTTCACGCGCCTCTCTCGTGTGCTGACGAGGTAACGCCGCCCCAGGCGTTGCTTAGCAGGCAACGCTCTGGAAAGTTCCATGCCGCCCGCACGGTTTGCTCGGTCCTGAACAATGACGGTGGAGGAATCCGCGTGGTGCGTCGAATATACCCGGCCGCCCGTCGCCGAGCCGGCTCTCTTGTATTCTTGCTGACCCGCGAGTCGGATGCGCGCCCTGCAGCTTTGAACATCCCCCCGCTTCTCCCGGTGCTGCGGCACTGTGGACTTAGTTTTGGCAGACAACCACTTTCGGTAGCTTCGCGAACAATGTTCGCCAAATTGTAAGCTCTGGCTCACCCTCACCTCCCTAGGCCTATGTAGCCCCTTTCATCATGCTTTAGCCAATAAATGGCCTTTCTCTAAAATTTACACTATTATTCCAAAACGCCCACCGCCTGCCCATACCCGCCATCCTGTACAGGTTTACTGTATCTCTTGGACCTTCTTATTGACGATTAAACACAGATATTGCATCCCAATGTAATACATTAGGCACAATGCCGACTTAAATACAAGAGGACTGACACTCTACCTCTGTATGATTTGAACCTCTAGTAGAGTCCAGTTTTAGATTCCGATGCTTCACTTCAGGTTTACTGTATACCTTCGGCCTTCTTATTGACGATGAAGCACAGAAATTGCATCCGATTTTAATACAAAAGGAACAATGTTGTCTTAAGTACAAGCGGAATGACACTCTAACTTTCTATGATTTGAACCTCTCCTGTGAGTCTAGTTTTAGACTCCGATGCTTCACTTCAGGTTTAATGTATCCCTTGGACCTTCTTATTGACGATGAAACGCAGAAATTGCATCCGAATTTAATACAAAAGGCACAATGCCGTCTTAAGTACAAGAGGACTGACACACTAACTTTCTATGATTTGAACCTCTCCTGTGAGCCCAGTTTTGGATTGCGATGCTTCACTTCAGGTTTACTGTATCCCTTGGACCTTCTTATTGACGATGAAACACAGAAATTGCATCCGATTTTAATACAAAAGGCACAATGCCGACTTAAGTACAAGGGGACTGACACTCTAACTTTCTATGATTTGAACCTCTCCTGTGAGTCCGGTTTCAGATTCCGATGCTTCACTTCAGCTTTACTGTATCCCTTGGACCTTCTTATTGACGATGAAACACAGAAATTGCATCCGAATTTAATACAAAAGCCACAATGGCGACTTAAGTACAAGAGGACTGACACTCTAATTTTCTATGATTTGAACCTCTCCTGTGAGTCCAGTTTTAGATTCCGATGCTTCACTTCAGGTTTACTGTATCCCTTGGACCTTCTTATTGATGATGAAACACAGAAATTGCATCCGAATTTAATACAATAGGCACAACGCTGACTTAAGTACAAGAGTACTGACACTCTAACTTTCAATGATTTGAACCTCTCCTGTGAGACCAGTTTTCGATTCCGATGCTTCACTTCAGGTTTACTGTATCCCTTGGACCTTCTTATTGACGATGAAACACAGAAATTGCATCCGAATTTAATACAACAGGCATAATGCCGACTTAAGTACAAGAGGACTGACACTCTAACTTTCTGTGATTTGAACCTCTCCTGTGAGTCCAGTTTTGGATTGCGATGCTTCACTTCAGGTTTACCGTATCCCTTGGACCTTCTTATTGACGATGAAACACAGAAATTGCATCCGAATTAAATACAAAAGGCACAATGCCGACATAAGTACAAGAGGACTGACACTCTAATTTTGCTATGATTTGAACCTCTCCTGTGAGTCCGGTTTCAGATTCCGATGCTTCACTTCAGCTTTACTGTATCCCTTGGACCTTCTTATTGACGATGAAACACAGAAATTGCATCCGAATTTAATACAAAAGCCACAATGGCGACTTAAGTACAAGAGGACTGACACTCTAATTTTCTATGATTTGAACCTCTCCTGTGAGTCCAGTTTTAGATTCCGATGCTTCACTTCAGGTTTACTGTATCCCTTGGACCTTCTTATTGACGATGAAACACAGAAATTGCATCCGAATATAATACAAAATTCACAATGCCGACTTAAGTACAAAAGGACTGACACTCTAACATTCTATGATTTGATCTTCTCCTGTGAGTCCAGTTTTAGAATCCGATTCCTTACTTCAGGTTTACTGTATCCCTTGGAACTTCTTATTGACGATGAAAGACAGCAATTGCATCCCAAATTAATACAAAAGGCACAATGCCGACTTAAGTACAAGAAGAGTGACACTCTAACTTTCTATGATTTGAACCTATTCTGTGAGTGCAGTTTTAGATTCTGATGCTTCACTTCAGGTTTACTGTATCCCTTGGACGTTCTTACTGACGATGAAACACAGAAATTGCATCCGAATTTAATACAAAATGCACAATGTGGCGTGAAGTACAATAGGACTGACAGTCTAACCTTCTATGATTTGAACCAATCCTGTGAATGCAGTTTTAGATTCCGATGCTTCACTTCAGGTTTTCTGTATACCTTCGGCTTTCTTATTGACGATGAAGCACAGAAATTGCATCCGATTTTATTACAAAATGCACAATGCTGACTTAAGTACAAGCGGATGACACTCTAACTTTCGATGATTTGAACCTCTCCTGTGAGTCCAGTTTTAGATTCCTATGCTTCACTTCAGGTTTATTGTATCCCTCGGACCTCCTTATTGACAATGAAACAAAGTAATTGCATCCGAATTTAATACAAAAGGCACAATGCCGACTTAAGTACAAGAGGACTGACACTCTAACATTCTATGATTTCAACCTCTCCTGTGAGTCCAATTTTAGCTTCCGATGCTTCACTTCAGGTTTACTGAGTCCCTAGGACTTTTTTATAGACGATGAATCACATAAATTGCATCCGAATTTAATACAATAGGCACAATGCCGACTTAAGTACAAGAGGACTGACACTCTAACTCTGTATGATTTGAACCTCTCCTGAGAGTCCTGTTTTAGATTCCGATGCTTCACTTCAGATTTACTGTATCCCTTGGAAATTCTTATTGACGATGAAACACAGAAATCGCATCCGAATTTAATACAAAAGGCACAATGCCGACTTAAGTACAAGAGGACTGACTCACTAACTTTCTATGATGTGAACCTCTCATGTGAGTCCAGACTTAGATTCCGACGCTTCACTTCAGGTTTACTGTATCACTTGGACCTTATTATTGACGATGAAACACAGAAATTGCATCCGAATTTAATACAAAAGGCACAATGCCGACTTAAGTACTAGAGGACTGACACTCTAATATTCTATGATTTGAACCTCTCCAGTGAGTCCCGTTTTAGATTCCGACGCTTCACTTCAGGTTTACTGTATCTCTTGGACCTTCTTATTGACGATTAAACACAGAAATTGCAATCGATTTTAATACAAAAGGCACAATGCCGACTTAAGTACAAGAGTACTGACACTCGAACTTTCTATGATTTGAACCTCTCCTGTGAGTGCAATTTTAGCTTCCGATGCTTCACTTCAGGTTTACTGTATCCCTTGGACATTCTTATTGACGATGAAACACAGAATTTGCACCCGAATTTGATACAAAAGGCACAATGCCGACTTAAGTAGAAGAGGACTGACACTCTAACTTTCTATCATTTGAACCTCTCCTGTGAGTCCAGTTTTAGATTCCTATGCTTCACTTCAGGTTTATTGTATGCCTTGGACCTTCTTATTGACGATGACACACAGAAATACCATCCGAATTTAATACAAAAGGCACAATGCCGACTTAAGTACAAGAGGACTGACACTCTAACTTTCTATGATTTGGACCTCTCCTGTGAGTCCAGTTTTAGATTCCGATGCTTTACTTCAGGTTTACTGTATCCCTTGGACCTTCTTATTGACGATGAAACACAGAAATTGCATCCGAATTTAATACAAAAGCCACAATGGCGACTTAAGTACAAGAGGACTGACACTCTAATTTTCTATGATTTGAACCTCTCCTGTGAGTCCAGTTTTAGATTACGATGCTTCACTTCAGGTTTACTGTATCCCTTGGACCTTCTTATTGACGATGAAACACAGAAATTGCATCCGAATATAATACAAAATTCACAATGCCGACTTAAGTACAAAAGGACTGACACTCTAACATTCTATGATTTGATCTTCTCCTGTGAGTCCAGTTTTAGAATCCGATTCCTTACTTCAGGTTTACTGTATCCCTTGGAACTTCTTATTGACGATGAAAGACAGCAATTGCATCCCAAATTAATACAAAAGGCACAATGCCGACTTAAGTACAAGAAGAGTGACACTCTAACTTTCTATGATTTGAACCTATTCTGTGAGTGCAGTTTCAGATTCTGATGCTTCACTTCAGGTTTACTGTATCCCTTGGACGTTCTTACTGACGATGAAACACAGAAATTGCATCCGAATTTAATACAAAATGCACAATGTGGCGTGAAGTACAATAGGACTGACAGTCTAACCTTCTATGATTTGAACCAATCCTGTGAATGCAGTTTTAGATTCCGATGCTTCACTTCAGGTTTTCTGTATACCTTCGGCTTTCCTATTGACGATGAAGCACAGAAATTGCATCCGATTTTATTACAAAATGCACAATGCTGACTTAAGTACAAGCGGATGACACTCTAACTGTCGATGATTTGAACCTCTCCTGTGAGTCCAGTTTTAGATTCCTATGCTTCACTTCAGGTTTATTGTATCCCTTGGACCTCCTTATTGACAATGAAACAAAGTAATTGCATCCGAATTTAATACAAAAGGCACAATGCCGACTTAAGTACAAGAGGACTGACACTCTAACATTCTATGATTTGAACCTCTCCAGTGAGTCCCGTTTTAGATTCCGACGCTTCACTTCAGGTTTACTGTATCTCTTGGACCTTCTTATTGACGATTAAACACAGAAATTGCATCCGATTTTAATAGAAAAGGCACAATGCCGACTTAAGTATAAGAGTACTGGCACTCGAACTATCTATGATTTGAACCTCTCCTTTGAGTCCAATTTTAGCTTCCGATGCTTCACTTCAGGTTTACTGAGTCCCTAGGACTTTTTTATAGACGATGAAACACATAAATTGCATCCGAATTTAATACAATAGGCACAATGCCGACTTAAGTACAAGAGGACTGACACTCTAACTCTGTATGATTTGAACCTCTCCTGAGAGTCCTGTTTTAGATTCCGATGCTTCACTTCAGATTTACTGTATCCCTTGGAAATTCTTATTGACGATGAAACACAGAAATCGCATCCGAATTTAATACAAAAGGCACAATGCCGACTTAAGTACAAGAGGACTGACTCACTAACTTTCTATGATGTGAACCTCTCATGTGAGTCCAGACTTAGATTCCGACGCTTCACTTCAGGTTTACTGTATCACTTGGACCTTATTATTGACGATGAAACACAGAAATTGCATCCGAATTTAATACAAAAGGCACAATGCGGCGTGAAGTACAATAGGACTGACACTCTAACCTACTATGATTTGAACCAATCCTGTGAGTGCAGTTTTAGATTCCGATGCTTCACTTCAGGTTTACTGTATACCTTCGGCCTTCTTATTGACGATGAAGCACAGAAATTGCATCCGATTTTATTACAAAATGCACAATGCTGACTTAAGTGCAAGCAGATGACACTCTAATTTTTGATGATTTGAACCTCTCCTGTGAGTCCAGTTTTAGATTCCGATGCTTCACTTCAGGTTTACTGTATCCCTTGGACCTTCTTATTGACGATGAAACACAGAAATTGCATCCGAATTTAATACAATAGGCACAATGCCGACTTAAGTACAAGAGGACTGACACTCTAACTTTCTATGATTTGAACTTCTCCTGTGAGTCCAGTTTTGGATTGCGATGCATCACTTCAGGTTTACTGTATCCCTTGGACCTTCTTATTGACGATGAAACACAGAAATTGCATCCGAATTTAATACAAAAGGCACAATGCCGACTTAAGTTCAAGAGGACTGACACTCTAACTATCTATGATTTGAACCTCTCCTGAGAGTCCAGTTTCAGATTCCGATGCTTCACTTCAGCTTTACTGTATGCCTTGGACCTTCTTATTGACGATGAAACACAGAAATTGCATCCGAATTTAATACAAAAGGCACAATGCCGACTTAAGTACAAGAGGACTGACACTCTAATTTTCTATGAATTGAACCTCTCCTGTGAGTCCAGTTTTAGATTCCGATGCTTAACTTCAGGTTTACTGTATCCCTTGGACCTTCTTATTGACGATGAAACTCAGAAATTGCAACCGAATATAATACAAAATTCACAATGCCGACTTAAGTACAAGAGGACTGACACTCTAACTTTCTATGATTTGATCTTCTCCTGTGAGTCCAGTTTTAGATTCCGATGCCTTATTTCAGGTTTACTGTATCACTTGGACCTTCTTATTGACGATGAAAGACAGCAATTGCATCCCAAATTAATACAAAAGGCACAATGCCGACTTAAGTACAAGAAGAGTGACACTCTAACTTTCTATGATTTGAACCTCTCCAGTGAGTCCCGTTTTAGATTCCGACGCTTCACTTCAGGTTTACTGTATCTCTTGGACCTTCTTATTGACGATTAAACACAGAAATTGCATCCGATTTTAATACAAAAGGCACAAAGCCGACTTAAGTACAGGAGTACTGACACTCGAACTTTCTATGATTTGGACCTCTCCTGTGAGTCCAATTTTAGCTTCCGATGCTTCACTTCAGGTTTACTGAGTCCCTTGGACTTTCTTATTGACGATGAAACACAGAAATTGCATCCGAATTTAATACAATAGGCACAATGCCGACTTAAGTACAAGAGGACTGACACTCTAACTCGGTATGATTTGAACCTCTCCTGAGAGTCCAGATTTAGATTCCGATGCTTCACTTCAGGTTTACTGTATCCCTTCGACATTCTTATTGACGATGAAACACAGAAATTGCATCCGAATTTGATACAAAAGGCACATGCCGACTTAAGTACCAGAGTACTGACACTCTAACTTCCTATGATTTGAACCTCTCCTGTGAGTCCAGTTTTAGATTCCGATGCTTCACTTCAGGTGTACTGTATCCATTGGACCTTCTTAATGACGATGAAACACAGAAATTGCATCCGAATTTAATACAAAAGGCACAATGCCGACATAAGTACAAGAGGACTGACACTCTAACTTTCTATGATTTGAAGCTCTCCTGTGAGTCCAATATTAGATTCCGATGCATCACTTCAGGTTTACTGAGTCCCTTGGACTTTCTTATTGACGATGAAACACAGAAATTGCATCCCAATTTCATACAATAGGCACAATGCCGACTTAAGTACAAGAGGACTGACACTCTAACTCTGTATGATTTGAACCTCTAGTGAGAGTCCAGTTTTAGATTCCGATGCTTCACTTCAGGTTTACTGTATACCTTTGGCCTTCTTATTGACGATGAAACGCAGAAATTGCATCCGAATTTAATACAAAAGGCACAATGCCGTCTGATGTACAAGAGGACTGACACACTAACTTTCTATGATTTGAACCTCTCCTTTGAGTCCAGACTTAGATTCCGACGCTTCACTTCAGGTTTACTGTATCCCTTGGACCTTCTTATTGACGATGAAACACAGAAATTGCATCCGAATTTAATACAAAAGGCACAATGCCGACTTAAGTACAAGAGTACTGACACTCGAACTTTCTATGATTTGAACCTCTCCTGTGAGTCCAATTTTAGCTTCCGATGCTTCACTTCAGGTTTACTGAGTCCCTTGGACTTTCTTATTGACGACGAAACACAGAAATTGCATCCGAATTTAAAACAATAGGCACAATGCCGACTAAAGTACAAGAGGACTGACACTCTAACTCTGTATGATTTGAACCTCTCCTGAGAGTCCAGTTTTAGATTCCGATGCTTCACTTCAGGTTTACTGTATCCCTTGGACATTCTTATTGACGATGAAACGCAGAAATTGCATCCGAATTTAATACAAAAGGCACAATGCCGACTTAAGTACAAGAGGACTGACACTCTAACTTTCTATGATTTGAACCTCTCCTGTGAGTCCAGTTCTAGATTCCTATGCTTCACTTCAGGTTTATTGTATCCCTTAGACCTTCTTATTGACGATGAAACACAGAAATTGCATGTGAATTTAATACAAAAGGCACATGCCGACTTAAGTACAAGAGTACTGACACTCTAACTTTCTGTGATTTGAACCTCTCCTGTGAGTCCAGTTTTAGATTCCGATGCTTCACTTCAGGTTTACTGTATCCCTTGGACATTCTTATTGACGATGAAACACAGAAATTGCATCCGAATTTAATACAAAAGGCACAATGCCGACTTAAGTACAAGAGGACTGACACTCTAACTTTCTATGATTGGAACCTTCCCTGTGAGTCCAGTTTTGGATTGCGATGCTTCATTTCAGGTTTACTGTATCCCTTGGACCTTCTTATTGGCGATGAAACACAGAAATTGCATCCGAATTTAATACAAAAGGCACAATGCCGACTTAAGTACAAGAGGACTGACACTCTAACTTTCTATGATTTGAACCTCTCCTGTGAGTCCAGTTTCAGATTCCGATGCTTCAGTTCAGGTTTACTGTATCCCTTGGACCTTCTTATTGACGATGAAACACAGAAATTGCATCCGAATTTAATACAAAAGGCACAATGCCGACTTACGTACAAGAGGACTGACACTCTAACTTTCTATGTTTGAACCTCTCCTGTGAGACCAGTTTTAGATTCTGATGCTTCACTTCAGGTTTACTGTATCCCTTGGACGTTCTTACTGACGATGAAACACAGAAATTGCATCCGAATTTAATACAAAATGCACAATGCGGCCTGAAGTACAATAGGACTGACACTCTAACCTTCTATGATTTGAACCACTCCTGTGAGTGCAGTTTTAGATTCCGATGCTTCACTTCAGGTTTACTGTATACCTTCGGCCTTCTTATTGACGAAGAAGCACAGAAATTGCATCCGATTTTAATACAAAAGGCACAATGCTGACTTAAGTACAAGCGGAATGACACTCTAACTTTCTATGATTTGAACCTCTCCTGTGAGTCTAGTTTTAGATTCCGATGCTTCACTTCAGGTTTAATGTATCCCTTGGACCTTCTTATTGACGATGAAACGCAGAAATGTCATCCGAATTTAATACAAAAGGCACAATGCCGTCTTAAGTACAAGAGGACTGACACACTAACGTTCTATGATTTGAACCTCTCCTGTGAGTCCAGACTTAGATTCCGACGCTTCACTTCAGGTTTACTGTATCCCTTGGACCTTCTTATTGACGATGAAACACAGAAATTGCATCCGAATTTAAGACAAAATGCACAATGCCGACTTAAGTACAAGAGGACTGACACTCTAACTTTCTATCAATTGAACCTCTCCTGTGAGTCCAGTAATTGATTCCGATGCTTCACTGCAGGTTTACTGTATCCCTTGGACCCTATTATTGACGATGAGACACAGAAATTGCATCCGAATTTAATACAAAAGGCACATTGTCGACTTAAGTACAAGAAGACTGACACTCTAACTTTCTATGATTTGAACCTCTCTTGTGAGTCCAGTTTCAGAATCCGATGCTTCACGTCAGGTTTGCTGTATCACTTGGACCTTTTTATTGACGATGAAACACAGAAATTGCATCCGAATTTAATACAAAGGGCACAATGCCGACTTAAGTACAAGAGGACTGACTCTCTAACATTCTATGATTTGAACCTCTCCAGTGAGTCCCGTTTAGATTCCGACGCTTCACTTCAGGTTTACTGTATCTCTTGGACCATCTTATTGACGATTAAACACAGAAATTGCTTCCGATTTTAATACAAAAGGCACAATGCCGACTAAAGTACAAGAGGACTGACACTCTAATTTTCTATGATTTGAACCTCTCCTGTGAGTCCAGTTTTAGATTCTGATGCTTCACTTCAGGTTTACTGTATCCCTTGGACGTTCTTACTGACGATGACACACAGAAATTGCATCCGACTTTAATACAAAATGCACGATGCGGCCTGAAGTACAATAGGACTGACACTCTAACCTTCTATGATTTGAACCACTCCTGTGAGTGCAGTTTTAGATTCCGATGCTTCACTTCAGGTTTACTGTATACCTACGGCCTTCTTATTGACGATGTAGCACAAATATTGCATCCGATTTTAATACAAAAGGCACAATGCTGACTTAAGTACAAGCGTATGACACTCTAACTTTCAATGATTTCAACCTCTCCTGTGAGTCCAGTTTTAGATTCCGATGCTAGACTTCAGGTTTACTGAGTCCCTTGGACTTACTTATTGACGATGAAACACAGAAATTGCATCCCAATTTAATACAATTAGCACAATGCCGACTTAAGTACAAGAGGACTGACACTCTAACTCTGTATGATTTGAACCTCTAGTGAGAGTCCAGTTTTAGATTCCGATGATTCACTTCTGGTTTACTGTATACCTTCGGCCTCCTTATTGACGATGATGCACAGAAATTGCATCCGATTTTAATACAAAAGGCACAGTGTTGACTTAAGTACAAGCGGAATGACACTCTAACTTTCTATGATTTGAACCTCTCCTGTGAGTCCAGTTTTAGATTCCGATGCTTCACTTCAGGTTTATATGTATCCCTTGGACCTTCTTATTGACGATGAAACGCAGAAATTGCATCCGAATTTAATACAAAAGGCACAATGCCGTCTTAAGTAGAAGAGGACTGACACACTAACTTTCTATGATTTGAACCTCTCCTGTGAGTCCAGACTTAGATTCCGACGCTTCACTTCAGGTTTACTGTATCCCTTGGACCTTATTATTGACGATGAAACACAGAAATTGCATCCGAATTTAAGACAAAATGCACAATGCCGACTTAAGTACAAGAGGACTGACACTCTAACATTCTATGATTTGAACCTCTCCAGTGAGTCTCGTTTAGATTCCGACGCTTCACTTCAGGTTTACTGTATCTCTTGGACCTTCTTATTGACGATTAAACACAGAAATTGCATCCGATTTTAATACAAAACGCACAATGCCGACTTAAGTACAAGAGTACTGCCACTCGAACTTGCTATGATTTGAACCTCTCCTGTGAGTCCAATTTTAGCTTCCTATGCTTCACTTCAGGTTTACTGAGTCCCTTGGACTTTCTTATTGACGATGAAACACAGAAATTGCATCCGAATTTAACACAATAGGCACAATGCCGACTTAAGTACAAGTGGACTGACACTCTAACTCTGCATGATTTGAACCTCTCCTGAGAGTCCAGTTTTAGATTCCGATGCTTCACTTCAGGTTTACTGTATCCCTTGGACATTCTTATTGACGATGAAACACAGAAATTGCATGTGAATTTAATACAAAAGGCACATGCCGACTTAAGTACAAGAGAACTGACACTCTAACTTTCTGTGATTTGAACCTGTCCTGTGAGTCCAGTTTTAGATTCCGATGCTTCACTTCAGGTTTACTGTATCCCTTAGACCTTCTTATTGACGATGAAACACAGAAATTACATCCGAATTTAATACAAAAGGCACAATGCCGACTTAAGTAAAAGAAGACTGACACTCTAACTTTCTATGATTTGAACCTCTCCTGTGAGTCCAGTTTTGGATTGCGATGCTCACTTCAGGTTTACTGTATCCCTTGGACCTTCTTATTGACGATGAAACACAGAAATTGCATCCTAATTTAATACAAAAGGCACAATGCCGACATAAGTACAAGAGGACTGACACTCTAACTTTCTATGATTTGAACCTCTCCTGTGAGTCCAGTTTCAGATGCCGATGCTTCACTTCAGGTTTACTGTATCCCTTGGACCTTCTTATTGACGATGAAACACAGAAATTGCATCCGAATTTAATACAAAAGGCACAATGGCGAATTAAGTACAAGAGGACTGACACTCTAACTTTCTATGATTTGAACCTCTCCTGTGAGTCCAGTTTTAGATTCTGATGCTTCACTTCAGGTTTACTGTATCCTTGGACGTTCTTACTGACGATGAAACACAGAAATTGCATCCGAATTTAATACAAAATGCACAATGCGGCCTGAAGTACAATAGGACTGACACTCTAACCTTCTATGATTTGAACCACTCCTGTGAGTGCAGTTTTAGATTCAGATGCTTCACTTCAGGTTTACTGTATACCTTCGGCCTTCTTATTGACGATGAAGCACAGAAATTGCATCCGATTTTAATACAAAAGGCACAATGCTGAATTAGGTACAAGCGAATGTTACTCTAACTTTCGATGATTTGAACCTCTCCTGTGAGTCCAGTTTTAGATTCCGATGCTTCACTTCAGGTTTACTGTATACCTTGGACCTTCTTATTGACGATGAAACGCAGAAATTTCATCCGAATTTAATACAAAAGGCACAATGCCGTCTTAAGTACAAGAGGACGGACACACTAACTTTCTATGATTTGAACCTCTCCTGTGAGTCCAGACTTAGATTCCGACGTTTCACTTCAGGTTTACTGTATCCCTTGGACCTTCTTATTGACGATGAAACACAGAAATTGCATCCGAATTTAAGACCAAATGCACAATGCTGACTTAAGTACAAGAGGACTGACACTCTAACTTTCTATCATTTGAACATCTCCTGTGAGTCCAGTTTTAGATTCCGATGCTTCATTTCAGGTTTACTGTATCACTTGGACCTCTTTATTGACGACGAAACACAGAAATTGCATCCGATTTCAATACGAAAGGCACAATGCCGACTTAAGTACAAGAGGACTGACACTCTAACTTTCTATCATTTGAACCTCTCCTGTGAGTCCAATTTTTGATTCCGATGCTTCACTTCAGGTTTGCTGTATTCCTTGGACCCTATTATTGACGATGAAACACAGAAATTGCATCCGAATTTAATACAAAAGGCACATTGTCGACTTAAGTACAAGAAGACTGACACTCTAGCTTTCTATGATTTGAACCTCTCTTGTGAGTCCAATTTCAGATCCCGATGCTTCACTTCAGGTTTACTGTATCACTTGGACCTTTTTATTGACGATGAAACACAGAAATTGCATCCGAATTTCATACAAAAGGCACAATGCCGACTTAAGTACAAGAGGACTGACACTCTAACATTCTATGATTTGAACCTCTCCAGTGAGTCTCGTTTAGATTCCGACGCTTCACTACAGGTTTACTGTATCCCTTGGTCCTTCTTATTGACGATTAAACACAGAAATTGCATCCGATTTTAATACAAAACGCACAATGCCGACTTAAGTACAAGAGTACTGACACTCGAACTTTCTATGATTTGAACCTCTCCTGTGAGTCCAATTTTAGCTTCCTATGCTTCACTTCAGGTTTACTGAGTCCCTTGGACTTTCTTATTGACGATGAAACACAGAAATTGCATCCGAATGTAATACAATAGGCACAATGCCGACTTAAGTACAAGAGGACTGACACTCTAACATTGTATGATTTGAACCTCTCCCGAGAGTCCAGTTTTAGATTCCGATGCTTCACTTCAGGTTTACTGTATCCCTTGGACATTCTTATTGACGATGAAACACAGAAATTGCATGTGAATTTAATACAAAAGGCACATGCCGACTTAAGTACAAGAGAACTGACACTCTAACTTTCTGTGATTTGAACCTGTCCTGTGAGTCCAGTTTTAGATTCCGATGCTTCACTTCAGGTGTACTGTATCCTTGGACGTTCTTACTGACGATGAAACACAGAAATTGCATCCGAATTTAATACAAAATGCACAATGCGGCCTGAAGTACAATAGGACTGACACTCTAACCTTCTATGATTTGAACCACTCCTGTGAGTGCAGTTTTAGATTCAGATGCTTCACTTGAGGTTTACTGTATACCTTCGGCCTTCTTATTGACGACGAAGCACAGAAATTGCATCCGATTTTAATACAAAAGGCACAATGCTGAATTAGGTACAAGCGAATGTTACTCTAACTTTCGATGATTTGAACCTCTCCTGTGAGTCCAGTTTTAGATTCCGATGCTTCACTTCAGGTTTACTGTATACCTTGGACCTTCTTATTGACGATGAAACGCAGAAATTTCATCCGAATTTAATACAAAAGGCACAATGCCGACATAAGTACAAGAGGACTGACACTTTAACTTTCTATGATTTGAACCTCTCCTGTGAGTCCAGTTTCAGATGCCGATGCTTCACTTCAGGTTTACTGTATCCCTTGGACCTTCTTATTGACGATGAAACACAGAAATTGCATCCGAATTTAATACAAAAGGCACAATGGCGAATTAAGTACAAGAGGACTGACACTCTAACTTTCTATGATTTGAAGCTCTCCTGTGAGTCCAGTTTTAGATTCTGATGCTTCACTTCAGGTTTACTGTATCCTTGGACGTTCTTACTGACGATGAAACACAGAAATTGCATCCGAATTTAATACAAAATGCACAATGCGGCCTGAAGTACAATAGGACTGACACTCTAACCTTCTATGATTTGAACCACTCCTGTGAGTGCAGTTTTAGATTCAGATGCTTCACTTCAGGTTTACTGTATACCTTCGGCCTTCTTATTGACGATGAAGCACAGAAATTGCATCCGATTTTAATACAAAAGGCACAATGCTGAATTAGGTACAAGCGAATGTTACTCTAACTTTCGATGATTTGAACCTCTCCTGTGAGTCCAGTTTTAGATTCCGATGCTTCACTTCAGGTTTACTGTATACCTTGGACCTTCTTATTGACGATGAAACGCAGAAATTTCATCCGAATTTAATACAAAAGGCACAATGCCGTCTTAAGTACAAGAGGACGGACACACTAACTTTCTATGATTTGAACCTCTCCTGTGAGTCCAGACTTAGATTCCGACGTTTCACTTCAGGTTTACTGTATCCCTTGGACCTTCTTATTGACGATGAAACACAGAAATTGCATCCGAATTTAAGACCAAATGCACAATGCTGACTTAAGTACAAGAGGACTGACACTCTAACTTTCTATCATTTGAACATCTCCTGTGAGTCCAGTTTTAGATTCCGATGCTTCATTTCAGGTTTACTGTATCACTTGGACCTCTTTATTGACGACGAAACACAGAAATTGCATCCGATTTCAATACGAAAGGCACAGTGCCGACTTAAGTACAAGCGGACTGACACTCTAACTTTCTATCATTTGAACCTCTCCTGTGAGTCCAATTTTTGATTCCGATGCTTCACTTCAGGTTTGCTGTATTCCTTGGACCCTATTATTGACGATGAAACACAGAAATTGCATCCGAATTTAATACAAAAGGCACATTGTCGACTTAAGTACAAGAAGACTGACACTCTAGCTTTCTATGATTTGAACCTCTCTTGTGAGTCCAATTTGAGATCCCGATGCTTCACTTCAGGTTTACTGTATCACTTGGACCTTTTTATTGACGATGAAACACAGAAATTGCATCCGAATTTCATACAAAAGGCACAATGCCGACTTAAGTACAAGAGGACTGACACTCTAACATTGTATGATTTGAACCTCTCCCGAGAGTCCAGTTTTAGATTCCGATGCTTCACTTCAGGTTTACTGTATCCCTTGGACATTCTTATTGACGATGAAACACAGAAATTGCATGTGAATTTAATACAAAAGGCACATGCCGACTTAAGTACAAGAGAACTGACACTCTAACTTTCTGTGATTTGAACCTGTCCTGTGAGTCCAGTTTTAGATTCCGATGCTTCACTTCAGGTTTACTGTATCCCTTAGACCTTCTTATTGACGATGAAACACAGAAATTACATCCGAATTTAATACAAAAGGCACAATGCCGACTTAAGTAAAAGAAGACTGACACTCTCACTTTCTATGATTTGAACCTCTCCTGTGAGTCCAGTTTTGGATTGCGATGCTCACTTCAGGTTTACTGTATCCCTTGGACCTTCTTATTGACGATGAAACACAGAAATTGCATCCTAATTTAATACAAAAGGCACAATGCCGGCATAAGTACAAGAGGACTGACACTCTAAATTTCTATGATTTGAACCTCTCCTGTGAGTCCAGTTTCAGATGCCGATGCTTCACTTCAGGTTTACTGTATCCCTTGGACCTTCTTATTGACGATGAAACACAGAAATTGCATCCGAATTTAATACAAAAGGCACAATGGCGAATTAAGTACAAGAGGACTGACACTCAAATTTTCTATGATTTGAACCTCTCCTGTGAGTCCAGTTTTAGATTCTGATGCTTCACTTCAGGTTTACTGTATCCTTGGGCGTTCTTACTGACGATGAAACACAGAAGTTGCATCCGAATTTAATACAAAATGCACAATGCGGCCTGAAGTACAATAGGACTGACACTCTAACCTTCTATGATTTGAACCTCTCCTGTGAGTCCAGACTTAGATTCCGACGTTTCACTTCAGGTTTACTGTATCCCTTGGACCTTCTTATTGACGATGAAACACAGAAATTGCATCCGAATTTAAGACAAAATGCAGAATGCTGACTTAAGTACAAGAGGACTGACACTCTAACTTTCTATCATTTGAACCTCTCCTGTGAGTCCAGTTTTAGATTCCGATGCTTCATTTCAGGTTTACTGTATCACTTGGACCTCTTTATTGACGACGAAACACAGAAATTGCATCCGATTTCAATACGAAAGGCACAATGCCGACTTAAGTACAAGAGGACTGACACTCTAACTTTCTATGATTTGAAGCTCTCCTGTGAGTCCAATTTTAGATTCCGATGCTTCACTTCAGGTTTACTGAATCCCTTGGACTTTCTTATTGACGATGAAACACAGAAATTGCATCCCAATTTAATACAATAGGCACAATGCCGACTTAAGTACAAGAGGACTGACACTCTAACTCTGTATGATTTCAACCTCTTCTGAGAGTCCAGTTTTAGATTCCGATGCTTCACTTTAGGTTTACTGTATACCTTCGGCCTTCTTATTGACGATGAAGCACAGAAATTGCATCCGATTTTAATACAAAAGGCACAATGCTGACTTAAGTACAAGCGGAATGACACTCTAACTTTCTATGATTTGAACTTCTACTGTCAGTCCAGTTTTAGATTCCGATGCTTCACTTCAGGTTTAATGTATCCCTTGGACCTTCTTATTGACGATTAAACACAGAAATTGCATCCGATTTTAGTTCACAAGGCACAATGCCGACTTAAGTACAAGAGTACTGACACTCAAACGTTCTGTGATTTGAACCTCTTCTGTGATTCCAGTTTTAGATTCCGATGCTTCACTTCAGGTTTACTGAATCCTTTGGACCTTCTTATTGACGATGAAACACAGAAATTGCATCCGAATTTAATACAAGAGGCACAATGCCGACTTAAGTACAAGAGGACTGACACTCTAACTTTCTATGATTTGAACCTCTCCTGTGAGTCCAGTTTTGGATTGCGATGCTTCACTTCAGGTTTACTGTATCCCTTGGTCCTTCTTATTGACGATGAAACACAGAAATTGCATCCGAATTTAATACAAAGCGCACAATGCCGACTTAAGTACAAGAGGACTGACACTCTAACTTCCTATGATTTGAACCTCTCCTGTGATTCCAGTTTCAGATTCCGATGCTTCACTTCAGGTTTACTGTATCCCTTGGACCTTCTTATTGACGATTAAACACAGAAATTGCATCCGAATTTAATACAAAAGGCACAATGCCGACTTAAGTACAAGAGGACTGACACTCTAACTTTCTATGATTTGAACCTCTCCTGCGAGTCCAGTTTTAGATTCTGAAGCTTCACTTCAGGTTTGCTGTATCCCTTGGACGTTCTTACTGACGATGGAACACAGAATGTGGATCCGAATTTAATACAAAATGCACAATGCGGCCTGAAGTGCAATAGGACTGACACTCTAACCTTCTATGATTTGAACCACTCCTGTGAGTGCAGTTTTAGATTCCGATGCTTCACTTCAGGTTTACTGATTACCTTCGGCCTTCTTATTGACGATGAAGCACAGATATTGCATCCGATTTTAATAAAAAAGGCACAATGCTGACTTAAGTACAAGCGAATGACACTCTAACTTTCGATGATTTGAACCTCTCCTGTGAGTCAGTTTTAGATTCCGATGCTTCACTTCAGGTTTACTGAGTCCCTTAGAGTTTCTTATTGACGATGAAACACAGAAATTGCATCCAAATTTAATACAATAGGCACAATGCCGACTTAAGTACAAGAGGAGTGACACTCTAACTCTGTATGATTTGAACCTCTAGTGAGAGTCCAGTTTTAGATTCCGATGCTTCACTTCAGGTTTACTGTATACCTTCGGCCTTCTTATTGACGATGAAGCACAGAAATTGCATCCGATTTTAATACAAAAGGCACAATGCTGACTTAAGTACAAGCGGAATGACACTCTAACTCTCTATGATTTGAACCTCTCCTGTGAGTCCAGTTTTAGATTCCGATGCTTCACTTCAGGTTTAAAGTATCCCTTGGACCTTCTTATTGACGATGAAACACAGAAATTGCATCCGAATTTAATACAAAAGGCACATTGTCGACTTAAGTACAAGAAGACTGACACACTAACTTTCTATGATTTGAACCTCTCTTTTGAGTCCAGTTTCAGATTCCGATGCTTCACTTCAGGTTTACTGTATCACTTGGACCTTTTTATTGACGATGAAACACAGAAATTGCATCCGATTTTAATACAAAAGGCACAATGCCGACTTAAGTACAAGAGTACTGACACTCGAACTTTCTATGATTTGAACCTCTCCTGTGTGTCCAATTTTAGCTTCCGATGCTTCACTTCAGGTTTACTGAGTCCCTTGGACTTTCTTATTGACGATGAAACACAGAAATTGCATCCGAATTTAATACAATATTCACAATGCCGACTTTAGTGCAAGAGGACTGACACTCTAACTTTCTATCATTTGAACCTCTCCTGTGAGTCCAGTTTTAGATTCCGATGCTTCATTTCAGGTTTACTGTATCACTTGGACCTCTTTATTGACGACGAAACACAGAAATTGCATCCGATTTCAATACGAAAGGCACAATGCCGACTTAAGTACAAGAGGACTGACACTCTAACTTTCTATGATTTGAAGCACTCCTGTGAGTCCAATTTTAGATTCCGATGCTTCACTTCAGGTTTACTGAATCCCTTGGACTTTCTTATTGACGATGAAACACAGAAATTGCATCCCAATTTAATACAATAGGCACAATGCCGACTTAAGTACAAGAGGACTGACACTCTAACTCTGTATGATTTCAACCTCTTCTGAGAGTCCAGTTTTAGATTCTGATGCTTCACTTTAGGTTTACTGTATACCTTCGGCCTTCTTATTGACGATGAAGCACAGAAATTGCATCCGATTTTAATACAAAAGGCACAATGCTGACTTAAGTACAAGCGGAATGACACTCTAACTTTCTATGATTTGAACTTCTACTGTCAGTCCAGTTTTAGATTCCGATGCTTCACTTCAGGTTTAATGTATCCCTTGGACCTTCTTATTGACGATTAAACACAGAAATTGCATCCGATTTTAATTCACAAGGCACAATGCCGACTTAAGTACAAGAGTACTGACACTCAAACGTTCTGTGATTTGAACCTCTTCTGTGATTCCAGTTTCAGATTCCGATGCCTCACTTCAGGTTTACTGTATCCCTTGGACCTTCTTATTGACGATTAAACACAGAAATTGCATCCGAATGTAATACAAAAGGTACAATGCCGACTTAAGTGCAAGAGGACTGACACTCTAACTTTCTATGATTTGAACGTCTCCTGTGAGTCCAGTTTTAGATTCTGAAGCTTCACTTCAGGTTTGCTGTATCCCTTGGACGTTCTTACTGACGATGAAACACAGAATGTGGATCCGAATTTAATACAAAATGCACAATGCGGCCTGAAGTACAATAGGACTGACACTCTAACCTTCTATGATTTGAACCACTCCTGTGAGTGCAGTTTTAGATTCCGATGCTTCGCTTCAGGTTTACTGTATACCTTCGGCCTTCTTATTGACGATGACGCACAGAAATTGCATCCGATTTTAATAAAAAAGGCACAATGCTGACTTAAGTACAAGCGAATGACACTCTAACTTTCGATGATTTGAACCTCTCCTGTGAGTCCAGTTTTAGATTCCGATGCTTCACTTCAGGTTTACTGTATCCCTTGGACCTTCTTATTGACGATGAAACACAGAAATTGCATCCGAATTTAAGACAAAATGCACAATGCAGACTTAAGTACAAGAGGACTGACACTCTAACTTTCTATCATTTGAACCTCTCCTGTGAGTCCAGTTTTAGATTCCGATGCTTAACTTCAGCTTTACTGTATCACTTGGACCTTTTTATTGACGATTAAACACAGAAATTGCATCCGATTTTAATACAAAAGGCACAATGCCGACTTAAGTACAAGGGTACTGACACTCGAACTATCTATGATTTGAACCTCTCCTGTGAGTCCAATTTTAGCTTCCGATGCTTCATTTCAGGTTTACTGAGTCCCTAGGTCTTTCTTATTGACGATGAAACACAGGAATTGCATCCGAATTTAATACAATAGGCACAATGCCGACTTAAGTACAAGAGGACTGACACTCTAACTCTGAATGATTTGAACCTCCCCTGAGAGTCCAGTTTTAGATTCCGATGCTTCACTTCAGGTTGACTGTATCCCTTGGACATTCTTATTGACGATGAAACACAGAAATTGCATCCGAATTTAATACAAAAGTCACAATGCCGACTTAAGTACAAGAGGACTGACACTCTAACTTTCTATCATTTGAACCTTTCCTGTGAGTCCAGTTTTAGATTCCTTTGCTTCACTTCAGATTTATTGTATCCCTTAGACCTTCTTATTGACGATGACACACAGTAATTGCATCCGAATTTAATACAAAAGGCACAATGCCGACTTAAGTACAAGAGTACTGTCACTCTAAATTTCTATGATTTGAACCTCTCCTGAGAGTCAAGTTTTAGATTCCGATGCTTCACTTCAGGATTACTGTATGCCTTGGACCTTCGTATTGATGATGAAACATAGAAATTCCATCCGAATTTAATACAAAATGCACAATGCCGACTTAAGTACACGAGGACTGACACTCTAACTTTCTATGATTTGAACCTCTCCTGTGAGTCCAGTTTTAGATTCCGATGCTTCAATTCAGGTTTACTGTATCCCTTGGACCTTCTTATTAACGATGAAACACAGAAATTGCATCCGAATTTAATACAAAAGGCACAATGCCGACTTAAGTACAAGAGTATGACACTCTAACTTTCTATGATTTGATCCTCTCCTGTGAGTCTAGTTTTGGATTGCAATGCTTCACTTCAGGTTTACTGTATCCCTTGGACATTCTTATTGACGATGAAACACAGAAATTGCATCCGAATTGAATACAAAAAGCACAATGCCGACTTAAGTACAAGAGGACTGACACTCTAACTTTCTATGATTTCAACCTCTCCTGTGAGTCCAGTTTTAGATACCTATGCTTCACTTCAGGTTTATTGTATCCCTTAGACCTTCTTATTGACGATGACACACAGTAATTGCATCCGAATTTAATACCAAAGGCACAATGCCGACTTAAGTACAAGCGGTTTGACACTCTAACTTTCTATGATTTGAACATCTCCTGTGAGTCCAGTTTTAGATTCCGATGCTTCACTTCAGGTTTACTGTATCCCTTGGACCATCTTATTGACGATGAAACACAGAAATTGCATGTGAATTTAATACAAAAGCCACATGCCGACTTAAGTACAAGAGTACTGACACTCTAACGTTCTGTGATTTGAACCTCTCCTGTGAGTCCAGTTTTAGATTCCGATGCTTCACTTCAGGTTTACTGAATCCCTTGGACCTTCTTATTGACGATGAGACACTGAAATTGCATCCGAATTTAATACAAGAGGCACAATGGCGAGTTAAGTACAAGAAGACTGACACTCTAACTTTCTATGATTTGAACCTCTCCTGTGAGTCCAGTTTTGGATTGCGATGCTTCACTTCAGGTTTACTGTATCCCTTGGTCCTTCTTATTGACGATGAAACACAGAAATTGCATCCGATTTTAATACAAAAGGCACAATGCTGACTTAAGTACAAGCGAATGACACTCAAACTTTCGATGATTTGAACCTCTCCTGTGAGTCCAGTTTTAGATTCCGATGCTTCACTTCAGGTTTACGGAGTCCTTTGGACTTTCTTATTGAAGATGAAACACAGAAATTGCATCCAAATTTAATACAATAGGCACAATGCCGACTTAAGTACAAAAGGACCGACACTCTAACTTTGTATGATTTGAACCTCTAGTGAGAGTCCAGTTTTAGATTCCGAAGCTTCACTTCAGGTTTACTGTATACCTTCGGCCTTCTTATTGACGATGAAGCACAGAAATTGCATCCGAATTTAAGACAAAATGCACAATGCCGACTTAAGTACAAGAGGACTGACACTCTAACTTTCTATGATTTGAACATCTCCTGTGAGTCCAGTTTTAGATTCCGATGCTTCACTTCAGGTTTACTGTATACCTTGGACCTTCTTATTGACGATGAAACACAGAAATTGCATGTGAATTTAATACAAAAGGCACATGCCGACTTAAGTACAAGAGTACTGACACTCTAACTTTCTGTGATTTGAACCTCTCCTGTGAGTCCAGTTTTAGATTCCGATGCTTCACTTCAGGTTTACTGAATCCCTTGGACCTTCTTATTGACGATGAAACACAGAAATTGCATCCGAATTTAATACAAAAGGCACAATGGCGACTTAAGTACAAGAGGACTGACACTCTAACTTTGTATGATTTGAACCTCTCCTGTGAGTCCAGTTTTGGATTGCGATGCTTCACTTCAAGTTTACTGTATCCCTTGGTCCTTCTTATTGACGATGAAACACAGAATGTGGATCCGAATTTAATACAAAATGCACAATGCGGCCTGAAGTACAATAGGACTGACACTCTAACCTTCTATGATTTGAACCACTCCTGTGAGTGCAGTTTTAGATTCCGATGCTTCACTTCAGGTTTACTGTATACCTTCGGCCTTCTTATTGACGATGAAGCACAGAAATTGCATCCGATTTTAATACAAAAGGCACAATGCTGACTTAAGTACAAGCGGAATGACACTCTAACTCTCTATGATTTGAACCTCTCCTGTGAGTCCAGTTTTAGATTCCGATGCTTCACTTCAGGTTTAATGTATCCCTTGGACCTTCTTATTGACGATGAAACACAGAAATTGCATCCGAATTTAATACAAAAGGCACATTGTCGACTTAAGTACAAGAAGACTGACACTCTAACTTTCTATGATTTGAACCTCTCTTTTGAGTCCAGTTTCAGATTCCGATGCTTCACTTCAGGTTTACTGTATCTCTTGGACCTTTTTATTGACGATGAAACACAGAAATTGCATCCGATTTTAATACAAAAGGCACAAAGCCGACTTAAGTACAAGAGTACTGACACTCGAACTTTCTATGATTTGAACCTCTCCTGTGTGTCCAATTTTAGCTTCCGATGCTTCACTTCAGGTTTACTGAGTCCCTTGGACTTTCTTATTGACGATGAAACACAGAAATTGCATCCGAATTTAATACAATATTCACAATGCCGACTTTAGTGCAAGAGGACTGACACTCTAACTTTCTATCATTTGAACCTCTCCTGTGAGTCCAGTTTTAGATTCCGATGCTTCATTTCAGGTTTACTGTATCACTTGGACCTCTTTATTGACGACGAAACACAGAAATTGCATCCGATTTCAATACGAAAGGCACAATGCCGACTTAAGTACAAGAGGACTGACACTCTAACTTTCTATGATTTGAAGCACTCCTGTGAGTCCAATTTTAGATTCCGATGCTTCACTTCAGGTTTACTGAATCCCTTGGACTTTCTTATTGACGATGAAACACAGAAATTGCATCCCAATTTAATACAATAGGCACAATGCCGACTTAAGTACAAGATGACTGACACTCTAACTCTGTATGATTTCAACCTCTTCTGAGAGTCCAGTTTTAGATTCTGATGCTTCACTTTAGGTTTACTGTATACCTTCGGCCTTCTTATTGACGATGAAGCACAGAAATTGCATCCGATTTTAATACAAAAGGCACAATGCTGACTTAAGTACAAGCGGAATGACACTCTAACTTTCTATGATTTGAACTTCTACTGTCAGTCCAGTTTTAGATTCCGATGCTTCACTTCAGGTTTAATGTATCCCTTGGACCTTCTTATTGACGATTAAACACAGAAATTGCATCCGATTTTAATTCACAAGGCACAATGCCGACTTAAGTACAAGAGTACTGACACTCAAACGTTCTGTGATTTGAACCTCTTCTGTGATTCCAGTTTCAGATTCCGATGCCTCACTTCAGGTTTACTGTATCCCTTGGACCTTCTTATTGACGATTAAACACAGAAATTGCATCCGAATGTAATACAAAAGGCACAATGCCGACTTAAGTGCAAGAGGACTGACACTCTAACTTTCTATGATTTGAACGTCTCCTGTGAGTCCAGTTTTAGATTCTGAAGCTTCACTTTAGGTTTGCTGTATCCCTTGGACGTTCTTACTGACGATGAAACACAGAATGTGGATCCGAATTTAATACAAAATGCACAATGCGGCCTGAAGTACAATAGGACTGACACTCTAACCTTCTATGATTTGAACCACTCCTGTGAGTGCAGTTTTAGATTCCGATGCTTCATATCAGGTTTACTGTATACCTTCGGCCTTCTTATTGACGATGAAGCACAGAAATTGCATCCGATTTTAATAAAAAAGGCACAATGCTGACTTAAGTACAAGCGAATGACACTCTAACTTTCGATGATTTGAACCTCTCCTGTGAGTCCAGTTTTAGATTCCGATGCTTCACTTCAGGTTTACTGTATCCCTTGGACCTTCTTATTGACGATGAAACACAGAAATTGCATCCGAATTTAAGACAAAATGCACAATGCAGACTTAAGTACAAGAGGACTGACACTCTAACTTTCTATCATTTGAACCTCTCCTGTGAGTCCAGTTTTAGATTCCGATGCTTAACTTCAGCTTTACTGTATCACTTGGACCTTTTTATTGACGATTAAACACAGAAATTGCATCCGATTTTAATACAAAAGGCACAATGCCGACTTAAGTACAAGGGTACTGACACTCGAACTATCTATGATTTGAACCTCTCCTGTGAGTCAAATTTTAGCTTCCGATGCTTCATTTCAGGTTTACTGAGTCCCTAGGTCTTTCTTATTGACGATGAAACACAGAAATTGCATCCGAATTTAATACAATAGGCACAATGCCGACTTAAGTACAAGAGGACTGACACTCTAACTCTGAATGATTTGAACCTCCCCTGAGAGTCCAGTTTTAGATTCCGATGCTTCACTTCAGGTTGACTGTATCTCTTGGACATTCTTATTGACGATGAAACACAGAAATTGCATCCGAATTTAATACAAAAGTCACAATGCCGACTTAAGTACAAGAGGACTGACACTCTTACTTTCTATCATTTGAACCTTTCCTGTGAGTCCAGTTTTAGATTCCTTTGCTTCACTTCAGGTTTATTGTATCCCTTAGACCTTCTTATTGACGATGACACACAGTAATTGCATCCGAATTTAATACAAAAGGCACAATGCCGACTTAAGTACAAGAGTACTGACACTCTAAATTTCTATGATTTGAACCTCTCCTGAGAGTCAAGTTTTAGATTCCGATGCTTCACTTCAGGATTACTGTATGCCTTGGACCTTCGTATTGATGATGAAACATAGAAATTCCATCCGAATTTAATACAAAATGCACAATGCCGACTTAAGTACACGAGGACTGACACTCTAACTTTCTATGATTTGAACCTCTCCTGTGAGTCCAGTTTTAGATTCCGATGCTTCAATTCAGGTTTACTGTATCCCTTGGACCTTCTTATTAACGATGAAACACAGAAATTGCATCCGAATTTAATACAAAAGGCACAATGCCGACTTAAGTACAAGAGGACTGACACTCTAACTTTCTATGATTTGATCCTCTCCTGTGAGTCCAGTTTTGGATTGCAATGCTTCACTTCAGGTTTACTGTATCCCTTGGACATTCTTATTGACGATGAAACACAGAAATTGCATCCGAATTTAATACAAAAAGCACAATGCGGACTTAAGTACAAGAGGACTGACACTCTAACTTTCTATGATTTGAACCTCTCCTGTGAGTCCAGTTTTAGATACCTATGCTTCACTTCAGGTTTATTGTATCCCTTAGACCTTCTTATTGACGATGACACACAGTAATTGCATCCGAATTTAATACCAAAGGCACAATGCCGACTTAAGTACAAGCGGTTTGACACTCTAACTTTCTATGATTTGAACATCTCCTGTGAGTCCAGTTTTAGATTCCGATGCTTCACTTCAGGTTTACTGTATCCCTTGGACCTTCTTATTGACGATGAAACACAGAAATTGCATGTGAATTTAATACAAAAGCCACATGCCGACTTAAGTACAAGAGTACTGACACTCTAACGTTCTGTGACTTGAACCTCTCCTGTGAGTCCAGTTTTAGATTCCGATGCTTCACTTCAGGTTTACTGAATCCCTTGGACCTTCTTATTGACGATGAGACACTGAAATTGCATCCGAATTTAATACAAGAGGCACAATGGCGAGTTAAGTACAAGAAGACTGACACTCTAACTTTCTATGATTTGAACCTCTCCTGTGAGTCCAGTTTTAGATTCCGATGCTTCACTTCAGGTTTACCGTATCCCTTGGACCTTCTTATTGACGATGAAACACAGAAATTGCATCCGAATTTAAGACAAAATGCACAATGCAGACTTAAGTACAAGAGGACTGACACTCTAACTTTCTATCATTTGAACCTCTCCTGTGAGTCCAGTTTTAGATTCCGATGCTTAACTTCAGCTTTACTGTATCACTTGGACCTTTTTATTGACGATTAAACACAGAAATTGCATCCGATTTTAATACAAAAGGCACAATGCCGACTTAAGTACAAGGGTACTGACACTCGAACTATCTATGATTTGAACCTCTCCTGTGAGTCCAATTTTAGCTTCCGATGCTTCATTTCAGGTTTACTGAGTCCCTAGGTCTTTCTTATTGACGATGAAACACAGAAATTGCATCCGAATTTAATACAATAGGCACAATGCCGACTTAAGTACAAGAGGACTGACACTCTAACTCTGAATGATTTGAACCTCCCCTGAGAGTCCAGTTTTAGATTCCGATGCTTCACTTCAGGTTGACTGTATCTCTTGGACATTCTTATTGACGATGAAACACAGAAATTGCATCCGAATTTAATACAAAAGTCACAATGCCGACTTAAGTACAAGAGGACTGACACTCTTACTTTCTATCATTTGAACCTTTCCTGTGAGTCCAGTTTTAGATTCCTTTGCTTCACTTCAGGTTTATTGTATCCCTTAGACCTTCTTATTGACGATGACACACAGTAATTGCATCCGAATTTAATACAAAAGGCACAATGCCGACTTAAGTACAAGAGTACTGACACTCTAAATTTCTATGATTTGAACCTCTCCTGAGAGTCAAGTTTTAGATTCCGATGCTTCACTTCAGGATTACTGTATGCCTTGGACCTTCGTATTGATGATGAAACATAGAAATTCCATCCGAATTTAATACAAAATGCACAATGCCGACTTAAGTACACGAGGACTGACACTCTAACTTTCTATGATTTGAACCTCTCCTGTGAGTCCAGTTTTAGATTCCGATGCTTCAATTCAGGTTTACTGTATCCCTTGGACCTTCTTATTAACGATGAAACACAGAAATTGCATCCGAATTTAATACAAAAGGCACAATGCCGACTTAAGTACAAGAGGACTGACACTCTAACTTTCTATGATTTGATCCTCTCCTGTGAGTCCAGTTTTGGATTGCAATGCTTCACTTCAGGTTTACTGTATCCCTTGGACATTCTTATTGACGATGAAACACAGAAATTGCATCCGAATTTAATACAAAAAGCACAATGCCGACTTAAGTACAAGAGGACTGACACTCTAACTTTCTATGATTTGAACCTCTCCTGTGAGTCCAGTTTTAGATACCTATGCTTCACTTCAGGTTTATTGTATCCCGTAGACCTTCTTATTGACGATGACACACAGTAATTGCATCCGAATTTAATACCAAAGGCACAATGCCGACTTAAGTACAAGCGGTTTGACACTCTAACTTTCTATGATTTGAACATCTCCTGTGAGTCCAGTTTTAGATTCCGATGCTTCACTTCAGGTTTACTGTATCCCTTGGACCTTCTTATTGACGATGAAACACAGAAATTGCATGTGAATTTAATACAAAAGCCACATGCCGACTTAAGTACAAGAGTACTGACACTCTAACGTTCTGTGACTTGAACCTCTCCTGTGAGTCCAGTTTTAGATTCCGATGCTTCACTTCAGGTTTACTGAATCCCTTGGACCTTCTTATTGACGATGAGACACTGAAATTGCATCCGAATTTAATACAAGAGGCACAATGGCGAGTTAAGTACAAGAAGACTGACACTCTAACTTTCTATGATTTGAACCTCTCCTGTGAGTCCAGTTTTGGATTGCGATGCTTCACTTCAGGTTTACTGTATCCCTTGGTCCTTCTTATTGACGATGAAACACAGAAATTGCATCCGATTTTAATACAAAAGGCACAATGCTGACTTAAGTACAAGCGAATGACACTCAAACTTTCGATGATTTGAACCTCTCCTGTGAGTCCAGTTTTAGATTCCGATGCTTCACTTCAGGTTTACGGAGTCCTTTGGACTTTCTTATTGACGATGAAACACAGAAATTGCATCCAAATTTAATACAATAGGCACAATGCCGACTTAAGTACAAAAGGACCGACACTCTAACTTTGTATGATTTGAACCTCTAGTGAGAGTCCAGTTTTAGATTCCGAAGCTTCACTTCAGGTTTACTGTATACCTTCGGCCTTCTTATTGACGATGAAGCACAGAAATTGCATCCGAATTTAAGACAAAATGCACAATGCCGACTTAAGTACAAGAGGACTGACACTCTAACTTTCTATGATTTGAACATCTCCTGTGAGTCCAGTTTTAGAATCCGATGCTTCACTTCAGGTTTACTGTATCCCTTGGACCTTCTTATTGACGATGAAACACATAAATTGCATGTGAATTTAATACAAAAGGCACATGCCGACTTAAGTACAAGAGTACTGACACTCTAACTTTCTGTGATTTGAACCTCTCCTGTCAGTCCAGTTTTAGATTCCGATGCTTCACTTCAGGTTTACTGAATCCCTTGGACCTTCTTATTGACGATGAAACACAGAAATTGCATCCGAATTTAATACAAAAGGCACAATGGCGACTTAAGTACAAGAGGACTGACACTCTAACTTTGTATGATTTGAACCTCTCCTGTGAGTCCAGTTTTGGATTGCGATGCTTCACTTCAAGTTTACTGTATCCCTTGGTCCTTCTTATTGACGATGAAACACAGAAATTGCATCCGAATTTAATACAAAATGAACAATGCCGACTTAAGTACAAGAGGACTGACACTCTAACTTTCTATGATTTGAACCTCTCCTGTGAGTCCAGTTTTAGATTCCTAAGCTTCACTTCAGGTTTATTGTATCCCTTAGACCTTCTTATTGACGATGACACACAGTAATTGCATCCGAATTAAATACAAAAGGCACAATGCCGACTTAAGTACAAGAGGACTGACACTCTAATTTTCTATGATTTGAACCTCTCCTGAGAGGCCAGTTTTAGATTCCGATGCTTCACTTCAGGATTACTGTATGCCTTGGACCATCTTATTGACGATGAAACACAGAAATTCCATCCGAATTTAATACAAAAGGCACAATGCCGACTTAAGTTAAAGAGGACTGACACTCTAACTTTCTATGATTTGAACCTCTCCTGTGAGTCCAGTTTTGGATTCCGATGCTTCACTTCAGGTTTACTGTATCCCTTGGACCTTCTTATTGACGATGAAACACAGAAATTGCATGTGAATTTAACACAAAAGGCACATGCCGACTTAAGTACAAGAGTACTGACACTCTAAATTTCTGTGATTTGAACCGCTCCTGTGAGATCAGTTTTAGATTCCGATGCTTCACTTCAGGTTTACTGTATCCCTTGGACCTTCTTATTGACGATGAAACACAGAAATTGCATCCGAATTTAATACAAAATGAACAATGCCGACTTAAGTACAAGAGGACTGACACTCTAACTTTCTATGATTTGAACCTCTCCTGTGAGTCCAGTTTTAGATTCCTAAGCTTCACTTCAGGTTTATTGTATCCCTTAGACCTTCTTATTGACGATGACACACAGTAATTGCATCCGAATTAAATACAAAAGGCACAATGCCGACTTAAGTACAAGAGGACTGACACTCTAACTTTCTGTGATTTGAACCTCTCCTGTGAGTCCAGTTTTAGATTCTGAAGCTTCACTTCAGGTTTGCTGTATCCCTTGGACGTTCTTACTGACGATGAAACACAGAATGTGGATCCGAATTTAATACAAAATGCACAATGCGGCCTGAAGTACAATAGGACTGACACTCTAACCTTCTTTGATTTGAACCACTCCTGTGAGTGCAGTTTTAGATTCCGATGCTTCACTTCAGGTTTACTGTATACCTTAGGCCTTCTTATTGACGATGAAAAACAGAAATTGCATCCGATTTTAATACAAAAGGCACAATGCTGACTTAAGTACAAGCGAATGACACTCAAACTTTCGATGATTTGAACCTCTCCTGTGAGTCCAGTTTTAGATTCCGATGCTTCACTTCAGGTTTACTGAGTCCCTTGGACTTTCTTATTGACGATGAAACACAGAAATTGCATCCAAATTTAATACAATAGGCACAATGCCGACTTAAGTACAAAAGGACTGACACTCTAACTCTGTATGATTTGAACCTCTAGTGAGAGTCCAGTTTTAGATTCCGAAGCTTCACTTCAGGTTTACTGTATACCTTCGGCCTTCTTATTGACGATGAAGCACAGAAATTGCATCCGAATTTAAGACAAAATGCACAATGCCGACTTAAGTACAAGAGGTCTGACACTCTAACTTTCTATGATTTGAACATCTCCTGTGAGTCCAGTTTTAGATTCCGATGCTTCACTTCAGGTTTACTGTATCCTTTGGACCTTCTTATTGACGATGAAACACAGAAATTGCATGTGAATGTAATACAAAAGGCACATGCCGACTTAAGTACAAGAGTACTGACACTCTAACTTTCTGTGATTTGAACCTCTCCTGTGAGTCCAGTTTTAGATTCCGATGCTTCACTTCAGGTTTACTGAATCCCTTGGACCTTCTTATTGACGATGAAACACAGAAATTGCATCCGAATTTAATACAAAAGGCACAATGGCGACTTAAGTACAAGAGGACTAAAAATTCTAACTTTGTATGATTTGAACCTCTCCTGTGAGTCCAGTTTTGGATTGCGATGCTTCACTTCAAGTTTACTGTATCCCTTGGTCCTTCTTATTGACGATGAAACACAGAAATTGCATCCGAATTTAATACAAAATGAACAATGCCGACTTAAGTACAAGAGGACTGACACTCTAACTTTCTATGATTTGAACCTCTCCTGTGAGTCCAGTTTTAGATTCCTAAGCTTCACTTCAGGTTTATTGTATCCCTTAGACCTTCTTATTGACGATGACAATCAGTAATTGCATCCGAATTAAATACAAAAGGCACAATGCCGACTTAAGTACAAGAGGACTGACACTCTAATTTTCTATGATTTGAACCTCTCCTGAGAGTCCAGTTTTAGATTCCGATGCTTCACTTCAGGATTACTGTATGCCTTGGACCATCTTATTGACGATGAAACACAGAAATTCCATCCGAATTTAATACAAAAGGCACAATGCCGACTTAAGTACAAGAGGACTGACACTCTAACTTTCTATGATTTAAACCTCTCCTGTGAGTCCAGTTTTGGATTCCGATGCTTCACTTCAGGTTTACTGTATCCCTTGGACCTTCTTATTGACGATGAAACACAGAAATTGCATGTGAATTTAACACAAAAGGCACATGCCGACTTAAGTACAAGAGTACTGACACTCTAAATTTCTGTGATTTGAACCGCTCCTGTGAGTCCAGTTTTAGATTCCGATGCTTCACTTCAGGTTTACTGTATCCCTTGGACCTTCTTATTGACGATGAAACACAGAAATTGCATCCGAATTTAATACAAAATGAACAATGCCGACTTAAGTACAAGAGGACTGACACTCTAACTTTCTATGATTTGAACCTCTCCTGTGAGTCCAGTTTTAGATTCCTAAGCTTCACTTCAGGTTTATTGTATCCCTTAGACCTTCTTATTGACGATGACACACAGTAATTGCATCCGAATTAAATGCAAAAGGCACAATGCCGACTTAAGTACAAGAGGACTGACACTCTAACTTTCTGTGATTTGAACCTCTCCTGTGAGTCCAGTTTTAGATTCTGAAGCTTCACTTCAGGTTTGCTGTATCCCTTGGACGTTCTTACTGACGATGAAACACAGAATGTGGATCCGAATTTAATACAAAATGCACAATGCGGCCTGAAGTACAATAGGACTGACACTCTAACCTTCTATGATTTGAACCACTCCTGTGAGTGCAGTTTTAGATTCCGATGCTTCACTTCAGGTTTACTGTATACCTTAGGCCTTCGTATTGACGATGAAAAACAGAAATTGCATCCGATTTTAATACAAAAGGCACAATGCTGACTTAAGTACAAGCGAATGACACTCAAACTTTCGATGATTTGAACCTCTCCTGTGAGTCCAGTTTTAGATACCGATGCTTCACTTCAGGTTTACTGAGTCCCTTGGACTTTCTTATTGACGATGAAACACAGAAATTGCATCCAAATTTAATACAATAGGCACAATGCCGACTTAAGTACAAAAGGACTGACACTCTAACTCTGTATGATTTGAACCTCTAGTGAGAGTCCAGTTTTAGATTCCGAAGCTTCACTTCAGGTTTACTGTATACCTTCGGCCTTCTTATTGACGATGAAGCACAGAAATTGCATCCGAATTTAAGACAAAATGCACAATGCCGACTTAAGTACAAGAGGACTGACACTCTAACTTTCTATGATTTGAACATCTCCTGTGAGTCCAGTTTTAGATTCCGATGCTTCACTTCAGGTTTACTGTATCCCTTGGACCTTCTTATTGACGATGAAACACAGAAATTGCATGTGAATTTAATACAAAAGGCACATGCCGACTTAAGTACGAGAGTACTAACACTCTAACTTTCTGTGATTTGAACCTCTCCTGTGAGTCCAGTTTTAGATTCCGATGCTTCACTTCAGGTTTACTGAATCCCTTGGACCTTCTTATTGACGATGAAACACAGAAATTGCATCCGAATTTAATACAAAAGGCACAATGGCGACTTAAGTACGAGAGGACTGACACTCTAACTTTGTATGATTTGAACCTCTCCTGTGAGTCCAGTTTTGGATTGCGATGCTTCACTTCAAGTTTACTGTATCCCTTTGTCCTTCTTATTGACGATGAAACACAGAAATTGCATCCGAATTTAATACAAAATGAACAATGCCGACTTAAGTACAAGAGGACTGACACTCTAACTTTCTATGATTTGAACCTCTCCTGTGAGTCCAGTTTTAGATTCCTAAGCTTCACTTCAGGTTTATTGTATCCCTTAGACCTTCTTATTGACGATGACACACAGTAATTGCATCCGAATTAAATACAAAAGGCACAATGCCGACTTAAGTACAAGAGGACTGACACTCTAATTTTCTATGATTTGAACCTCTCCTGAGAGTCCAGTTTTAGATTCCGATGCTTCACTTCAGGATTACTGTATGCCTTGGACCATCTTATTGACGATGAAACACAGAAATTCCATCCGAATTTACTACAAAAGGCACAATGCCGACTTAAGTACGAGAGGACTGACACTCTAACTTTCTATGATTTGAACCTCTCCCGTGAGTCCAGGTTTGGATTCCGATGCTTCACTTCAGGTATACTGTATCCCTTGGACCTTCTTATTGACGATGAAACACAGAAATTGCATGTGAATTTAACACAAAAGGCACATGCCGACTTAAGTACAAGAGTACTGACACTCTAAATTTCTGTGATTTGAACCGCTCCTTTGAGTCCAGTTTTAGATTCCGATGCTTCACTTCAGGTTTACTGTATCCCTTGGACCTTCTTATTGACGATGAAACACAGAAATTGCATCCGAATTTAATACAAAAGGCACAATGCCGACTTAGGTACAAGAGGACTGACACTCTAACTTTCTATGATTTGAACCTCTCCTGCGAGTCCAGTTTTGCATTGCGATGCTTCACTTCAGGTTTACTGTATCCCATTGGACCTTCTTATTGACGGTGAAACACCGAAATTGCATCCGAATTTAATACAAAAGGCACAATGCCGACTTAAGTACAAGAGGACTGACACTCTAACTTTCTATGATTTGAACCTCTCCTGTGAGTCCAGTTTCAGATGCCGATGCTTCACTTCAGGTTTACTGTATCCCTTGGACCTACTGATTGACGATAAAACACAGAAATTGCATCCAAATTTAATAAGAAATGCACAATGCGGCCTGAAGTACAATAGGCCTGACACTCTAACCTTCTATGATTTGAACCACTCCTGTGAGTGCAGTTTTAGATTCCAATGCTTCACTTCAGGTTTACTGTATACCTTCGGCCTTCTTATTGACGATGAAGCACAGAAATTGCATCCGATTTTAATACAAAAGGCACAATGGTGACTTAAGTACAAGCGAATGACACTCTAACTTTCGATGATTGGAACCTCTCCTGTAAGTCCAAGTTTAGATTCCGATGCTTCACTTCAGGTTTACTGTATCCCTTGGACCTTCTTATTGACGATGAAACGCAGAAATTGCATCCGAATTTAATACAAAAGGCACAATGCCGTCTTAAGCACAAGAGGACGGACACACTAATTTTCTATGATTTGAACCTCTCCTGTGAGTCCAGACTTAGATTCCGACGCTTCACTTCAGGTTTACTGTATCCCTTGGACCTTCTTATTGACGATGAAACACAGAAATTGCATCCGAATTTAAGACAAAATGCACAATGCCGACTTAAGTACAAGAGGACTGACACTCTAACTCTGTATGATTTGAACCTCTAGTGAGAGTCCAGTTTTAGATTCCGATGCTTCACTTCAGGTTTACTGTATACCTTCGGCCTTCTTATTGACGATGAAGCACAGAAATTGCATCCGAATTTAAGACAAAATGCACAATGCCGACTTAAGTACAAGAGGACTGACACTCGAACTTTCTATGATTTGAACCTCTCCTGTGAGTCCAATTTTAGCTTCCGATGCTTCACTTCAGGTTTACTGAGTCCCTTGGACTTTCTTATTGACGATGAAACACAGAAATTGCATTCGAATTTAATACAATATTCACAATGCCGACTTAAGTGCAAGAGGACTGACACTCTAACTCTGTATGATTTGAACCTCTCCTGAGAGTCCAGTTTTAGATTCCGATGCTTCACTTCAGGTTTACTGTATCCCTTGGACTTTCTTATTGACGATGAAACACAGAAATTGCATCCGAATTTAATACAAAATGCACAATGCCGACTTAAGTACAAGAGGACTGACACTCTAACTGCTATGATTTGAACCTCTCCTGTGAGTCCAGTTTTAGATTCCTAAGTTTCACTTCAGGTTTATTGTATCCCTTAGACCTTCTTATTGACGATGACACACAGTAATTGCATCCGAATTTAATACAAAAGGCACAATGCCGACTTAAGTACAAGAGGACTGACACTCTAACTTTCTATGATTTGAACCTCTCCTGTGAGTCCAGTTTTAGATTTCGATGCTTCACTTCAGGTTTACTGTATCCCTTGGACCTTCTTATTGACGATGAAACACAGAAATTGCATGTGAATTTAACACAAAGGGCACATGCCGACTTATGTACACGAGTACTGACACTCTAAATTTCTGTGATTTGAACCTCTCCTGTGAGTCCAGTTTTAGATTCCGATGCTTCACTTCAGGTTTACTGTATCCCTTGGACCTTCTTATTGACGATGAAACGCAGAAATTGCATCCGAATTTAATACAAAAGGCACAATGCCGTCTTAAGTACAAGAGGACGGACACACTAATTTTCTATGATTTGAACCTCTCCTGTGAGTCCAGACTTAGATTCCGACGCTTCACTTCAGGTTTACTGTATCCCTTGGACCTTCTTATTGACGATGAAACACAGAAATTGCATCCGAATTTAAGACAAAATGCACAATGCCGACTTAAGTACAAGAGGACTGACACTCTAAATTTCTATGACTTGAACCTCTCCTGAGAGTACAGTTTTAGATTCCGATGCTTCACTTCAGGATTACTGTATGCCTTGGACCTTCGTATTGATGGTGTAACATATAAATTCCATCCGAATTTCATACAAAAGGCACAATGCCGACTTAAGTACAAGAGGACTGACACTCTAACTTTCTATGATATGAAAATCTCCTGTGAGTCCAGTTTTAGATTCCGATGCTTCACTTCAGGTTTACTGTATCCCTTGGACCTTGTTATTGACGATGAAACACAGAAATTGCATCTGAATTTAATACAAAAAGCACATGCCGACTTTTAGGTTTACTGTATCCCTTGGACCTTCTTATTGACGATGAAACACAGAAATTGCATCCGAATTTAATACAATAGGCACAATGCCGACTTAAGTACAAGAGGACTGACACTCTAACTTTTTTATGATTTGAACCTCTCCTGTGCGTCCAGTTTTGGATTCCGATGCTTCACTTCAGATTTACTGCATCCCTTGGAAATTCTTATTGACGATGAAACACAGAAATCGCATCCGAATTTAATACAAAAGGCACAATGCCGACTTAAGTACAAGAGGACTGACACTCTAACATTCTATGATTTGAACCTCTCCAGTGAGTCCAGTTTTAGATTCCGATGCTTCACTTCAGCTTTACTGTATCACTTGGACCTTTTTATTGACGACGAAACACAGAAGTAGCATTCGAATTCAATACAAAAGGCACAATGCCGACTTAAGTACAGGAGGACTGACACTCTAACATTCTATGATTTGAACCTCTCCAGTGAGTCCCGTTTTAGATTCCGTCGCTTCACTTCAGGTTTACTGTATCTCTTGGACCTTCTTATTAACGATTAAACACAGAAATTGCATCCGATTTTAATACAAAAGGCACAATGCCGACTTAAGTACAAGAGTACTGACACTCGAAATATCTATGATTTGAACCTCTCCTGTGAGTCCAATTTTAGCTTCCGAAGCTTCACTTCAGATTTACTGAGTCCCTAGGACTTTCTTATTGACGATGAAACACAGAAATTGCATCCGAATTTAATACAATAGGCACAATGCCGACTTAAGTACAAGAGGACTGACACTCTAACTCTGTATGATTTGAACCTCCCCTGAGAGTCCAGTTTTAGATTCCGATGCTTCACTTCAGGTTGACTGTATCCCTTGGACATTCTTATTGACGATGAAACACAGAAATTGATTCCGAATTTAATACAAAAGTCACAATGTCGACTTAAGTACAAGAGGACTGACACTCTAACTTTCTATCATTTGAACCTTTCCTTTGAGTCCAGTTTTAGATTCCTATGCTTCACTTCAGGTTTATTGTATCCCTTAGACCTTCTTATTGACGATGACACACAGTAATTGCATCCGAATTTAATACAAAAGGCACAATGCCGACTTAAGTACAAGAGGACTGACACTCTAAATTTCTATGATTTGAACCTCTCCTGAGAGTCCAGTTTTAGATTCCGATGCTTCACTTCAGGATTACTGTATGCCTTGGACCTTCGTATTGATGATGTAACATAGAAATTCCATCCGAATTTCATACAAAAGGCACAATGCCGACTTAAGTACAAGAGGACTGACACTCTAACTTTCTATGATTTGAAAATCTCCTGTGAGTCCAGTTTTAGATTCCGATGCTTCACTTCAGGTTTACTGTATCCCTTGGACCTTGTTATTGACGATAAAACACAGAAATTGCATCTGAATTTAATACAAAAGGCACATGCCGACTTAAGTACAAGAGTACTGACACTCTAACTTTTTATGATTTGAACTTCTCCTGTGAGTCCAGTTTTAGATTGCGATGCTTCACTTTAGGTTTACTGTATCCCTTGGACCTTCTTATTGACGATGAAACACAGAAATTGCATCCGAATTTAATACAATAGGCACAATGCCGACTTAAGTACAAGAGGACTGACACTCTAACTTTTTTATGATTTGAACCTCTCCTGTGAGTCCAGTTTTGGATTCCGATGCTTCACTTCAGATTTACTGTATTCCTTGGAAATTCTTATTGACGATGAAACACAGAAATCGCATCCGAATTTAATACAAAAGGCACAATGCCGACTTAAGTACAAGGGGACTGACACTCTAACATTCTATGATTTGAACCTCTCCAGTGAGTCCCGTTTTAGATTCCGACGCTTCACTTCAGGTTTACTGTATCTCTTGGACCTTCTTATTGACGATTAAACACAGAAATTGCATCCGATTTTAATACAAAAGGCACAATGCCGACTTAAGTACAAGAGTACTGACACTCGAACTTTCTTTGATTTGAACCTCTCCTGTGAGTCCAATTTTAGCTTCCGATGCTTCACTTCAGGTTTACTGAGTCCCTTGGACTTTCTTATTGACGATGAAACACAGAAATTGCATCCGAATTTAATACAATAGGCACAATGCCGACTTAAGTACAAGAGGACTGACACTCTAACTCTGTATGATTTGAACCTCCCCTGAGAGTCCAGTTTTAGATTCGGATGCTACACTTCAGGTTTACTGTATCCCTTGGACGTTCTTACTGACGATGAAACACAGAAATTGCATCCGAATTTAATACGAAATGCACAATGCGGCCTGAAGTACAATAGGACTGACACTCTAACCTTCTATGATTTGAACCACTCCTGCGAGTGCAGTTTTAGATTCCGATGCTTCACTTCAGGTTTACTGTATACCTTCGGCCTTCTTATTGACGATGAAGCACAGAAATTGCATCCGATTTTAATACAAAAGGCACAATGGTGACTTAAGTACAAGTGAATGACACTCTAACTTTCGATGATTTCAACCTCTCCTGTGAGTCCAATTTTAGATTCCGATGCTTCACTTCAGGTTTACTGTATCCCTTGGACCTTCTTATTGACGATGAAACGCAGAAATTGCATCCGAATTTAATACAAAAGGCACAATGCCGTCTTAAGTACAAGAGGACGGACACACTAATTTTCTATGATTTGAACCTTTCCTGTGAGTCCAGACTTAGATTCCGACGCTTCACTTCAGGTTTACTGTATCCCTTGGACCTTCTTATTGACGATGAAACACAGAAATTGCATCCGAATTTAAGACCAAATGCACACTGCCGACTTAAGTACATGAGGACTGACACTCTAACTTTCTATCATTTGAACCTCTCCTGTGAGTCCAGTTTTAGATTCCGATGCTTCACTTCAGCTTTACTGTATCACTTGGACCTTTTTATTGACGACGAAACACAGAAGTAGCATTCGAATTCAATACAAAAGGCACAATGCCGACTTAAGTACAGGAGGACTGACTCTCTAACATTCTATGATTTGAACCTCTCCAGTGAGTCCCGTTTTAGATTCCGTCGCTTCACTTCAGGTTTACTGTATCTCTTGGACCTTCTCATTGACGATTAAACACAGAAATTGCATCCGATTTTAATACAAAAGGCACAATGCCGACTTAAGTACAAGAGTACTGACACTCGAACTATCTATGATTTGAACCTCTCCTGTGAGTCCAATTTTAGATTCCGAAGCTTCACTTCAGATTTACTGAGTCCCTAGGACTTTCTTATTGACGATGAAACACAGAAATTGCATCCGAATTTAATACAATAGGCACAATGCCGACTTAAGTACAAGAGGACTGACACTCTAACTCTGTGTGATTTGAACCTCCCCTGAGAGTCCAGTTTTAGATTCCGATGCTTCACTTCAGGTTGACTGTATCCCTTGGACATTCTTATTGACGATGAAACACTGAAATTGCATCCGAACTTAATACAAAAGTCACAATGCCGACTTAAGTACAAGAGGACTGACACTCTAACTTTCTATCATTTGAACCTTTCCTTTGAGTCCAGTTTTAGATCCCTATGCTTCACTTCAGGTTTATTGTATCCCTTAGACCTTCTTATTGACGATGACACACAGTAATTGCATCCGAATTTAATACAAAAGGCACAATGCCGACTTAAGTACAAGAGGACTGACACTATAAATTTCTATGACTTGAACCTCTCCTGAGAGTACAGTTTTAGATTCCGATGCTTCACTTCAGGATTACTGTATGCCTTGGACCTTCGTATTGATGATGTAACATAGAAATTCCATCCGAATTTCATACAAAAGGCACAATGCCGACTTAAGTACAAGAGGACTGACACCCTAACTTTCAATGATTTGAAAATCTCCTGTGAGTCCAGTTTTAGATTCCGATGCTTCACTTCAGGTTTACTGTATCCCTTGGACCTTGTTATTGACGATGAAACACAGAAATTGCATCTGAATTTAATACAAAAGGCACATGCCGACTTAGGTACAAGAGTACTGACACTCTAACTTTCTATGATTTGAACTTCTCCTGTGAGTCCAGTTTTAGATTGCGATGCTTCACTTCAGGTTTACTGTATCCCTTGGACCTTCTTATTGACGATGAAACACAGAAATTGCATCCGAATTTAATACAATAGGCACAATGCCGACTTAAGTACAAGAGGACTGACACTCTAACTTTTTTATGATTTGAACCTCTCCTGTGAGTCCAGTTTTGGATTCCGATGCTTCACCTCAGATTTACTGTATCCCTTGGAAACTCTTATTGACGATGAGACACAGAAATCGCATCCGAATTTAATACAAAAGGCACAATGCCGACTTAAGTACAAGAGGACTGACACTCTAACATTCTATGATTTGAACCTCTCCAGTGAGTCCCGATTTAGATTCCGACGCTTCACTTCAGGTTTACTGTATCTCTTGGACCTTCTTATTGACGATTAAACACAGAAATTGCATCCGATTTTAATACAAGAGGCACAATGCCGACTTAAGTACAAGAGTACTGACAATCGAACTTTTTGTGATTTGAACCTCTCCTGTGAGTCCAATTTTAGCTTCCGATGCTTCACTTCAGGTTTAGTGAGTCCCTTGGACTTTCTTATTGACGATGAAACACAGAAATTGCATCCGAATTTAATACAATAGGCACAATGCCGACTTAAGTACAAGAGGACTGACACTCTAACTCTGTATGATTTGAACCTCCCCTGAGACTCCAGTTTTAGATTCCGATGCTTCACTTCAGGTTTACTGTATCCCTTGGACATTCTTATTGACGATGAAACACAGAAATTGCATCCGAATTTAATACAAAAGTCACAATGCCGACTTAAGTACAAGAGGACTGACACTCTAACTTTCTGTCATTTCAACCTCTCCTGTGAGTCCAGTTTTAGATTCCTATGCTTCACTTCAGGTTTATTGTATCCCTTAGACCTTCTTATTGACGATAACACACAGTAATTTCATCCGAATTTAATACAAAAGGCACAATGCCGACTTAAGTACAAGAGTACTGACACTCTAAATTTCTATGATTTGAACCTCTCCTGAGAGTCAAGTTTTAGATTCCGATGCTTCACTTCAGGATTACTCTATGCCTTGGACCTTCGTTTTGATGATGAAACATAGAAATTCCATCCGAATTTCATACAAAAGGCACAATGCCGACTTAAGTACACGAGGACTGACACTCTAACTTTCTATGATTTGAACCTCTCCTGTGAGTCCAGTTTTAGATTCCGATGCTTCACTTCAGGTTTACTGTATCCCTTGGAACTTCTTATTGACGATGAAACACAGAAATTGCATCCGAATTTAATACAAAAGGCACAATGCCGACTTAAGTACAAGAGGACTGACACTCTAACTTTCTATGATTTGAACCTCTCCTGTGAGTCCAGTTTTGGATTGCGATGCTTCACTTCAGGTTTACTGTATCCCTTGGACCTTCTTAATGACGATGAAACACAGAAATTGCATCCGAATTTAATACAAAAGGCACAATGCCGACTTAAGTACAGGAGGACTGACACTCTAACTTTCTATGATTTGAACCTCTCCTGTGAATCCAGTTTGAGATTCCGATGCTTCACTTCAGGTTTACTGTATCCCTTGGACCTTCTTATTGACGATGAAACACAGAAATTGCATCCGAATTTAATACAAAAGGCACAATGCCGACTTAAGTACAAGAGGACTGACACTCTAACTTTCTATTATTTGAACCTCTCCTGTCAGTCCAGTTTTAGATTCCTATGCTTCACTTCAGATTTATTGTATCCCTTGGACCTTCTGATTGACGATGACACACAGTAATTGCATCCGAATTTAATACAAAAGGCACAATGCCGACCTAAGGACAAGAGGACTGACACTCTAATTTTCTATGATTTGAACTTCTCCTGTGACTCCTGTTTTAGATTCCGATGCTTCACTTCAGGTTTACTGTATACCTTGGACCCTATTATTGACGATGAAAAACAGGAATTGCATCCGAATTTAATACAAAAGGCACAATGCCGACTTAAGTACAAGAAGACTGACACTCTAACTTTCTATGATTTGAACCTCTATTGTGAGTCCCGTTTCAGATTCCGATGCTTCACTTCAGGTTTACTGTATCACTTGGACCTTTTTTATTGACGATGAAACACAGAAATTGCATCCGAATTTAATACAAAAGGCACAATGCCGACTTAAGTACAAGAGGAATGACACTCTAACTCTGTATGATTTGAACCTCTCCTGAGAGTCCGGTTTTAGATACCGATGCTTCACTTCAGGATTACTGTATGCCTTGGACCTTCTTATTGACGATGAAACACAGAAATTGCATCCGAATTTAATACAAAAGGCACAATGCCGTCTTCAGTACAAAAGAACGGACACTCTAACTTCCTATGATTTGAACCTCTCCTGTGAGTCCAGTTTTAGATTCCGATGCTTCACTTCAGGTTTACTGTATCCCTTGGACCTTCTTATTGACGAAGAAACACAGAAATTGCATCGGAATTTAATACAAAAGCACATGCCGACTTAAGTACAAGAGTACTGACACTCTAACTTTCTATGATTTGAATCTCTCCTGTGAGTCCAGTTTTAGATTACGATGCTTCACTTCAGGTTTACTGTATCCCTTGGCCTTCTTATTGACGATGAAACACAGAAATTGCATCCGAATTTAATACAAAAGGCACAATGCCGACTTAAGTACAAGAAGAGTGACACTCTAACTTTCTATGATTTGAACCTCTCCTGTGAGTCCAGTTTTAGATTCTGTTGCTTCACTTCAGGTTTACTGTATACCTTGGACCGTCTTATTGACGATGAAACACAGATATTGCATCCGAATTTAATACAAAAGGCACGATGCCGACTTAAGTACAAGAGGAATGACACTCTAACTCTCTATGATTTGAACCTCACCTGTGAGTCCAGTTTTAGAGTCCGATGCTTCACTTCAGGTTTACTGTATCCCTTGGACGTTCTTACTGACGATGAAACAGAGAAATTGCATCCGAATTTTATACCAAATGCACAATGCGGCCTGAAGTACAATAGGACTGACACTCTAACTTTCTATGATTTGAACCATTCCTGTGAGTGCAGATTTAGATTCCGATGCTTCACTTCAGGTTTACTGTATACCTTCGGCCTTCTTATTGACGATGAAGCACAGAAATTGCATAAGATTTTAATACAAAAGGCACAATGCTGACTTAAGTACAAGCGGATGACACTCTAACTTTCGATGATTTGAACCTCTCCTGTGAGTCCACTTTTAGATTCCGATGCCTCACTTCAGGTTTACTGTATCCCTTGGACCTTCTTATTGACGATGAAACGCAGAAATTGCATCCGAATTTAATACAAAAGGCACAATGCCGTCTTAAGTACAAGAGGACTGACACACTAACTTTCTATGATTTGAACCTCTCCTGTGAGTCCAGACTTAGATTCCGCCGCTTCACTTCAGGTTTACTGTATCCCTTGGACCTTCTTATTGACGATGAAACACAGAAATTGCATCCGAAATTAAGACAAAATGCACAATGCCGACTTAAGTACAAGAGAACTGACACTCTAACTTTCTATAATTTGAACCTCTCCTGTGAGTCCAGTTTTAGATTCCTATGCTTCACTTCAGGTTTATTGTATCCCTTGGAACTCCTTATTGACGATGAAACAAAGTAATTGCATCCGAATTTAATACAAAAGGTACAATGCCGACTTAAGTACAAGAGGACTGACACTGTAACATTCTATGATTTGAACCTCTCCAGTGAGTCCCGTTTTAGATTCCGACGCTTCACTTCAGGTTTACTGTATCTCTTGGACCCTCTTATTGACGATTAGACACGGACATTGCATCCGATTTTAATACAAAAGGCACAATGCCAACTTAAGTACAAGAGTACTGACACTCGAACTATCTATGATTCGAACCTCTCCTGTGAGTCCAATTCCAGCTTCCGATGCTTCAGTTCATATTTACTGAGTCCCTAGGACTTTCTTATAGACGATGAAACACAGAAATTGCATCAGAATTTAATACAATAGGCACAATGCCGACTTAAGTACAAAAGGACTGACACTCTAACTCTGTATGATTTGAACCTCTCCTGAGAGTCCAGTTTTTGATTCCGATGCTTCCATTCATGTTTACTGTATCCCTCGGAAATTCTTATTGACGATGAAACACAGAAATCGCATCCGAATTTAATACAAAAGTCACAATGCCGACTTAAGTACAAGAGGACTGACACACTAACTTTCTATGATTTGAACCTCACCTGTGAGTCCAGACCTAGATTCCGACGCTTCACTTCAGGTTTACTGTATCCCTTGGACCTTCTAATTGACAATGAAACACAGAAATTGCATCCGAATTTAAGACAAAAGGCACAATGATTACTTAAGTACAAGAGGACTGACACTCTAACTTTCTATCATTTGAACCTCTCCTGTGAGTCCAGTTTTGGATTCCTATGCTTCACTTCAGTTTTATTGTATCCCTTGGACCTTCTTATTGACGATGACACACAGTAATTGCATCCGAATTTAATACAAAAGGCACAATGCCGACTTAAGTACATGAGGACTGACACTCTAATTTTCTATGATTTGAACCTCTCCTGTGAGTCCAGTTTTAGATTCCGATGCTTCACTTCAGGTTTACTGTATCCCTTGGACCCTATTATTGACGATTAAACACAGAAATTCCATCCGAATTTAATACAAAAGGCACAATGCCGACTTAAGTGCAAGAGGACTGACACTCTAACTTTCTATGATTTGAACATCTCCTGTGAGTCCAGTTTTAGATTCCGATGCTTCACTTCAGGTTTACTGTATCCCTTGGACCTCCTTATTGACGATGAAACACAGAAATTGCATGTGAATTTAATACAAAAGGCACATGCCGACTTAAGTACAAGAGTACTGGCACTCTAACTTTCTGTGATCTGAACCTCTCCTGTGAGTCCAGTTTTAGATTCCGATGCTTCACTTCAGGTTTACTGAATCCCTTGGACCTTCTTATTGACGATGAAACACAGAAATTGCATCCGAATTTAATACAAAAGGCACATGCCGACTTAAGTACAAGAGTACTGACACTCTAACTTTCTATGGTTTGAACCTCTCCTCTGAGTCCAGTTTTAGATTCCGATGCTTCACTTCAGGTTTACTGTATCCCTTGGAGCTTCGTATTGACGATGAAACACAGAAATTGCATCCGAATTTAATACAAAAGACGCAATGCCGACTTAAGTACAAGAGGACTGACACTCTAATTTTCTACGATTTGAACCTCTCCTGTGAGTCCAGTTTTGGTTTGCGATGCTTCATTTCAGGTTTACTGTATCCCTTGGACCTTCTTAGTGACGATGAAACACAGAAGTTGCATCCGAATTTAATACAAAAGGCACAATGCCGACTTAAGTACAAGAGGACTGACACTCTAACTTTTTATGATTTGAACCTCTCCTGTGAGTCCAGTTTCAAATTCCGATGCTTCACTTCAGGTTTACTGTATCCCTTGGACCTTCTTATTGACGATGAAACACAGAAATTGCATCCGAATTTAATACAAAAGGCACAATGCCGACTTAAGTACAAGAGGACTGACACTCTAACTTTCTATGATTTGAACCTCTCCTGTGAGTCCAGTTTTAGATTCCGATGCTTCACTTCAGGTTTACTGTATCCCTTGGACCTACTTATTGACGATGAAACACAGAAATTGCATCCGAATATAATACAAAAGGCACAATGCCGACTTAAGTACAAGAGGACTGACACTCTAACCTTCTATGATTTGATCTTCTCCTGTGAGTCCAGTTTTAGGTTCCGATGCTTCACTTCAGGTTTACTGTATACCTTGGACCTTCGTATTGACGATGAAACACAGATATTGCATCCGAATTTAATACAAAAGGCACAATGCCGACTTAAGTACAAGAGGAATGACACTCTAACTCTCTTTGATTTGAGCCTCACCTGTGAGTCCAGTTTTAGAGTCCGATGCTTCACTTCAGGTTTACTGTATCCCTTGGACGTTCTTACTGACGATGAAACAGAGAAATTGCATCCGAATTTAATACCAAATGCACAATGCGGCCTGAAGTACAATAGGACTGACACTCTAACTTTCTATGATTTGAACCACTCCTGTGAGTGCAGTTTTAGATTCCGATGCTTCACTTCAGGTTTACTGTATACCTTCGGCCTTCTTATTGACGATGATGCACAGAAATTGCATCCGATTTTAATACAAAAGGCACAATGCTGACTTAAGTACAAGCGGATGACACTCTAACTTTCGATGATTTGAACCTCTCCTGTGAGTCCAGTTTTAGATTCCGATGCCTCACTTCAGGTTTACTGTATCCCTTGGACCTTCTTATTGACGATGAAACGCAGAAATTGCATCCGAATTTAATACAAAAGGCACAATGCCGTCCTAAGTACAAGAGGACTGACACACTAACTTTCTATGATTTGAACCTCTCCTGTGAGTCCAGACTTAGATTCCGACGCTTCACTTCAGGTTTACTGTATCCCTTGGACCTTCTTATTGACGATGAAACACAGAAATTGCATCCGAATTTAAGACAAAATCCACAATGCCGACTTAAGTACAATAGGACTGACACTCTAACTTTCTATCATTTGAACCTCTCCTGTGAGTCCAGTTTTAGATTCCTATGCTTCACTTCAGGTTTATTGTATCCGTTGGACCTCCTTATTGACGATGAAACAAAGTAATTGCATCCGAATTTAATACAAAAGGCACAATGCCGACATAAGTACAAGAGGACTCACAGTTTAACATTCTATGATTTGCACTTCTCCAGTGAGTCCCGTTTTAGATTCTGACGCTTCACTTCAGGTTTACTGTATCTCTTGGACCTTCTTATTGACGATTAAACACAGAAATTGCATCCCATTTTAATACAAAAGGCACAATGCCGACTTAATTACAAGAGTACTGACACTCGAACTATCTATGATTTGAACCTCTCCTGTGAGTCCAATTTTAGCTTCCGATGCTTCAGTTCATATTTACTGAGTCCGTAGGTCTTTCTTATAGACGATGAAACACAGTAATTGCATCAGAATTTAATACAATAGGCACAATGTCGACTTAAGTACAAGAGGACTGACACCCTAAGTTTCTATCATTTGAACCTCTCCTGTGAGCAAGTTTTAGATTCCTATGCTTCACTTCAGATTTATTGTATCCTTTCGACCTTCTTATTGACGATGACAGACAGTAATTGCATCCGAATTTAATACAAAAGGCACAATGCCGACTTAAGTACAAGAGGACTGACACTCTAATTTTCTATGATTTGAACCTCTCCTGTGAGTCCAGTTTTAGATTCCGATGCTTCACTTCAGGTTTACTGTATGCCTTGGACCCTATTATTGACGATTAAACACAGAAATTCCATCTGAATTTAATACAAAAGGCACAATGCCGACTTAAGTACAAGAAGACTGACACTCTAACTTTCTATGATTTGAACCTCTGTTGTGAGTCCCGTTTCAGATTCCGATGCTTCACTTCAGGTTTACAGTATCCCTTGGACCTTCTTATTGACGATGAAACACAGAAATTGCATCAGAATTTAATACAAAACGCGCATGCCGACATAAGTACAAGAGTACTGACACTCTAACTTTCTATGATTTGAACCTCTCCTGTGAGTCCAGTTTTAGATTCCGATGCTTCTCTTAAGGTTTACTGTATCATTTGGACCTTCTTATTGACGATGAAACACAGAAATTGCATCCGAAATTAATACAAAAGGCACAATACCGACTTAAGTACAAGAAGAGTGACACTCTAACTTTCTATGATTTGAACCTCTCCTGTGAGTCCAGTTTTAGATTCTGATGCTTCACTTCAGGTTTACTGTATCACTTGGACCTTCTTATTGACGATGAAACACAGAAATTGCATCCGAATTTAATACAAAAGGCACTAGGCCGACTTAAGTACAAGAGGACTGACACTCTAACTTTCTATGATTTGAACCTCTCCTGTGAGTCCAGTTTTAGATTCCGATGCATCACTTCAGGTTTACTGTATCCCTTGGACCTTCTTATTGACGATGAAACACAGAAATTGCATCCGAATTTAATACAAAGGGCACAATGCCGTCTTAAGTACCAGAGGACTGACACTCTAACTTTCTATGATTTAAACCTCTCCTGTGAGTCCAATTTTAGATTTACATGCTTCACTTGAGGTTTACTGTATCTCTTGGACCTTCTTATTGACGATGAAACTCAGAAATTGCATCCGAATTTAATGCAAAAGGCACAATGCCGACTAAAGTGCAAGAGGACTGACACTCTAACTTCTATGATTTGAACCTCTCCTGTGAGTCCAGTTTTAGATTCCTATGCATTACTTCAGGTTTACTGTATCCCTTGGACCTTCTTATTGACGATGAGACACAAAAATTGCATCCGAAATTAATACAAAAGGCACAATGCCGACTTAAGTACAAGAAGGGTGACCCTCTAACTTTCTATGATTTGAACCTCTAGTGTGAGTCCAGTTTTAGATTCTGATGCTTCACCTCAGGTTTACTGTATCCCTTGGACCTTCTTATTGTCGATGAAACACAGAAATTGCATCCGACTTTAATTCAAAAGGCACAAAGCCGACTTAAGTACAAGACGACTGACACTCTAAGTTTCTATTATTTGAACCTCTCCTGTGAGTCCAGTTTTAGATTCTGATGCTTCACTTCAGGTTTACTGTATCCCTTTGACCTTCTTATTGACGTTGAAACACAGAAATTGCATCCGAATATAATACAAAAGGCACAATGCCAACTTAAGTACAAGAGGACTGACACACTAAATTTCTATGATTTGAACATCTCCTGTGAGTCCAGTTTTAGATTCCGATGCCTCACATCAGGTTTACTGTAGCTCTTGGTCCTTCTTATTGACGATGAAACACAGAAATTGCATCGGATTTTAATACAAAAGGCACAATGCTGACTTAAGTACAAGAGGACTGACACTATAACTTTACATGATTTGAACCTCTCCTGAGAGTCCAGTTTTAGATTCCGATGGTTCACTTCAGGTGTACTGTATCCCTTGGACCTTCTTATTGACGATGAAGCACAGAAATTGCGTATGAATTTAATACAAAAGGCAAAATGTCGACTTAAGTACAAGAGGACTGACACTCTAACTTTACATGATTTGAACCGCTCCTGAGAGTCCAGTTTTAGATTCCGATGCTTCACTTCAGGTTTAATGTATACTTTGGACCTTCTTATTGACGATGAAACACAGAAATTGCATCCGAATTTAATACAAAAGGCACAATGCCGACGTAAGTACAAGAGGACTGATAGTCTAACTTTCTATGATTTCAACCTCTCCTGAGAGTCCGGTTTTACATTCCGATGTTTCACTTCAGGTTTACTGTATCCCTTGGAGCTTCCTATTGACGATGAAAACCAGAAATTGCATCCGAATTTAATACCAAATGCACAATGACGACTTAAGTACAAGAGGACTGACACTCTAACTTTCCATGATTTGAACCTCTCCTGTGAGTCCAGTTTTAGATTCGAATGCTTCACTTCAAGTATACTGTATCTCTTGGAAATTTTTATTTACGATGAAACACAGAAATTGTATCCCAATTTAATACAAAAGGCACAATGCCGACTTAAGTACAAGATGACTGACACTCTAACATTCTATGATTTGAACCACTCTTGTGAGTCCCGTTTTAGAATCCGTTGCTTCACTTCACGTTTACTGTATACCTTGGACCTTCTTATTGACGATGAAACACAGAAATTGCATCCGAATTGAATACAAAAGGCACTAGGCCGACTTAAGTACAAGACGTCTGACACTCTAACTTTCTATGATTTGAACCTCTCTTGTGAGTCCAGTTTAAATTCCGATGCTTCACTTCAGGTTTACTGTATACCTTGGACCTTCTTATTGACGATGAAACACAGAAATTGCATCCGAATTTAATACAAAAGGCACTAGGCCGACTGAAGTACAAGAGGACTGACACTCTAACTTTCTATGATTTGAACCTCTCCTGTGGGCCCAGTTTTAGATTCCGATGCATCACTTCAGGTTTACTGTATCCCTTGGACCTTCTTATTGACGATGAAACACAGAAATTACATCCGAATTTAATACAAAAATCACAATGCCGACTTAAGTACAAGAGGACTGACACTCTAAATTTCTATGATTTGAACCTCTCCTGTGAGTCCAGTTTTAGATTCCGATGCTTCACTTCAGGTTTACTGTATCCCTTGGACCTTCTTATTGACGATGAAACATAGAAATTGCATCCGAATTTAATACAAAAGGCACATTGCCGACTTAAGTACAAGAGAACTGACACTCTAACATTATATGATTTGAACCTCTCCTGTGAGTCCAGTATTAGGTTCCGATGCTTCAGTTCTGGTGTACTGTATCCCTTGGACCTTCTTATTGACGATGAAACACAGAAATTGCATCCGAATTTAATGCAAAAGGCACAATGCCGACTTAAGTGCAAGAGGACTGACACTCTAACTTTCTATGATTTGAACCGCTCCTGTGAGTCCAGTTTTAGATTCTGAAGCTTTACTTCAGGTTTACTGTATCCCTTTTAACTTCTTATTGACGATGAAACACAGAAATTGCATCCGAATTTAATACAAAAAGCACAATGCCGACTTAAGTACAAGAGGACTGACACTCTAACTTTCTATGATTTGAACCTCTCCTGTGAGTCCAATTTTAGATTTACATGCTTCACTTCAGGTTTACTGTATCTCTTGGATCTTCTTATTGACGATGAACCACAGATATTGCATCCGAATTTAATGCAAAAGGCACAATGCCGACTTAAGTGGAAGAGGACTGACACCCTAACTTTCTATGATTTGAACCTCTCCTGTGAGTCCAGTTTTAGATTCCGATGCTTTACTTCAGGTTTACTGTATCCCTTGGACCTTCTTATTGACGATGAAACACAGAAATTGCATCCGAATTTAGTACAAGAAGCACAATGCCGACTTAAGTACAAGAGGACTGACACTCTAACTTTCTATGATTTAAATCCTCTCCTGTGAGGTCAGTTTTAGATTCCGATGCTTCACTTCAGGTTTACTGTATCCCTTGGACCTTCTTATTGACGATGAAACATAGAAAATGCATCCGAATTTAATACAAAAGGCACATTGCCGACTTAAGTACAAGAGAACTGACACTCTAACATTATATGATTTGAACCTCTCCTGCGAGTCCAGTATTAGGTTCCGATGCTTCAGTTCAGGTGTACTGTATCCCTTGGACCTTCTTATTGACGATGAAACACAGAAATTGCATCCGAATTTAATACAAAAGGCACAATGTCGACTTAAGTACAAGAGGACTGACACTCTAACTTTCTATGATTTGAACCTCTCTTGTGAGTCCAGTTTTTGATTCCGATGCATCACTTCAGGTTTACTGTATACCTAGGACCTTCTTATTGACGATGAAACACAGATATTGCATCCGAATTTAATACAAAAGGCACAATGCCGACATAAGTACAAGAGGACTGACACTCTAACTTTCTATGATATGAACCTCTCCTGTGAGTCCAGTTTTAGATTCCGTTGCTTCACTTCAGGTGTACTGTATCCCTTGGACCTTCTTATTGACGATAAAACACTGAAATTGCATCAGAATGTAATACAAAAGGCACAATTCCGACTTAAGTACAAGAGGACTTACACTCTAACGTTCTTTGATTTCAACCTCTCCTGTGAGACCAGTTTTAGATTCCGATGCTCCACTACAGGTTTACTGTATCCCTTGGACCTTCCTATTGACGATGAAACACAGATATTGCATCCGAATTTAATACAAAGGCACAATGCCGACTTAAGTACAAGACGACTGACACTTTAACTCTCTATGATTTGAACCTCTCTTGTGAGTACAGTTTTAGATTCCGATGCTTCACTTCACGTTTACTGTATACCTAGGCCATTCTTATTGACGATGAAACACAGAAATTGCATCCGATTTTAATACAAAAGGCACAATGTCGACTTAAGTTCGAGAGGACTGACACTCTAACTTTCTTTGATTTGAACCTCTCTTGTGAGTCCAGTTTTAGATTCCGATGCTTCACTTCAGGTTTACTGTATACCTTGGACCTTCTTATTGACGATGAAACACAGAAATTGCATCCGAATTTAATACAAAAGGCACAATGCCGACTTAAGTACATGCAGACTGACACTCTAACTCTCTATGATTTGAACCACTCCTGTGAGTCCAGTTTTAGATTCCGATGCTTCACTTTAGGTTTACTGTAGCCCTTGGACCATCTTATTGACGATGAAACAAAGATATTTCATCGGAATTTAATACAAAAGGCACACTGCTGACTTAAGTACAAGAGGACTGACACTCTAACTTTCTATGATTTGACCTCTCCAGTGAGTCCAGTTTTAGATTCCGAGGCTTCACTTCAGGTTTACTGTATCCGTGAGACCTTCTTGTCCACGATGAAACACAGAAATTGCATCCGAATTTAATACAAAAGGCACAATGCCGACTTACGTACAAGAGGACTGACACTCCAACTTTCTATGATTTGAACCTCTCCTGTGAGTCCAGTTTTAGATTCCGATGCTTCCCTTTAGGTTTACTGTATCCCTTGGACCTTCTTATTGACGATGAAACACAGAAATTGCATCCGAATTTAATACAAAGGCACAATGCCGACTTAAGTACCAGACGACTGACACTCTAACTCTCTATGATTTGAACCTCTCTTGTGAGTCCAGTTTTAGATTCCGATGCTTTACTTCACGTTTACTGTATACCTTGGACATTCTTATTGACGATGAAACACAGAAATTGCATCCGAATTTAATACAAAAGACACAATGTCGACTTAAGTTCAAGAGGACTGACACTCTAACTTTCTTTGATTTGAACCTCTCTTGTGAGTCCAGTTTTAGATTCCGATGCTCCACTTCAGGTTTACTGTATACCTTGGAACTTCTTATTGACGATGAAACACAGAAATTGCATCCGAATTTAATACAAAAGGCACAATGCCGACTTAAGTACAAGAGGACCGACACTCTAACTTTCTATGATTTCAACCTCTCTTGTGAGTCCAGTTTTCGATTCCGATGCTCCACTTCAGGTTTACTGTATCCCTTGGACCTTCCAATTGACGATGAAAACCAGAAATTGCATCCGAATTTAAGACAAAATGCACAATGCCGACTTAAGTACATGAGGACTGACACTCTAACTTCCTATGATTTGAACCTCTCCTGTGAATCCAGATTTAGATTCGAATGCTTCACTTCAGGTTTACTGTATCTCTTGGAAATTCTTATTCACGATAAAACACAGAAATTGCATCCGAATTTAATACAAAAGGCACAATGCCGACTTAAGTAAAAGAGGACCGACACTCTAACTTTCTATGATTTGAACCTCTCCTGTGAGTCCAGTTTTAGATTCTGATGCTTCTCTTTGGGTTTACTGTTTCCCTTGGACCTTCTTATTGACGATGAAACACAGAAATTGCATCCTAATTTAATACAAAGGCACAGTGCCGACTTAAGTACAAGACGACTGACACTCTAACTCTCTATGATTTGAACCTCTCCTGTGAGTCCAGATTTAGATTCGGATGAATCACTTCAGGTTTACTGTATCTCGTGGACCTACTTATTGACGATGAAACACAGAAATTGCACCGGAATATAATACAAAAGGCACACTGCCGACTTAAGTACATGCGGACTGACACTCTAATTCTCTATAATTTGAACCACTCCTGTGAGTCCAGTTTTAGATTCCGATGCTTCACTTCAGGTTTACTGTAGCCCTTGGACCTTCTTATTGACGATGAAACACAGAAATTTCATCGGAATTTAATACAAAAGGCACAGTGCTGACTTAAGTACAAGAGGACTGACACTCTAACTTTCTATGATTTGACCTCTCCTGTGAGTCCAGTTTTAGATTCCGAGGCTTCACTTCAGGTTTACTGTATCCCTGAGACCTTCTTATCCACGATGAAACACAGAAATTGCATTCGAATTTAATACAAAAGGCACAATGCCGACTTACGTACAAGTGGACTGACACTCTAACTTTCTATGATTTGAACCTCTCCTGTGAGTCCAGTTTTAGATTCCGATGCTTCACTTCAGGTTTACAGTATCCCTTGGACCTTCTTATTGACGATGAAACACAGAAATTGCATCCGAATTTATTACAAAAAGCACAATGCCGACTAAAGTACAAGACGACCGATACTCTAACTTTCTATGATTTCAACCTCTCCTGTGAGTCCAGTTTTAGATATCGATGCTCCACTTCAGAATTACTGTATCCCTTGGACCTTCCTATTGACGATGAAAACCAGAAATCACATCCGAATTTAATACAAAATGCACAATGCCGACTTAAGTACAAGAGGACTGACTCTCTAACTTTCTATGATTTGAACCTCACCTGTGAAACCAGTTTTAGATTCGAATGCTTCACTTCGGGTTTACTGTATCTCTTGGAAATACTTATTCACGATAAAACACAGAAATTGCATCCGAATTTAATACAAAAGGCACAATGCCGACTTAAGTACAAGAGGACTGCCACTCTATCGTGCTATGATTTGAACCTCTCCTGTGAGTCCAGTTTTAGATTCCGATGCTTCACTTCAGATGTACTGTATCCCTTGGACCTTCTTTTTGACGATGAATCACAGAAATTGCATCCGAATTTAATACAAAAGGCACAATGTCGACTTAAGTACAAGAGGACTGACACTGTAACTCTCTATGATTTGAACCTCTCTTGTGAGTCCAGTTTTAAATTCCGATGCATCACTTCAGGTTTACTGTATACCAAGGACCTTCTTATTGACGATGAAACACAGAAATTGCATCCGAATTTAATACAAAAGGCACAATGCCTACTTAAGTACAAGAGGACTGACACTCTAACACTCTATGATTTGAACCTCTCCAGTGAGTCCACTTTTCGATTCCGATGCTTCACTTCAGGTGTACTGTATCCCTTGGACCTTCTTATTGACGATGATACACAGATATTGCATCAGAATTTAATACAAAAGGCACAATGTCGACTTAAGTACAAGAGGACAGACAGTCTAACTTTCTATGATTTGACCCTCTCTTGTGAGTCCAGTTTTAGATTGCGATGCTTCACTTCAGGTTTACTGTATACCTTGGACCTTCTTATTGACGATGAAACACAGTAATTGAATCCGAATTTAATACAAAATGCACAAAGCCGACTTAAGTACTAGAGTACTGACACTCTAACTTTCTATGATTTCAACATCTCCCGTGAGTCCAGTTTTAGATTCCGATGCTCCACTTCAGGTTTACTGTATCCCTTGGACCTTCCTATTGACGATGAAACACAGATCTTGCATCCGAATTTAATACAAAATGCACAATGCCGACTTAAGTACAAGAAGATTGACACTCTAACTTTCTATGATTTGAACCTCTCCTGTGAGTCCAGTTTTAGATTCGGATGCTTCACTTCAGGTTTACTGTATCTCTTGGACCTTCTTATTGACGATGAAACACAGAAATTGCATCCGAATTTAATACAAAAGGCACAATGCCGTCTTAAGTACAAGAGGACTGTCATTCTAACTTTCTACGACTTAAACCTCTCTTGTGAGTCCCGTTTTAGATTCCGATGCTTCACTTCACGTTTACTGTATACCTTGGACCTTCTTATTGACGATGAAACACAGGAATTGCATCCGAATTTAATACAAAAGGCACTAGGCCACCTTAAGTACAAGACGACTGACACTCTAACTTTCTATGATTTGAATCTCCCTTGTGAGTCCAGTTTTAGATTCCGATGCTTCACTTCACGTATACTGTATACCTTGGAATTTCTTATTGACGATGAAACAAAGAAATTGCATCCGAATTTAATACAAAAGGCACAATGTCGACTTAAGTACAAGAGGATTGACACTCTAACTTCCTATAATTTAAACCTCTCTTGTGAGTCCAGTTTTAGATTCCGATGCATCACTTCAGGTTTACTGTATACCTTGGACCTTCTTATTGACGATGAAACACAGAAATTGCATCCGAATTTAACACAAAAGGCACAATGCCGACTTAAGTACAAGAGGACTGACACTCTAACTTTCTATCATTTGAACCTCTCTTGTGTGTCCCGTTTTAGATTCCGATGCTTCACTTCACGTTTGCCGTATACCTTGGACCATCTTATTGACGATGAAACACAGAAATTGCATCCGAATTTAATACAAAAGGCACTAGGCCGACTTAAGTACAAGAGGACTGCCACTCTAACGTTCTATGATTTGAACATCTCCTGTGAGTCCAGTTTTGGATTCCGATGCTTCACTTCAGGTTTACAGTATCCCTTGGTCCTTCTTATTGACGATGAAACACAGAACTTGCATCCGAATTTAATACAAAAGGCACAATGCCGACTTAAGTACAAGCGGACTGACACTCTAACATTATATGATTTGAACATCACCTGTGAGTCCAGTTATAGATTCCGATGCTTCACTTCAGGTGTACTGTATCCCTTGGACCTTCTTATTGACGATGAAACACAGAAATTGCATCCGAATTTAATACAAAAGGCACAATGTCGACTTAAGTACAAGAGGACTGACACTCTAACTTTCTATGATTTGAACCTCTCTTGTGAGTCCAGTCTTAGATTCCGAAGCTTCACTTCAGGTTTACTGTATACCTTGGACCTTCTTATTGACGATGAAACACAGAAATTGCATCCGAATTTAATATAAAAGGCACAATGCCGACTTAAGTACAAGAGGACCGACACTCTAACTTTCTATGATTTCCACCTCTCCTGTGAGTGCAGTTTTAGATTCCGATGCTCCACTTCAGAATTACTGTATCCCTTGGACCTTCCTATTGACGATGAAGACCAGAAATTGCATCTGAATTTAATACAAAATGCACAATGCCGACTTAAGTACAAGAGGACTGACACTCTAACTTTCTATGATTTGAACCTGTCCTGTGAATCCAGTTTTAGATTCGAATGCTTCACTTCAGGTTTACTGTATCTCTTGGAAATTCTTATTCACGATAAAACACAGAAATTGCATCCGAATTTAATACAAAAGGCACAATGCCGACTTAAGTACAAGAGGACTGACACTCTAACTTTCTATGATTTGAACCTCTCTTGTGTGTCCCGTTTTAAATTCCGATGCATCACTTCAGGTTTACTGTATACCGAGGACCTTCTTATTGACGATGAAACACAGAAATTGCATCCGAATTTAATACAAAAGGCACAATGCCTACTTAAGTACAAGAGGACTGACACTCTAACTTTCTATGATTTGAACCTCTCCAGTGAGTCCACTTTTCGATTCCGATGCTTCACTTCAGGTGTACTGTATCCCTTGGACCTTGTTATTGACGATGATACACAGATATTGCATCAGAATTTAATACAAAAGGCACAATGTCGACTTAAGTACAAGAGGACCGACACTCTAACTTTCTATGATTTCCACCTCTCCTGTGAGTGCAGTTTTAGATTCCGATGCTCCACTTCAGAATTACTGTATCCCTTGGACCTTCCTATTGACGATGAAGACCAGAAATTGCATCTGAATTTAATACAAAATGCACAATGCCGACTTAAGTACAAGAGGACTGACACTCTAACTTTCTATGATTTGAACCTGTCCTGTGAATCCAGTTTTAGATTCGAATGCTTCACTTCAGGTTTACTGTATCTCTTGGAAATTCTTATTCACGATAAAACACAGAAATTGCATCCGAATTTAATACAAAAGGCACAATGCCGACTTAAGTACAAGAGGTCTGACACTCTAACTTTCTATGATTTGAACCTCTCTTGTGTGTCCCGTTTTAGATTCCGATACTTCACATCACGTTTGCTGTATACCTTGGACCTTCTTATTGACGATGGAACATAGAAATTGCATCCGAATTTAATACAAAAGGCACAATGCCGACTTAAGTACAAGAGGACTGACACTCTAACTTTCTATGATTTGAACCTCTCATGTGTGTCCCGTTTTAAATTCCGATGCATCACTTCAGGTTTACTGTATACCGAGGACCTTCTTATTGACGATGAAACACAGAAATTGCATCCGAATTTAATACAAAAGGCACAATGCCTACTTAAGTACAAGAGGACTGACACTCTAACTTTCTATGATTTCAACCTCTCCAGTGAGTCCACTTTTCGATTCCGATGCTTCACTTCAGGTGTACTGTATCCCTTGGACCTTGTTATTGACGATGATACACAGATGTTGCATCAGAATTTAATACAAAAGGCACAATGTCGACTTAAGTACAAGAGGACAGACAGTCTAACTTTCTATGATTTGAACCACTCTTGTGAGTCCAGTTTTAGATTGCGATGCTTCACTTCAGGTTTACTGTATACCTTGGACCTTCTTATTGACTATGAAACACAGTAATTGAATCCGAATTTAATACAAAATGCACAAAGCCGACTTAAGTACTAGAGTACTGACACTCTAACTTTCTATGATTTCAACATCTCCCGTGAGTCCAGTTTTAGATTCCGATGCTCCACTTCAGGTTTACTGTATCCCTTGGACCTTCCTATTGACGATGAAACACAGATCTCGCATCCGAATTTAATACAAAATGCACAATGCCGACTTAAGTACAAGAAGATTGACACTCTAACTTTCTATGATTTGAACCTCTCCTGTGAGTCCAGTTTTAGATTCGGATGCTTCACTTCAGGTTTACTGTATCTCTTGGACCTTCTTATTGACGATGAAACACAGAAATTGCATCCGAATTTAATACAAAAGGCACAATGCCGTCTTAAGTACAAGAGGACTGACATTCTAACTTTCTACGACTTGAACCTCTCTTGTGAGTCCCGTTTTAGATTCCGATGCTTCACTTCACGTTTACTGTATACCTTGGACCTTCTTATTGACGATGAAACACAGGAATTGCATCCGAATTTAAGACAAAAGGCACTAGGCCACCTTAAGTACAAGACGACTGACACTCTAACTTTCTATGATTTGAATCTCCCTTGTGAGTCCAGTTTTAGATTCCGATGCTTCACTTCACGTTTACTGTATACCTTGGAATTTCTTATTGACGATGAAACAAAGAAATTGCATCCGAATTTAATACAAAAGGCACAATGTCGACTTAAGTACAAGAGGATTGACACTCTAACTTCCTATAATTTGAACCTCTCTTGTGAGTCCAGTTTTAGATTCCGATGCATCACTTCAGGTTTACTGTATACCTTGGACCTTCTTATTGACGATGAAACACAGAAATTGCATCCGAATTTAACACAAAAGGCACAATGCCGACTTAAGTACAAGAGGACTGACACTCTAACTTTCTATCATTTGAACCTCTCTTGTGTGTCATGTTTTAGATTCCGATGCTTCACTTCACGTTTGCCGTATACCTTGGACCATCTTATTGACGATGAAACACAGAAATTGCATCCGAATTTAATACAAAAGGCACTAGGCCGACTTAAGTACAAGAGCACTGCCACTCTAACGTTCTATGATTTGAACCTCTCCTGTGAGTCCAGTTTTAGATTCCGATGCTTCACTTCAGGTTTACAGTATCCCTTGGACCTTCTTATTGACGATGAAACACAGAACTTGCATCCGAATTTAATACAAAAGGCACAATGCCGACTTAAGTACAAGCGGACTGACACTCTAACATTATATGATTTGAACATCACCTGTGAGTCCAGTTATAGATTCCGATGCTTCACTTCAGGTGTACTGTATCCCTTGGACCTTCTTATTGACGAAGAAACACAGAAATTGCATCCGAATTTAATACAAAAGGCACAATGTCGACTTAAGTACAAGAGGACTGACACTCTAACTTTCTACGATTTGAACCTCTCTTGTGAGTCCAGTCTTAGATTCCGAAGCTTCACTTCAGGTTTACTGTATACCTTGGACCTTCTTATTGACGATGAAACACAGAAATTGCATCCGAATTTAATATAAAAGGCACAATGCCGACTTAAGTACAAGAGGACCGACACTCTAACGTTCAATGATTTCCACCTCTCCTGTGAGTGCAGTTTTAGATTCCGATGCTCCACTTCAGAATTACTGTATCCCTTGGACCTTCCTATTGACGATGAAGACCAGAAATTGCATCTGAATTTAATACAAAATGCACAATGCCGACTTAAGTACAAGAGGACTGACACTCTAACTTTCTATGATTTGAACCTGTCCTGTGAATCCAGTTTTAGATTCGAATGCTTCACTTCAGGTTTACTGTATCTCTTGGAAATTCTTATTCACGATAAAACACAGAAATTGCATCCGAATTTAATACAAAAGGCACAATGCCGACTTAAGTACAAGAGGACTGACACTCTAACTTTCTATGATTTGAACCTCTCTTGTGTGTCCCGTTTTAGATTCCGATACTTCACATCACGTTTGCTGTATACCTTGGACCTTCTTATTGACGATGAAACACAGAAATTGCATCCGAATTTAATACAAAAGGCACTAGGCCGACTTAAGTACAAGAGGACTGCAACTCTAACGTTCTATGATTTGAACCTCTCCTGTGAGTCCAGTTTTAGATTCCGATGCTTCACTTCAGGTGTACTGTATCCCTTGGACCTATTTATTGACGATGAAACACAGAAATTGCATCGAATTTAATACAAAAGGCACAATGTCGACTTAAGTACAAGAGGACTGACACTCTAACTCTCTATGATTTGAACCTCTCTTGTGAGTCCAGTTTTAAATTTCGGTGCATCACTTCAGGTTTACTGTATACCGAGGACCTTCTTATTGACGATGAAACACAGAAATTGCATCCGAATTTAATACAAAAGGCACAATGCCGACTTAAGTACAAGAGGACTGACACACTAACTTTCTATGGTTTCAACATCTCCTGTGAGTCCAGTTATAGATTCCGATACTCATCTTCAGGTTTACTGTATCCCTTGGACCTTCCTATTGACGATGAAACACAGATATTGCATCCGAATTTAATACAAAATGCACAATGCCGACTTAAGTACAAGAGGATTGACACTCTAACTTTCTATGATTTGAACCTCTACTGTCAGTCCAGTTTTAGATTCCGATGGTTCACTTCAGGTTTAATGTATCCCTTGGACCTTCTTATTGACGATTAAACACAGAAATTGCATCCGATTTTAATTCAAATGGCACAATGCCGACTTAAGTACAAGAGTACTGACACTCGAACGTTCTATGATTTGAACCTCTCCTGTGGGTCCAATTTTAGCTTCCGATGCTTCACTTCAGGTTTACTGGGTCCCTTGGACTTTCTTATTGACGATGAAACACAGAAATTGCATCCGAATTTAATACAATAGGCACAATGCCGACTTAAGTACAAGAGGACTGACACTCTAACTCTGTATGATTTCAACCTCTTCTGAGAGTCCAGTTTTTGATTCCGATGCTTCACTTCAGGTTTACTGTATTCCTTGGACATTCTTATTGACGACGAAACACAGAAATTGCATCCGAATTTAATACAAAAAGCACAATGCCGACTTAAGTGCAAGAGGACTGACACTCTAACTTTCTATGATTTGAACCTCTCCTGTGAGTCCAGTTTTAGATTCCTATGCATCACTTCAGGTTTATTGTATCCCTTAGAGCTTCTTATTGACGATGACACACAGTAATTGCATCCCAATTTAATACAAAAGGCACAATGCCGACTTAAGTACAAGAGGACTGACACTCTAACTTTCTATGATTTGAACATCTCCTGTGAGTCCAGTTTTAGATTCCGATGCTTCACTTCAGGTTTACTGTATCCCTTGGACCTTCTTATTGACGATGAAACACAGAACTTGCATGTGAATTTAATACAAAAGGCACATGCCGACTTAAGTACAAGAGTACTGACACTCTAACTTTCTGTGATTTGAACCTCTTCTGTTAGTCCAGTTTTAGATTCCGATGCTTCACTTCAGGTTTACTGAATCCCTTGGACCTTCTTATTGACGATGAAACACAGAAATTGCATCCGAATTTAATACAAAAGGCACAATGCCGACTCAAGTACAAGAGGACTGACACTCTAACTTTCTATGATTTGAACCTCTCTTGTGAGTCCAGTTTTGGATTGCGATGCTTCACTTCAGGTTCACTGTATCCCTTGGTCCTTCTTATTGAAGATGAAACACAGAAATTGCATCCGAATTTAATACAAAAGGCACAATGCCGACTTAAGTACAAGAGGACTGACACTCTAACTTTCTATGATTTGAACCCCTCCTGTGAGTCCAGTTTTAGATTCTGAAGCTTCACTTCAGGTTTTCTGTATACCTTCGGCCTTCTTATTGACGATGAAGCACAGAAATTGCATCCGATTTTATTAAAAAAGGCACAATGCCGACTTAAGTACAAGAGGACCGACACTCTAACTTTCTATGATTTCCACCTCTCCTGTGAGTGCAGTTATAGATTCCGATGCTCCACTTCAGAATTACTGTATCCCTTGGACCTTCCTATTGACGATGAAAACCAGAAATTGCATCCGAATTTAATACAAAATGCGCAATGCCGACTTAAGTACATGAGGACTGACACTCTAACTTTCTATGATTTGAACGTGTCCTGTGAATCCAGTTTTAGATTCGAATGCTTCACTTCAGGTTTACTGTATCTCTTGGAAATTCTTATTCACGATAAAACACAGAAATTGCATCCGATTTTAATTCAAAAGGCACAATGCCGACTTAAGTACAAGAGTACTGACACTCGAACGTTCTATGATTTGAACCTCTTCTGTTAGTCCAGTTTTAGATTCCGATGCTTCACTTCAGGTTTACTGAATCCCTTGGACCTTCTTATTGACGATGAAACACAGAAATTGCATCCGAATTTAATACAAAACGCACAATGCCGACTTAAGTACAAGAGGACTGACACTCTAACTTTCTATGATTTGAACCTGTCCTGTGAATCCAGTTTTAGATTCGAATGCTTCACTTCAGGTTTACTGTATCTCTTGGAAATTCTTATTCACGATAAAACACAGAAATTGCATCCGAATTTAATACAAAAGGCACAATGCCGACTTAAGTACAAGAGGACTGACACTCTAACTTTCTATGATTTGAACCTCTCTTGTGTGTCCCGTTTTAGATTCCGATACTTCACATCACGTTTGCTGTATACCTTGGACCTTCTTATTGACGATGAAACACAGAAATTGCATCCGAATTTAATACAAAAGGCACTAGGCCGACTTAAGTACAAGAGGACTGCAACTCTAACGTTCTATGATTTGAACCTCTCCTGTGAGTCCAGTTTTAGATTCCGATGCTTCACTTCAGGTGTACTGTATCCCTTGGACCTATTTATTGACGATGAAACACAGAAATTGCATCGAATTTAATACAAAAGGCACAATGTCGACTTAAGTACAAGAGGACTGACACTCTAACTCTCTATGATTTGAACCTCTCTTGTGAGTCCAGTTTTAAATTTCGGTGCATCACTTCAGGTTTACTGTATACCGAGGACCTTCTTATTGACGATGAAACACAGAAATTGCATCCGAATTTAATACAAAAGGCACAATGCCGACTTAAGTACAAGAGGACTGACACACTAACTTTCTATGGTTTCAACATCTCCTGTGAGTCCAGTTATAGATTCCGATACTCATCTTCAGGTTTACTGTATCCCTTGGACCTTCCTATTGACGATGAAACACAGATATTGCATCCGAATTTAATACAAAATGCACAATGCCGACTTAAGTACAAGAGGATTGACACTCTAACTTTCTATGATTTGAACCTCTACTGTCAGTCCAGTTTTAGATTCCGATGCTTCACTTCAGGTTTAATGTATCCCTTGGACCTTCTTATTGACGATTAAACACAGAAATTGCATCCGATTTTAATTCAAATGGCACAATGCCGACTTAAGTACAAGAGTACTGACACTCGAACGTTCTATGATTTGAACCTCTCCTGTGGGTCCAATTTTAGCTTCCGATGCTTCACTTCAGGTTTACTGGGTCCCTTGGACTTTCTTATTGACGATGAAACACAGAAATTGCATCCGAATTTAATACAATAGGCACAATGCCGACTTAAGTACAAGAGGACTGACACTCTAACTCTGTATGATTTCAACCTCTTCTGAGAGTCCAGTTTTTGATTCCGATGCTTCACTTCAGGTTTACTGTATTCCTTGGACATTCTTATTGACGACGAAACACAGAAATTGCATCCGAATTTAATACAAAAAGCACAATGCCGACTTAAGTGCAAGAGGACTGACACTCTAACTTTCTATGATTTGAACCTCTCCTGTGAGTCCAGTTTTAGATTCCTATGCATCACTTCAGGTTTATTGTATCCCTTAGAGTTTCTTATTGACGATGACACACAGTAATTGCATCCCAATTTAATACAAAAGGCACAATGCCGACTTAAGTACAAGAGGACTGACACTCTAACTTTCTATGATTTGAACATCTCCTGTGAGTCCAGTTTTAGATTCCGATGCTTCACTTCAGGTTTACTGTATCCCTTGGACCTTCTTATTGACGATGAAACACAGAACTTGCATGTGAATTTAATACAAAAGGCACATGCCGACTTAAGTACAAGAGTACTGACACTCTAACTTTCTGTGATTTGAACCTCTTCTGTTAGTCCAGTTTTAGATTCCGATGCTTCACTTCAGGTTTACTGAATCCCTTGGACCTTCTTATTGACGATGAAACACAGAAATTGCATCCGAATTTAATACAAAAGGCACAATGCCGACTCAAGTACAAGAGGACTGACACTCTAACTTTCTATGATTTGAACCTCTCTTGTGAGTCCAGTTTTGGATTGCGATGCTTCACTTCAGGTTCACTGTATCCCTTGGTCCTTCTTATTGAAGATGAAACACAGAAATTGCATCCGAATTTAATACAAAAGGCACAATGCCGACTTAAGTACAAGAGGACTGACACTCTAACTTTCTATGATTTGAACCCCTCCTGTGAGTCCAGTTTTAGATTCTGAAGCTTCACTTCAGGTTTTCTGTATACCTTCGGCCTTCTTATTGACGATGAAGCACAGAAATTGCATCCGATTTTATTAAAAAAGGCACAATGCCGACTTAAGTACAAGAGGACCGACACTCTAACTTTCTATGATTTCCACCTCTCCTGTGAGTGCAGTTATAGATTCCGATGCTCCACTTCAGAATTACTGTATCCCTTGGACCTTCCTATTGACGATGAAAACCAGAAATTGCATCCGAATTTAATACAAAATGCGCAATGCCGACTTAAGTACATGAGGACTGACACTCTAACTTTCTATGATTTGAACCTGTCCTGTGAATCCAGTTTTAGATTCGAATGCTTCACTTCAGGTTTACTGTATCTCTTGGAAATTCTTATTCACGATAAAACACAGAAATTGCATCCGATTTTAATTCAAAAGGCACAATGCCGACTTAAGTACAAGAGTACTGACACTCGAACGTTCTATGATTTGAACCTCTTCTGTTAGTCCAGTTTTAGATTCCGATGCTTCACTTCAGGTTTACTGAATCCCTTGGACCTTCTTATTGACGATGAAACACAGAAATTGCATCCGAATTTAATACAAAACGCACAATGCCGACTTAAGTACAAGAGGACTGACACTCTAACTTTCTATGATTTGAACCTCTCTTGTGTGTCCCGTTTTAGATTCCGATACTTCACATCACGTTTGCTGTATACCTTGGACCTTCTTATTGACGATGAAACACAGAAATTGCATCCGAATTTAATACAAAAGGCACTAGGCCGACTTAAGTACAAGAGGACTGCAACTCTAACGTTCTATGATTTGAACCTCTCCTGTGAGTCCAGTTTTAGATTCCGATGCTTCACTTCAGGTGTACTGTATCCCTTGGACCTATTTATTGACGATGAAACACAGAAATTGCATCAGAATTTAATACAAAAGGCACAATGTCGACTTAAGTACAAGAGGACTGACACTCTAACTCTCTATGATTTGAACCTCTCTTGTGAGTCCAGTTTTAAATTTCGATGCATCATTTCAGGTTTACTGTATACCGAGGACCTTCTTATTGACGATGAAACACAGAAATTGCATCCGAATTTAATACAAAAGGCACAATGCCGACTTAAGTACAAGAGGACTGACACACTAACTTTCTATGATTTCAACATCTCCTGTGAGGTTAGTTATAGATTCCGATACTCCACTTCAGGTTTACTGTATCTCTTGGACCTTCCTATTGACGATGAAACACAGATATTGCATCCGAATTTAATACAAAATGCACAATGCCGACTTAAGTACAAGAGGATTGACACTGTAACTTTCTATGATTTGAACTTCTACTGTCAGTCCAGTTTTAGATTCCGATGTTTCACTTCAGGTTTCATGTATCCCTTGGACCTTCTTATTAACGATTAAACACAGAAATTGCATCCGATTTTAATTCAAAAGGCACAATGCCGACTTAAGTACAAGAGTACTGACACTCGAACGTTCTATGATTTGAACCTCTCCTGTGGGTCCAATTTTAGCTTCCGATGCTTCACTTCAGGATTACTGGGTCCCTTGGACTTTCTTATTGACGATGAAACACAGAAATTGCATCCGAATTTAATACAATAGGCACAATGCCGACTTAAGTACAAGAGGACTGACACTCTAACTCTGTATGATTTCAACCTCTTCTGAGAGTCCAGTTTTAGATTCCGATGCTTCACTTCAGGTTTACTGTATCCCTTGGACATTCTTATTGACGATGAAACACAGAAATTGCATCCGAATTTAATAGAAAAAGCACAATGCCGACTTAAGTACAAGAGGACTGACACTCTAACTTTCTATGATTTGAACCTCTCCTGTGAGTCCAGTTTTAGATTCCTATGCTTCACTTCAGGTTTATTGTATCCCTTAGAGCTTCTTATTGACGATGACACACAGTAATTGCATCCGAATTTAATACAAAAAGCACAATGCCGACTTAAGTACAAGAGGACTGACACTCTAACTTTCTATGATTTGAACCTCTCCTGTGAGTCCAGTTTTAGATTCCGATGCTTCACTTCAGGTTTACTGTATCCCTTGGACCTTCTTATTGACGATGAAACACAGAAATTGCATCCGAATTTAATACAAAAGGCACAATGCCGACTTAAGTACAAGAGGACTGCCACTCTATCGTGCTATGATTTGAACCTCTCCTGTGAGTCCAGTTTTAGATTCCGATGCTTCACTTCAGATGTACTGTATCCCTTGGACCTTCTTATTGACGATGAAACACAGAAATTGCATCCGAATTTAATACAAAAGGCACAATGTCGACTTAAGTACAAGAGGACTGACACTGTAACTCTCTATGATATGAACCTCTCTTGTGAGTCCAGTTTTAAATTCCGATGCATCACTTCAGGTTTACTGTATACCGAGGACCTTCTTATTGACGATGAAACACAGAAATTGCATCCGAATTTAATACAAAAGGCACAATGCCGACTTAAGTACACTGACACTCTAACCTTCTATGATTTGAACCTCTCCTGTGAGTCCAGTTTTAGATTCCGATGCTTCACTTCAGGTGTACTGTATCCCTTGGACCTTGTTATTGACGATGATACACAGATATTGCATCAGAATTTAATACAAAAGGCACAATGTCGACTTAAGTACAAGAGGACAGACAGTCTAACTTTCTATGATTTGAACCTCTCTTGTGAGTCCAGTTTTAGATTGCGATGCTTCACTTCAGGTTTACTGTATACCTTGAACCTTCTTATTGACGATGAAACACAGTAATTGAATCCGAATTTAATACAAAATGCACAAAGCCGACTTAAGTACTAGAGTACTGACACTCTAACTTTCTATGATTTCAACATCTCCCGTGAGTCCAGTTTTAGATTCCGATGCTCCACTTCAGGTTTACTGTATCCCTTGGACCTTCCTATTGACGATGAAACACAGATCTTGCATCCGAATTTAATACAAAATGCACAATGCCGACTTAAGTACAAGAAGATTGACACTCTAACTTTCTATGATTTGAACCTCTCCTGTGAGTCCAGTTTTAGATTCGGATGCTTCACTTCAGGTTTACTGTATCTCTTGGACCTTCTTATTGACGATGAAACACAGAAATTGCATTCGAATTTAATACAAAAGGCACAATGCCGTCTTAAGTACAAGAGGACTGACATTCTAACTTTCTACGACTTGAACCTCTCTTGTGAGTCCCGTTTTAGATTCCGATGCATCACTTCACGTTTACTGTATACCTTGGACCTTCTTATTGACGATGAAACACAGGAATTGCATCCGAATTTAATACAAAAGGCACTAGGCCACCTTAAGTACAAGACGACTGACACTCTAACTTTCTATGATTTGAATCTCCCTTGTGAGTCCAGTTTTAGATTCCGATGCTTCACTTCACGTTTACTGTATACCTTGGAATTTCTTATTGACGATGAAACAAAGAAATTGCATCCGAATTTAATACAAAAGGCACAATGTCGACTTAAGTACAAGAGGATTGACACTCTAACTTCCTATAATTTGAACCTCTCTTGTGAGTCCAGTTTTAGATTCCGATGCATCACTTCAGGTTTACTGTATACCTTGGACCTTCTTATTGACGATGAAACACAGAAATTGCATCCGAATTTAACACAAAAGGCACAATGCCGACTTAAGTACAAGAGGACTGACACTCTAACTTTCTATCATTTGAACCTCTCTTGTGTGTCCCGTTTTAGATTCCGATGCTTCACTTCACGTTTGCCGTATACCTTGGACCATCTTATTGACGATGAAACACAGAAATTGCATCCGAATTTAATACAAAAGGCACAATGCCGACTTAAGTACAAGCGGACTGACACTCTAACATTATATGATTTGAACATCACCTGTGAGTCCAGTTATAGATTCCGATGCTTCACTTCAGGTGTACTGTATCCCTTGGACCTTCTTATTGACGATGAAACACAGAAATTGCATCCGAATTTAATACAAAAAAGCACAATGTCGACTTAAGTACAAGAGGACTGACACTCTAACTTTCTACGATTTGAACCTCTCTTGTGAGTCCAGTCTTAGATTCCGAAGCTTCACTTCAGGTTTACTGTATACCTTGGACCTTCTTATTGACGATGAAACACAGAAATTGCATCCGAATTTAATATAAAAGGCACAATGCCGACTTAAGTACAAGAGGACCGACACTCTAACTTTCTATGATTTCCACCTCTCCTGTGAGTGCAGTTTTAGATTCCGATGCTCCACTTCAGAATTACTGTATCCCTTGGACCTTCCTATTGACGATGAAGACCAGAAATTGCATCTGAATTTAATACAAAATGCACAATGCCGACTTAAGTACAAGAGGACTGACACTCTAACTTTCTATGATTTGAACCTGTCCTGTGAATCCAGTTTTCGATTCGAATGCTTCACTTCAGGTTTACTGTATCTCTTGGAAATTCTTATTCACGATAAAACACAGAAATTGCATCCGAATTTAATACAAAAGGCACAATGCCGACTTAAGTACAAGAGGACTGACACTCTAACTTTCTATGATTTGAACCTCTCTTGTGTGCCCCATTTTAGATTCCGATACTTCACATCACGTTTGCTGTATACCTTGGACCTTCTTATTGACGATGAAACACAGAAATTGCATCCGAATTTAATACAAAAGGCACTAGGCCGACTTAAGTACAAGAGGACTGCAACTCTAACGTTCTATGATTTGAACCTCTCCTGTGAGTCCAGTTTTAGATTCCGATGCTTCACTTCAGGTGTACTGTATCCCTTGGACCTATTTATTGACGATGAAACACAGAAATTGCATCGAATTTAATACAAAAGGCACAATGTCGACTTAAGTACAAGAGGACTGACACTCTAACTCTCTATGATTTGAACCTCTCTTGTGAGTCCAGTTTTAAATTTCGGTGCATCACTTCAGGTTTACTGTATACCGAGGACCTTCTTATTGACGATGAAACACAGAAATTGCATCCGAATTTAATACAAAAGGCACAATGCCGACTTAAGTACAAGAGGACTGACACACTAACTTTCTATGATTTCAACATCTCCTGTGAGTCCAGTTATAGATTCCGATACTCATCTTCAGGTTTACTGTATCCCTTGGACCTTCCTATTGACGATGAAACACAGATATTGCATCCGAATTTAATACAAAATGCACAATGCCGACTTAAGTACAAGAGGATTGACACTCTAACTTTCTATGATTTGAACTTCTACTGTCACTCCAGTTTTAGATTCCGATGCTTCACTTCAGGTTTAATGTATCCCTTGGACCTTCTTATTGACGATTAAACACAGAAATTGCATCCGATTTTAATTCAAAAGGCACAATGCCGACTTAAGTACAAGAGTACAGACACTCGAACGTTCTATGATTTGAACCTCTCCTGTGGGTCCAATTTTAGCTTCCGATGCTTCACTTCAGGTTTACTGGGTCCCTTGGACTTTCTTATTGACGATGAAACACAGAAATTGCATCCGAATTTACTACAATAGGCACAATGCCGACTTAAGTACAAGAGGACTGACACTCTAACTCTGTATGATTTCAACCTCTTCTGAGAGTCCAGTTTTTGATTCCGATGCTTCACTTCAGGTTTACTGTATTCCTTGGACATTCTTATTGACGATGAAACACAGAAATTGCATCCGAATTTAATACAAAAAGCACAATGCCGACTTAAGTACAAGAGGACTGACACTCTAACTTTCTATGATTTGAACCTCTCCTGTGAGTCCAGTTTTAGATTCCTATGCATCACTTCAGGTTTATTGTATCCCTTAGAGCTTCTTATTGACGATGACACACAGTAATTGCATCCGAATTTAATACGAAAGGCACAATGCCGACATAAGTACAAGAGGACTGACACTCTAACTTTCTATGATTTGAACATCTCCTGTGAGTCCAGTTTTAGATTCCGATGCTTCACTTCAGGTTTACTGTATCCCTTGGACCTTCTTATTGACGATGAAACACAGAACTTGCATGTGAATTTAATACAAAAGGCACATGCCGACTTAAGTACAAGAGTACTGACACTCTAACTTTCTGTGATTTGAACCTCTTCTGTTAGTCCAGTTTTAGATTCCGATGCTTCACTTCAGGTTTACTGAATCCCTTGGACCTTCTTATTGACGATGAAACACAGAAATTGCATCCGAATTTAATACAAAAGGCACAATGCCGACTCAAGTACAAGAGGACTGACACTCTAACTTTCTATGATTTGAACCTCTCTTGTGAGTCCAGTTTTGGATTGCGATGCTTCACTTCAGGTTCACTGTATCCCTTGGTCCTTCTTATTGACGATGAAACACAGAAATTGCATCCGAATTTAATACAAAAGGCACAATGCCGACTTAAGTACAAGAGGACTGACACTCTAACTTTCTATGATTTGAACCCCTCCTGTGAGTCCAGTTTTAGATTCTGAAGCTTCACTTCAGGTTTTCTGTATACCTTCGGCCTTCTTATTGACGATGAAGCACAGATATTGCATCCGATTTTATTAAAAAAGGCACAATGCCGACTTAAGTACAAGAGGACCGACACTCTAACTTTCTATGATTTCCACCTCTCCTGTGAGTGCAGTTTTAGATTCCGATGCTCCACTTCAGAATTACTGTATCCCTTGGACCTTCCTATTGACGATGAAAACCAGAAATTGCATCCGAATTTAATACAAAATGCACAATGCCGACTTAAGTACATGAGGACTGACACTCTAACTTTCTATGATATGAACCTGTCCTGTGAATCCAGTTTTAGATTCGAATGCTTCACTTCAGGTTTACTGTATCTCTTGGAAATTCTTATTCACGATAAAACACAGAAATTGCATCCGAATTTAATACAAAAGGCACAATGCCGACTTAAGTACAAGAGGACTGACACTCTAACTTTCTATGATTTGAACCTCTCTTGTGTGTCCCGTTTTAGATTCCGATACTTCACATCACGTTTGCTGTATACCTTGGACCTTCTTATTGACGATGAAACACAGAAATCGCATCCGAATTTAATACAAAAGGCACAATGCCGACTTAAGTACAAGAGGACTGCAACTCTAACGTTCTATGATTTGAACCTCTCCTGTGAGTCCAGTTTTAGATTCCGATGCTTCACTTCAGGTGTACTGTATCCCTTGGACCTATTTATTGACGATGAAACACAGAAATTGCATCAGAATTTAATACAAAAGGCACAATGTCGACTTAAGTACAAGAGGACTGACACTCTAACTCTCTATGATTTGGACCTCTCTTGTGAGTCCAGTTTTAAATTTCGATGCATCATTTCAGGTTTACTGTATACCGAGGACCTTCTTATTGACGATGAAACACAGAAATTGCATCCGAATTTAATACAAAAGGCACAATGCCGACTTAAGTACAAGAGGATTGACACTGTAACTTTCTATGATTTGAACTTCTACTGTCAGTCCAGTTTTAGATTCCGATGCTTCACTTCAGGTTTCATGTATCCCTTGGACCTTCTTATTGACGATTAAACACAGAAATTGCATCCGATTTTAATTCAAAAGGCACAATGCCGACTTAAGTACAAGAGTACTGACACTCGAACGTTCTATGATTTGAACCTCTCCTGTGGGTCCAATTTTAGCTTCCGATGCTTCACTTCAGGATTACTGGGTCCCTTGGACTTTCTTATTGACGATGAAACACAGAAATTGCATCCGAATTTAATACAATAGGCACAATGCCGACTTAAGTACAAGAGGACTGACACTCTAACTTTCTATGATTTGAACCTCTCCTGTGAGTCCAGTTTTAGATTCCGATGCTTCACTTCAGGTTTACTGTATCCCTTGGACCTTCTTATTGACGATGAAACACAGAACTTGCATGCAAAAGGCACATGCCGACTTAAGTACAAGAGTACTGACACTCTAACTTTCTGTCATTTGAGCCTCTTCTGTGAGTCCAGTTTTAGATTCCGATGCTTCACTTCAGGTTTACTGAATCCCTTGGACCTTCTTATTGACGATGAAACACAGAAATTGCATCCGAATTTAATACAAAAGTCACAATGCCGACTTAAGTACAAGAGGACTGACACTCTTACTTTCTATGATTTGAACCTCTCCTGTGAGTCCAGTTTTAGATTCTGAAGCTTCACTTCAGGTTTTCTGTATACCTTCGGCCTTCTTATTGACGATGAAGCACAGAAATTGCATCCGATTTTAATAAAAAAGGCACAATGCTGACTTAAGTACAAGCGAATGACACTCTAACTTTCGATGATTTGAACCTCTCCTGTGAGTCCAGTTTTAGATTCCGATGCTTCACCTCAGGTTTACTGAGTCCCTTGGACTTTCTTATTGACGATGAAACACGGAAATTGCATCCAATTTTAATCCAATAGGCACAATGCCGACTTAAGTACAAGAGGAGTGACTCTCTAACTCTGTATGATTTGAATCTCTAGTGAGAGTCCAGTTTTAGATTCCGATGCTTCACTTCAGGTTTACTGTATACCTTCGCCCTTCTTATTGACGATTAAGCTCAGAAATTGCATCCGATTTTAATACAAAAGGCACAATGCTGACTTAAGTACAAGCGGAATGACACTCTAACTTTCTATGATTTGAACCTCTCCTGTGAGTCCAGTTTTAGATTCCGATGCTTCACTTCAGGTTTAATGTATCCCTTGGAGCTTTTTATTGACGATGAAACACAGAAATTGCATCCGATTTTAATTCAAAAGGCACAATGCCGACTTAAGTACAAGAGTACTGACACTCGAACTTTCTATGATTTGAACCTCTCCTGTGAGTCCAGTTTTAGATTCTGAAGCTTCACTTCAGGTTTTCTGTATACCTTCGGCCTTCTTATTGACGATGAAGCACAGAAATTGCATCCGATTTTAATAAAAAAGGCACAATGCTGACTTAAGTACAAGCGAAAGACACTCTAACTTTCGATGATTTGAACCTCTCCTGTGAGTCCAGTTTTAGATTCCGATGCTTCCCTTCAGGTTTACTGAGTCCCTTGGACTTTCTTATTGACGATGAAACACAGAAATTGCATCCGAATTTAATACAAAAGGCACAATGCCGACTTAAGTACAAGAGGACTGACACTGTAACATTCTATGATTTGAACCTCTCCAGTGAGTCCCGTTTTAGATTCCGACGCTTCACTTCAGGTTTACTGTATCTCTTGGACCCTCTTATTGACGATTAGGCACGGACATTGCATCCGATTTTAATACAAAAGGCACAATGCCAACTTAAGTACAAGAGTACTGACACTCGAACTATCTATGATTTGAACCTGTCCTGTGAGTCCAATTTTAGCTTCCGATGCTTCAGTTCATATTTACTGAGTCCCTAGGACTTTCGTATAGACGATGAAACACAGAAATTGCATCAGAATTTAATACAATAGGCACAATGCCGACTTAAGTACAAAAGGACTGACACTCTAACTCTGTATGATTTGAACCTCTCCTGAGAGTCCAGTTTTAGATTCCGATGCTTCACTTCATGTTTACTGTATCCCTTGGAAATTCTTATTGACGATGAAACACAGAAATCGCATCCGAACTTAATACAAAAGGCACAATGCCGCATTAAGTACAAGAGGACTGACACACTAACTTTCTATGATTTGAACCTCTCCTGTGAGTCCAGACCTAGATTCCGACGCTTCACTTCAGGTTTACTTTATCCCTTGGACCTTCTTACTGACAATGAAACACAGAAATTGCATACGAATTTAATACAAAAGGCAAATTGCCGATTTAAGTACAAGCGGACTGACACTCTAACTTTCTATGATTTGAACCTCTCTTGTGAGTCCAGTTTTAGATTCCGATACTTCACTTCAGGTTTACTGTATCCCTTGGACCTTCTTATTGACGATGTTACGTAGAAACTGCATCTGAATTAAATACAAAAGGCACAATGCCTACTTAAGTACAAGAGGACTGACACTCTAACTTTCTATCATTTGAACCTCTCCTGTGAGTCCAGTTTTAGATTCCTATGCTTCACTTCAGATTTATTGTATCCATTGGACCTTCTTATTGACGATGACACACAGTAATTGCATCCGAATTTAATACAAAAGGCACAATGCCGACTTAAGTACAAGAGGACTGACACTCTAATTTTCTATGATTTGAACCTCTCCTGTGAGTCCAGTTTTAGATTAAGATGCTTCACTTCAGGTTTACTGTATCCCTTGGACCCTATTATTGACGATTAAACACAGAAATTCCATCCGAATTTAATACAAAAGGCACAATGCCGACTTATGTACAAGACGACAGACACTCTAACTTTCAATGATTTGAACCTCTATTGTGAGTCCCGTTTCAGATTCCGATGCTTCACTTCATGTTTACTGTATCACTTGGACCTTTTTATTGACGATGAAACACAGAAATTTCATCCGAATTTAATACAAAAGGCACAATGCCGACATAAGTACGAGAGGACTGACACTCTAATTTTGTATGATTTGAACCTCTCCTGAGAGTCCAGTTTTAGATTCCGATGCTTCACTTCAGGATTACTACATGCCTTGGACCATCTTATTGACGATGAAACACAGAAATTCCATCCGAATTTAATACAAAAGGCACAATGCCGACTTAAGTACAAGAGGACTGACACTCTAACTTTCTATGATTTGAAAATCACCTGTGAGTCCAGTTTTAGATTCCGATGCTTCACTTCAGGTTTACTGTATCCCTTGGACCTTCTTATTGACGATGAAACACAGAAATTGCATGTGAATTTAATACAAAAGGCACATGCCGACGTAAGTACAAGAGTACTGACACTCTAACTTTCTGTGATTTGAACCTCTCCTGTGAGTCCAGTTTTAGATTCCGATGCTTCACTTCAGGTTAACTGAATCCCTTGGACCGTCTTATTGACGATGAAACACAGAAATTGCATCCGAATTTAATACAAAAGGCACAATGCCGACTTAAGTACAAGAAGAGTGACATTCTTACTTTGTACGATTTGAACCTCTCCTGTGAGTCCAGTTTTAGATTCCGATGCTTGTCTTCAGGTTTACTGTATCCCTTGGACCTTCTTATTGACGATGAAACACAGAAATTGCATCCGAATATAATACAAACGGCACATGCCGACTTAAGTACAAGAGTACTGACACTCTAACTTTCTATGATTTGAACCTCTCCTCTGAGTCCAGTTTTAGATTCTGATGCTTCACTTCAGGTTTACTGTATACTTTGGACCTTCGTATTGACGATGAAACACAGATATTGCATCCGAATTTAATACAAAAGGCACAATGCCGACTTAAGTACAAGAGGAAAGACACTCTAACTCTCTATGATTTGAGCCTCACCTGTGAGTCCAGTTTTAGAGTCCGATGCTTCACTTCAGGTTTACTGTATCCCTTGGACGTTCTTACTGACGATGAAACAGAGAAATTGCATCCGAATTTAATACCAAATGCACAATGCGGCCTGAAGTACAATAGGACTGACACTCTAACTTTCTATGATTTGAACCACTCCTGTGAGTGCGGTTTTAGATTCCGATGCTTCACTTCAGGTTTACTGTATACCTTCTTCCTTCTTATTGACGATGATGCACAGAAATTGATCCGATTTTAATACAAAAGGCACAATGCTGACTTAAGTACAAGCGGATAACACTCTCACTTTCGATGATTTGAACCTCTCCTGTGAGTCCAGTTTTAGATTCCGATGCCTCACTTCAGGTTTACTGTATCCCTTGGACCTTCTTATTGACGATGAAACGCAGAAATTGCATCCGAATTTAATACAAAAGGCACAATGCCGTCCTAAGTACAAGAGGACTGACACACTAATTTTCTGTGATTTGAACCTCTCCTGTGAGTCCAGACTTAGATTCCGACGCTTCACTTCAGGTTTACTGTATCCCTTGGACCTTCTTATTGACGATGAAACACAGAAATTGCATCCGAATTTAAGACAAAGTGCACAATGCCGACTTAAGTACAAGAGGACTGACACTCTAACTTTCTATGATTTGAACCTCTCCTGTGAGTCCAGTTTTAGATTCCTATGCTTCACTTCAGATTTATTGTATCCATTGGACCTTCTTATTGACGATGACACACAGTAATTGCATCCGAATTTAATACAAAACGCACATGCCGACTTAAGTACAAGAGTACTGACACTCTAACTTACTACGATTTGAACCTCTCCTGTGAGTCCAGTTTTAGATTCCGATGCTTCTCTTAAGGTTTACTGTATCCCTTGGACCTTCGTATTGACGATAAAACACAGAAATTGCATCCGAATTTAATACAAATGGCACAATGCCGACTTAAGTACAAGCGGATTGCCACTCTAACTTTCTATGATTTGAACCTCTCCTGTGAGTCCAGTTTTGGATTGCGATGCTTCATTTCAGGGTTACTGTATCCCTTGGACCTTCTTATTGACGATGAAACACAGAAATTGCATCCGAATTTAATACAAAATGCCCAATGCCGACTTAAGTACAAGAGGACTGACACTCTAACTTTCTATGATTTGAACCTCTCCTGTGAGTCCAGTTTCAGATTCCGATGCTTCACTTCAGGTGTACTGTATCCCTTGGACCTTCTTATTGACGATGAAACACAGAAATTGCATCCGAATTTAATACAAAGGGCACAATGCCGACTTAAGTACAAGAGGACTGACACTCTAACTTTCTATGATTTGAACCTCTCCTCTGAGTCCAGTTTTAGATTCCGATGCTTCACTTCAGGTTTACTGTATCCCTTGGACTTTCTTATTGACGATGAAACACAGAAATTACATCGGAATATAATACAAAAGGCACAATGGGGACATAAGTACAAGAGGACTGACACTCTAACTTTCTATGATTTGATCTTCTCCTGTGAGTCCAGTTTTAGGTTCCGATGCTTCACTTCAGGTTTACTGTATCCCTTGGACCTTCTTATTGACGATGAAAGACAGCAATTGCATCCGAAATTAAAACAAAAGGCACAATACCGACTTAAGTACAAGAAGAGTGACACTCTAACTTTCTATGATTTGAACCTCTCCTGTGAGTCCTGTTTTAGATTCTGATGCTTCACTTCAGGTTTACTGTATCACTTGGACCTTCTTATTGACGATGAAACACAGAAATTGCATCCGAATTTAATACAAAAGGCACTAGGCCGACTTAAGTACATGAGGACTGACACTCTAACTTTCTATGATTTGAACCTTTCCTGTGAGTCCAGTTTTAGATTCCGATGCATCACTTCAGATTTACTGAATCCCTTGGACCTTCTTATTGACGATGAAACACAGAAATTGCATCCGAATTTAATACAAAGGGCACAATGCCGTCTTAAGTACCAGAGGACTGACGCTCTAACTTTCTATGATTTAAACCTCTCCTTTGAGTCCAATTATAGATTTACATGCTTCACTTGAGGTTTACTGTATCTCTTGGACCTTCTTATTGAAGATGAAACACAGAAATTGCATCCGAATTTAATGCAAAAGGCACAACGCCGACTTAAGTGCAAGAGGACTGACACTCTAACTTCTATGATTTGAACCTCTCCTGTGAGTCCAGTTTTAGATTCCTATGCTTTACTTCAGGTTCACTGTATCCCTTGGACCTTCTTATTGACGATGAAACACAAAAATTGCATCCGAAATTAATACAAAAGGCACAATGCCGACTTAAGTACAAGAAGAGTGACCCTATAACTTTCTATGATTTGAACCTCTCCTGTGAGTCCAGTTTTAGATTCCGATGCCTCCCTCTAGGATTACTGTATTCCTTGGACCTTCTTATTGACGATGAAACACTGAAATTGCATCTGAATTTAATACAAAAGGCACAATGCCGACTTAAGTACAAGACGACTGACACTCTAACTCTCTATGATTTGAACCTCTCCTGTGAGTCCTGTTTTAGATTCCGATGCCTCACTTCAGGTTTACTGTATCTCTTGGACCTTCTTGTTGACGATGAAACACAGAAATTGCATCCGAATTTAATACAAGAGGCACAATGCCGACTTAAGTACAAGAGAACTGACACTCTAACTTTCTATGATTTGAACCTCTCTTTTGAGTCCAGTTTGAGATTCCGATGCTTCACTTCTCATTTACTGTATACCTTGGACCTTCTTATTGACGATGAAACACAGAAATTGCAACCGAATTTAATACAAAAGGCACAATGCCGACTTAAGTACAAGACGACTGACACTCTAAGTTTCTATGATTTGAACCTCTCCTGTGAGTCCAGTTTTAGATTCTGATGCTTCACTTCAGGTTTACTGTATCCCTTTGACCTTCTTATTGACGTTGAAACACAGAAATTGCATCCGAATTTAATACAAAATTCACAATGCCGACTTAAGTACAAGAGGACTGACACTCTAAATTACTATGATTTGAACATCTCCTGTGAGTCCAGTTTTAGATTCCGATGCCTCACATCAGGTTTACTGTAGCTCTTGGTCCTTCTTATTGACGATGAAACACAGAAATTGCATCGGATTTTAATACAAAAGGCACAATGCTGACTTAAGTACAAGAGGACTGACACTCTAACTTTACATGATTTGAACCTCTCCTGAGAGTCCAGTTTTAGATTCCGATGCTTCACTTCAGGTGTACTGTATCCCTTGGACCCTCTTATTGACGATGAAACACAGAAATTGCATATGAATTTAATACAAAAGGCAAAATGTCGTCTTAAGTACAAGAGGACTGACACTCTAACTTTCTATGATTTGAACCTGTCTTGTGAGTCCAGTTTTAGATTCCGATGCTTCACTTCAGGTTTAATGTATCCCTTTGACCTTCTTATTGACGTTGAAACACAGAAATTGCATCCGAATTTAATACAAAAGGCACAATGCCGACTTAAGTACAAGAGGACTGACACTCTAACTTTCTATGATTTGAACCTGTCTTGTGAGTCCAGTTTTAGATTCCGATGCTTCACTTCAGGTTTACTGTATTCCTTGGACCTTCTTATTGACGATGAAACACAGAAATTGCATCCGAATTTAATACAAAAGGCACAATGCCGACTTAAGTACAAGACGACTGACACTCTAACTCTCTATGATTTGAACCTCTCCTTTGAGTCCTGTTTTAGATTCCGATGCTTCTCTTCAGGTTTACTGTATCTCTTGGACCTTCTTGTTGACGATGAAACACAGAAATTGCATCCGAATTTAATACAAGAGGCACAATGCCGACTTATGTACAAGAGAACTGACACTCTAACTTTCTATGATTTGAACCTCTCTTTTGAGTCCAGTTTTAGATTCCGATGCTTCACTTCTCATTTACTGTATACCTTGGACCTTCGTATTGACGATGAAACACAGAAATTGCAACCGAATTTAATACAATAGGCACTAGGCCGACTTAAGTACAAGACGACTAACACTCTAAGTTTCTATGATTTGAACCTCTCCTGTGAGTCCAGTTTTAGATTCTGATGCTTCACTTCAGGTTTACTGTATCCCTTTGACCTTCTTATTGACGTTGAAACACAGAAATTGCATCCGAATTTAATACAAAAGGCACAATGCCGACTTAAGTACAAGAGGACTGACACTCTAACTTTCTATGATTTGAACCTGTCTTGTGAGTCCAGTTTTAGATTCCGATGCTTCACTTCAGGTTTAATGTATACCTTGGACCTTCTTATTGACGATGAAACACAGAAATTGCATCCGAATTTAATACAAAAGGCACAATGCCGACGTAAGTACTAGAGGACTGATAGTCTAACTTTCTATGATATCAACCTCTCCTGTGAGTCCGGTTTTAGATTCCGATGTTTCACTTCAGGTTTACTGTATCCCTTGGACCTTCCTATTGACGATGAAAACCAGAAATTGCATCCGAATTTAATACCAAATGCACAATGACGACTTAAGTACAAGAGGACTGACACTCTAACTTTCCATGATTTGAACCTCTCCTGTGAGTCCAGTTTTAGATTCGAATGCTTCACTTCAGGTATACTGTATCTCTTGGAAATTTTTATTGACGATGAAACACAGAAATTGAATCCTAATTTAATACAAAAGGCACAATGCCGACTTAAGTACAAGAGGACGGACACTCTAACATTCTATGATTTGAACCACTCTTGTGAGTCCCGTTTTAGAATCCGATGCTTCACTTCACGTTTACTGTATACCTTGGACCATCTTATTGACGATGAAACACAGAAATTGCATCCGAATTGAATACAAAATTTACTAGGCCGTCTTAAGTACAAGACGACTGACACTCTAACTTTCTATGATTTGAACCTCTCTTGTGAGTCCAGTTTTAGATTCCGATGCTTCACTTCAGGTTTACTGTATACCTTGGACCTTCTTATTGACGATGAAACACAGAAATTGCATCCGAATTTAATACAAAAGGCACTAGGCCGACTGAAGTACAAGAGGACTGACAGTCTAACTTTCTATGATTTGAACCCTTCCTGTGGGTCCAGTTTTAGATTCCGATGCATCACTTCAGGTTTACTGTATCCCTTGGACCTTCTTATTGACGATGTAACACAGAAATTGCATCCGAATTTAATACAAAAAGCACAATGCCGACATAAGTACAAGAGGACTGACACTCTAACTTTCTATGATTTGAACCTCTCTTGTGAGTCCAGTTTTAGATTCCGATGTTTCACTTTAGGTTTACTGTATCCCTTGGACCTTCTTATTGACGATGAAACATAGAAATTGCATCCGAATTTAATACAAAAGGCACATTGCCTACCTAAGTACAAGAGAACTGACACTCTAACATTATATGATTTGAACCCCTCCTGTGAGTCCAGTATTAGGTTCCGATGCTTCAGTTCAGGTGTACTGTATCCCTTGGCCCTTCTTATTGACGATGAAACACAGAAATTGCATCCGAATTTAATACAAAATGCACAATGTCGACTTAAGTACAAGAGGACTGACACTCTAACTTTCTATGATTTGAACGTCTCTTGTGAGTCCAGTTTTAGATTCCGATGCTTCACTTCAGGTTTACTGTATACCTTGGACCTTCTTATTGACGAAGAAACATAGAAATTGCATCCGAATTTAATACAAAAGGCACATTGCCGACTTAAGTACAAGAGAACTGACACTCTAACATTATATGATTTCAACCTCTCCTGTGAGTCCAGTATTAGGTTCCGATGCTTCAGTTCAGGTATATTGTATCCCTTGGACCTTCTTATTGACGATGAAACACAGAAATTGCATCCCAATTTAATACAAAAGGCACAATGTCGACTTAAGTACAAGAGGACTGACACTCTAACTTTCTATGATTTGAACCTCTCTTGTGAGTCCAGTTTTTGATTCCGATGCATCACTTCAGGTTTACTGTATACCTAGGACCTTCTTATTGACGATGAAACACAGAAATTGCATCCGAAACGAATACAAAATTCACTAGGCCGTCTTAAGTACAAGACGACTGACACTCTAATTTTCTATGATTTGAACCTCTCTTGTGAGTCCAGTTTTAGATTCCGATGCTTCACTTCAGGTTTACTGTATACCTTGGACCTTCTTATTGACGATGAAACACAGAAATTGCATCCGAATTTAATACAAAAGGCACTAGGCCGACTGAAGTACAAGAGGACTGACACTCTAACTTTCTATGATTTGAACCCTTCCTGTGGGTCCAGTTTTTGATTCCGATGCGTCCCTTCAGGTTTACTGTATACCTAGGACCTTCTTATTGACGATGAAACACAGAAATTGCATCCGAATTTAATACAAAAGGCACAATGCCGACATAAGTACAAGAGGTAACACTCTAACTTTCTATCATATGAACCGCTCCTGTGAGTCCAGTTTTAGATTCCGTTGCTTCACTTCAGGTGTACTGTATCCCTTGGACCTTCTTATTGACGATGAAACACTGAAATTGCATCAGAATGTAATACAAAAGGCACAATGTCGACTTAAGTACAAGAGAACAGACTGTCAAACTTTCTATGATTTGAACCTCTCTTCTGAGTTCAGTTTTAGATTCCGATGCTTCACTTCAGGTTTACTGTATTCCTTGGACCTTCTTATTGACGATGAAACACAGAAATTGCATCCGAATTTAATGCAAAAGGCACAATGCCGACTTAAGTGCAAGAGGACTGACACTCTAACTTTCTATGATTTGAACCTCTCCTGTGAGTCCAATTTTAGATTTACATGCTTCACTTCAGGTTTACTGTATCTCTTGGATTTCTTATTGACGATGAACCACATAAATTGCATCCGAGTTTAATGCAAAAGGCACAATGCCGACTTAAGTGGAAGAGGACTGACACCCTAACTTTCTATGATTTGAACCTCTCCTGTGAGTCCAGTTTTAGATTCCGATGCTTTACTTCAGGTTTACTGTATCCCTTGGACCTTCTTATTGACGATGAAACACAGAAATTGCATCCGAATTTAATACAAAAAGCGCAATGCCGACTTAAGTACAAGAGGACTGACACTCTAACTTTCTATGATTTGAACCTCTCCTGTGAGTACAGTTTTAGATTCCGATGCTTCACTTCAGGTTTGCTGTATCCCTTGGACCTTCTTATTGACGATGAAACATAGAAATTGCATCCGAATTTAATACAAAAGGCACATTGCCGACTTAAGTACAAGAGAACTGACACTCTAACATTATATGATTTCAACCTCTCCTGTGAGTCCAGTATTAGGTTCCGATGCTTCAGTTCAGGTGTATTGTATCCCTTGGACCTTCTTATTGACGATGAAACACAGAAATTGCATCCCAATTTAATACAAAAGGCACAATGACGACTTAAGTACAAGAGGACTGACACTCTAACTTTCTATGATTTGAACCTCTCTTGTGAGTCCAGTTTTTGATTCCGATGCATCACTTCAGGTTTACTGTATACCTAGGACCTTCTTATTGACGATGAAACACAGAAATTGCATCCGAATTTAATACAAAAGGCACAATGCCGACATAAGTACAAGAGGACTGACACTCTAACTTTCTATGATATGAACCGCTCCTGTGAGTCCAGTTTTAGATTCCGATGCTTCACTTTAGGTTTACTGTAGCCCTTGGACCATCTTATTGACGATGAAACAAAGATATTTCATCGGATTTAATACAAAAGGCACAGTGCTGACTTAAGTACAAGGGGACTGACTCTCTAACTTTCTATGATTTGACCTCTCCTGTGAGTCCAGTTTTAGATTCCGAGGCTTCACTTCAGGTTTACTGTCTCCTGAGACCTTCTTATCCACGATGAAACACAGAAATTGCATCCGAATTTATTACAAAAGGTACAATGCCGACTTACGTACAAGAGGACTGACACTCTAACTTTCTATGATTTGAACCTCTCCTGTGAGTCCAGTTTTAGATTCCGATGCTTCACTTCAGGTTTACTGTATCCCTTGGACCTTCTTATTGACGATGAAACACAGAACTAGCATCCGAATTTAATACAAAAGGCACAATGCCGACTTAAGTACAAGCGGACTGACACTCTAACATTCTATGATTTGAACTTCACCTGTGAGTCCAGTTATAGATTCCGATGCTTCACTTCAGGTGTACTGTATCCCTTGGACCTTCTTATTGACGATGAAACACAGGAATTGCATCTGAATTTAATACAAAAGGCACAATGTCGACTTAAGTACAAGAGGACTGACACTCTAACTTTCTATGATTTGAACCTCTCTTGTGAGTCCAGTCTTAGATTCCGAAGCTTCACTTCAGGTTTACTGTATACCTTGGACCTTCTTATTGACGATGAAACACAGAAATTGCATCCGAATTTAATGCAAAACACACAATACCGACTTGAGTACAAGAGGACTGACACTCTAACTTTCTATGATTTGAACCTCTCCTGTGAGTCCAGTTTTAGATTCCGATGCTTACCTTTAGGTTTACTGTATCCCTTGGACCTTCTTATTGACGATGAAACACAGAAATTGCATCCGAATTTAATACAAAGGCACAATGCCGACTTAAGTACAAGACGACTGACACTCTAACTCTCTATGATTTGAACCTCTCTTGTGTGTCCAGTTTTAGATTCCGATGCTTCACTTCACGTTTACTGTACACCTTGGACATTCTTATTGACGATGAAACACAGAAATTGCATCCGAATTTAATACAAAATACACAATGTCGACTTAAGTTCAAGAGGACTGACACTCTAACTTTCTTTGATTTGAACCTCTCTTGTGAGTCCAGTTTTAGATTCCGATGCTTCACTTCAGGTTTACTGTATACCTTGGACCTTCTTATTGATGATGAAACACAGAAATTGCATTTGAATTTAATACAAAGGGCACAATGCCGACTTAAGTACAAGAGGACCGACACTCGAACTTTCTATGATTTCAACCTCTCCTGTGAGTCCAGTTTTAGATTCCGATCCTCCACTTCAGGTTTACTGTATCCCTTGGACCTTGCAATTGACGATGAAAACCAGGAATTGCATCCGAATTTAAGACAAAATGCACAATGCCGACTTAAGTACATGAGGACTGACACTCTAACTTCCTATGATTTGAACCTCTCCTGTGACTCCAGTTTTAGATTCGAATGCTTCACTTCAGGTTTACTGTATCTCTTGGAAATTCTTATTCACGATAAAACACAGAAATTGCATTCGAATTTAATACAAAAGGCACAATGCCGACTTAAGTAAAAGAGGACCGACACTCTAACTTTCTATGATTTGAACCTCTCCTGTGAGTCCAGTTTTAGATTCTGATGCCTCCCTTTAGGTTTACTGTTTCCCTTGGACCTTCTTATTGACGATGAAACACAGAAATTCCATCCGAATTTAATACAAAGGCACAATGCCGACTTAAGTACAAGACGACTGACACTCTAACTCTCTATGATTTGAACCTCTCCTGTGAGTCCAGTTTTAGATTCGGATGCATCACTTCAGGTTTACTGTATCTCGTGGACCTACTTATTGACGATGAAACACAGAAATTGCACCGGAATATAATACAAAAGGCACACTGCCGACTTAAGTACATGCGGACTGACACTCTAACTGTCTATGATTTGAACCACTCCTGTGAGTCCAGTTTTAGATTCCGATGCTTCACTTCAGGTTTACTGTAGCCCTTGGACCTTCTTATTGACGATGAAACACAGAAATTTCATCGGAATTTAATACAAAAGGCACAGTGCTGACTTAAGTACAAGAGGACTGACACTCTAACTTTCTATGATTTGACCTCTCCTGTGAGTCCAGTTTTAGATTCCGAGGCTTCACTTCAGGTTTACTGTATCCCTGAGACCTTCTTATCCACGATGAAACACAGAAATTGCATTCGAATTTAATACAAAAGGCACAATGCCGACTTACGTACAAGAGGACTGACACTCTAACTTTCTATGATTTGAACCTCTCCTGTGAGTCCAGTTTTAGATTCCGATGCTTCACTTCAGGTTTACAGTATACCATGGACCTTCTTATTGACGATGAAACACAGAAATTGCATCCGAATTGAATACAAAAGGCACTAGGCCGACTTAAGTACAAGACGACTGACACTCTAACTTTCTATGATTTGAACCTCTCTTGTGAGTCCAGTTTTAGATTCCGATGCTTCACTTCAGGTTTACTGTATACCTTGGATATTCTTATTGACGATGAAACACAGAAATTGCATCCGAATTTAATACAAAAGGCACTAGGCCGACTGAAGTACAAGAGGACTGACACTCTAACTTTCTATGATTTGAACCCTTCCTGTGGGTCCAGTTTTAGATTCCGATGCATCACTTCAGGTTTACTGTATCCCTTGGACCTTCTTATTGACGATGAAACATAGAAATTGCATCCGAATTTAATACAAAAGGCACATTGCCGAATTAAGTACAAGAGAACTGACACTCTAACATTATACGATTTGAACCCCTCCTGTGAGTCCAGTATTAGGTTCCGATGCTTCAGTTCAGGTGTACTCTATCCCTTGGACCTTCTTATTGACGATGAAACACAGAAATTGCATCCGAATTTAATACAAAAGGCACAATGTCGACTTAAGTACAAGAGGACTGACACTCTAACTTTCTATGATTTGAACCTCTCTTGTGAGTCCAGATTTTGATTCCGATGCATCATTTCAGGTTTACTGTATACCTAGGACCTTCTTATTGACGATGAAACACAGAAATTGCATTAGAATCTAATACAAAAGGCACAATGCCGACATAAGTACAAGAGGTAACACTCTAACTTTCTATGATATGAACCGCTCCTGTGAGTCCAGTTTTAGATTCCGTTGCTTCACTTCAGGTGTAGTGTATCCCTTGGACCTTCTTATTGACGATGAAACACTGAAATTGCATCAGAATGTAATACAAAAGTCACAAAGACGACTTAAGTACAAGAGAACGGACTGTCTAACTTTCAATGATTTGAACCTCTCTTGTGAGTTCAGTTTTAGATTCCGATGCTTCACTTCAGGTTTACTGTATCCCTTGGACCTTCTTATTGTCGATGAAACACAGAAATTGCATCCGAATTTAATGCAAAAGGCACAATGCCGACTTAAGTGCAAGAGGACTGACACTCTAACTTTCTATGATTTGAACCGCTCCTGTGAGTCCAATTTTAGATTCTGATGCTTTACTTCAGGTTTACTGTATCCCTTTTAACTTCTTATTGACGATGAAACACAGAAATTGCATCCGAATATAATACAAAACGCACAATGCCGACATAAGTACAAGAGGACTGACACTCTAACTTTCTATGATTTGAACCTCTCCTGTGAGTCCAATTTTAGATTTACATGTATCACTTCAGGTTTACTGTATCTCTTGGATCTTCTTATTGACGATGAACCAAATAAATTGCATTCGAATTTAATGCAAAAGGCACAATGCCGACTTAAGTGGAAGAGGACTGACACCCTAACTTTCTATGATTTGAACCTCTCCTGTGAGTCCAGTTTTAGATTCCGATGCTTTACTTCAGGTTTACTGTATCCCTTGGACCTTCTTATTGACGATGAAACACAGAAATTGCATCCGAATTTAATACAAAAAGCGCAATGGCGACTTAAGTACAAGAGGACTGACACCTTAACTTTCTATGATTTGAACCTCTCCTGTGAGTCCAGTTTTAGATTCCGATGCTTCACTTCAGGTTTACTGTATCCCTTGGACCTTCTTATTGACGATGAAACATAGAAATTGCATCCGAATTTAATACAAAAGGCACATTGCCGACTTAAGTACAAGAGAACTGACACTCTAACACTATATGATTTGAACCTCTCCTGTGAGTCCAGTATTAGGTTCCGAAGCTTCAGTTCAGGTGTATTGTATCCCTTGGACCTTCTTATTGACGATGAAACACAGAAATTGCATCCGAATTTAATACAAAAGGCACAATGTCGACTTAAGTACAAGAGGACTGACACTCTAACTTTCTATGATTTGAACCTCTCTTGTGAGTCCAGTTATTGATTCCGATGCATCACTTCAGGTTTACTGTATACCTAGGACCTTCTTATTGACGATGAAACACTGAAATTGCATCAGAATGTAATACAAAAGGCACAATTCCGACTTAAGTACAAGAGGACTTACACTCTAACGTTCTTTGATTTCAACCTCTCCTGTGAGACCAGTTTTAGATTCCGATGCTCCACTACAGGTTTACTGTATCCCTTGGACCTTCTTATTGACGATGAAACACAGAAATTGCATCCGAATTTAATACAAAAGGCACAATGCCGACTTAAGTACATGCAGACTGACACTCTAACTCTCTATGATTTGAACCTGTCCTGTGAGTCCAGTTTTAGATTCCGATGCTTTACTTTAGGTTTACTGTAGACCTTGGACCATCTTATTGACGATGAAACAAAGATATTTCATCGGAATTTAATACAAATGGCACAGTGCTGACTTAAGTACAAGAGGACTGACTCTCTAACTTTCTATGATTTGAACCCTTCCTGTGGGTCCAGTTTTAGATTCCGATGCATCACTTCAGGTTTACTGTATCCCTTGGACCTTCTTATTGACGATGTAACACAAAAATTGCATCCGAATTTAATACAAAAAGCACAATGCCGACTTAAGTACAAGAGGACTGACACTCTAACTTTCTATGATTTGAACCTCTCCTGTGAGTCCAGTTTTAAATTCCGATGCTTCACTTCAGGTTTACTGTATCCCTTGGACCTTCTTATTGACGATGAAACACTGAAATTGCATCAGAATGTAATACAAAAGGCACAATTCCGACTTAAGTACAAGAGGACTTACACTCTAACGTTCTTTGATTTCAACCTCTCCTGTGAGACCAGTTTTAGATTCCGATGCTCCACTACAGGTTTACTGTATCCCTTGGACCTTCCTATTGACGATGAAACACAGATATTGCATCCGAATTTAATACAAAAGGCACAATGACGACTTAAGTACAAGAGAACGGACTGTCTAACTTTCTATGATTTGAACCTCTCTTGTGAGTTCAGTTTTAGATTCCGATGCTTCACTTCAGGTTTACTGTATCCCTTGGACCTTCTTATTGTCGATGAAACACAGAAATTGCATCCGAATGTAATGCAAAAGGCACAATGCCGACTTAAGTGCAAGAGGACTGACACTCTAACTTTCTATGATTTGAACCGCTCCTGTGAGTCCAATTTTAGATTCCGATGCTTTACTTCAGGTTTACTGTATCCCTTTTAACTTCTTATTGACGATGAAACACAGAAATTGCATCCGAATATAATACAAAAAGCACAATGCCGACATAAGTACAAGAGGACTGACACTCTAACTTTCTATGATTTGAACCTCTCCTGTGAGTCCAATTTTAGATTTACATGCTTCACTTCAGGTTTACTGTATCTCTTGGACCTTCTTATTGACGATGAACCAAATAAATTGCATCCGAATTTAATGCAAAAGGCACAATGCCGACTTAAGTGGAAGAGGACTGACACCCTAACTTTCTATGATTTGAACCTCTCCTGTGAGTCCAGTTTTAGATTCCGATGCTTTACTTCAGGTTTACTGTATCCCTTGGACCTTCTTATTGACGATGAAACACAGAAATTGCATCCGAATTTAATACAAAAAGCGCAATGCCGACTTAAGTACAAGAGGACTGACACCTTAACTTTCTATGATTTGAACCTCTCCTGTGAGTCCAGTTTTAGATTCCGATGCTTCACTTCAGGTTTACTGTTTCCCTTGGACCTTCTTATTGACGATGAAACATAGAAATTGCATCCGAATTTAATACAAAAGGCACATTGCCGACTTAAGTACAAGAGAACTGACACTCTAACACTATATGATTTGAACCTCTCCTGTGAGTCCAGTATTAGGTTCCGAAGCTTCAGTTCAGGTGTATTGTATCCCTTGGACCTTCTTATTGACGATGAAACACAGAAATTGCATCCGAATTTAATACAAAAGGCACAATGTCGACTTAAGTACAAGAGGACTGACACTCTAACTTTCTATGATTTGAACCTCTCTTGTGAGTCCAGTTTTTGATTCCGATGCATCACTTCAGGTTTACTGTATACCTAGGACCTTCTTATTGACGATGAAACACTGAAATTGCATCAGAATGTAATACAAAAGGCACAATTCCGACTTAAGTACAAGAGGACTTACACTCTAACGTTCTTTGATTTCAACCTCTCCTGTGAGACCAGTTTTAGATTCCGATGCTCCACTACAGGTTTACTGTATCCCTTGGACCTTCCTATTGACGATGAAACACAGATATTGCATCCGAATTTAATACAAAGGCACAATGCCGACTTAAGTACAAGACGACTGACACTCTAACTCTCTATGATTTGAACCTCTCTTGTTAGTACAGTTTTAGATTCCGATGCTTCACTTCGCGTTTACTGTATACCTTGGACATTCTTATTGACGATGAAACACAGAAATTGCATCCGAATTTAATACAAAAGGCACAATGTCGACTTATGTTCAAGAGGACTGACACTCTAACTTTCTTTGATTTGAACCTCTCTTGTGAGTCCAGTTTTAGATTCCGATGCTTCACTTCAGGTTTACTGTATACCTTGGACCTTCTTATTGACGATGAAACACAGAAATTGCATCCGAATTTAATACAAAAGGCACAATGCCGACTTAAGTACATGCAGACTGACACTCTAACTCTCTATGATTTGAACCTGTCCTGTGAGTCCAGTTTTAGATTCCGATGCTTTACTTTAGGTTTACTGTAGCCCTTGGACCATCTTATTGACGATGAAACAAAGATATTTCATCGGAATTTAATACAAATGGCACAGTGCTGACTTAAGTACAAGAGGACTGACTCTCTAACTTTCTATGATTTGACCTCTCCTGTGAGTCCAGTTTTAGATTCCGAGGCTTCACTTCAGGTTTACTGTCTCCTGAGACCTTCTTATCCACGATGAAACACAGAAATTGCATCCGAATTTAATACAAAAGGCACAATGCCGACTTACGTACAAGAGGACTGACACTCTAACTCCCTATGATTTGAACCTCTCCTGTGAGTCCAGTTTTAGATTCCGATGCATCACTTCAGGTTTACTGTGTCCCTTGGACCTTCTTATTGACGATGAAACACAGAACTAGCATCCGAATTTAATACAAAAGGCACAATGCCGACTTAAGTACAAGCAGACTGACACTCTAACATTCTATGATTTGAACCTCTCCTGTGAGTCCAGTTTTAGATTCCGATGCTTACCTTTAGGTTTACTGTATCCCTTGGACCTTCTTATTGACGATGAAACACAGAAATTGCATCCGAATTTAATACAAAGGCACTATGCCGACTTAAGTACAAGACGACTGACACTCTAACTCCCTATGATTTGAACCTCTCTTGTGAGTCCAGTTTTAGATTCCGATGCTTCACTTCACGTTTACTGTACACCTTGGACATTCTTATTGACGATGAAACACAGAAATTGCATCCGAATTTAATACAAAAGACACAATATCGACTTAAGTTCAAGAGGACTGACACTCTAACTTTCTTTGATTTGAACCTCTCTTGTGAGTCCAGTTTTAGATTCCGATGCTTCACTTCTGGTTTACTGTATACGTTGGACCTTCTTATGGATGATGAAACACAGAAATTGCATCCGAATTTAATACAAAAGGCACAATGCCGACTTCAATACAAGAGGACCGACACTCTAACTTTCTATGATTTCAACCTCTCCTGTGAGTCCAGTTTTAGATTCCGATGCTCCACATCAGGTTTACTGTATCCCTTGGACCTTCCAATTGACGATGAAAACCAGAAATTGCATCCGAATTTAAGACAAAATGCACAATGCCGACTTAAGTACATGAGGACTGACACTCTAACTTCCTATGATTTGAACCTCTCCTGTGAATCCAGTTTTAGATTCGAATGCTTCACTTCAGGTTTACTGTATCTCTTGGAAATTCTAATTGACGATAAAACACAGAAATTGCATTCGAATTTAATACAAAAGGCACAATGCCGACTTAAGTGAAAGAGGACCGACACTCTAACTTTCTATGATTTGAACCTCTCCTGTGAGTCCAGTTTTAGATTCTGATGCCTCCCTTTAGGTTTACTGTATACCGAGGACCTTCTTATTGACGAAGAAACACAGAAATTGCATCCGAATTTAATACAAAAGGCACAATGCCGACTTAAGTACAAGAGGACAGACAGTCTAACTTCCTATGATTTGAACCTCTCTTGTGAGTCCAGTTTTAGAATGCGATGCTTCACTTCAGGTGTACTGTATCCCTTGGACCTTGTTATTGACGATGAAACACAGATATTGCATCAGAATTTAATACAAAAGGCACAATGTCGACTTAAGTACAAGAGGACAGACAGTCTAACTTCCTATGATTTGAACCTCTCTTGTGAGTCCAGTTTTAGAATGCGATGCTTCACTTCAGGTTTACTGTATACCTTGGACCTTCTTATTGACGATGAAACACAGTAATTGCATCCGAATTTAATACAAAATGCACAATGCCGACTTAAGTACAAGAGTACTGACACTCTAACTTTCTATGATTTCAACTTCTCCCGTGAGTCCAGTTTTAGATTCCGATGCTCCACTTCACGTTTACTGTATACCTTGGAATTTCTTATTGACGATGAAACAAAGAAATTGCATCCGAATTTAATACAAAAGGCACAATGTCGACTTAAGTACAAGAGGATTGACACTCTAACTTCCTATAATTTGAACCTCTCTTGTGAGTCCAGTTTTGGATTCCGATGCATCACTTCAGGTTTACTGTATATCTTGGACCTTCTTATTGAAGATGAAACACAGAAATTGCATCCGAATTTAACACAAAAGGCACTAGGCCGCCTTAAGTACAAGACGACTGACACTCTAACTTTCTATGATTTGAATCTCCCTTGTGAGTCCAGTTTTAGATTCCGATGCTTCACTTCACGTTTACTGTATACCTTGGAATTTCTTATTGACGATGAAACAAAGAAATTGCATCCGAATTTAATACAAAAGGCACAATGTCGACTTAAGTACAAGAGGATTGACACTCTAACTTCCTATAATTTGAACCTCTCTTGTGAGTCCAGTTTTAGATTCCGATGCATCACTTCAGGTTTACTGTATACCTTGGACCTTCTTATTGACGATGAAACACAGAAATTGCATCCGAATTTAACACAAAAGGCACAATGCCGACTTAAGTACAAGAGGACTGTCACTCTAATTTTCTATCATTTGAACCTCTCTTGTGTGTCCCGTTTTAGATTCCGATGCTTCACTTCACGTTTGCCGTATACCTTGGACCTTCTTATTGACGATGAAACACAGAAATTGCATCCGAATTTAATACAAAAGGCACTAGGCCGACTTAAGTACAAGAGGACTGCCACTCTAACGTTCTATGGTTTGAACCTCTCCTGTGAGTCCAGTTTTAGATTCCGATGCTTCACTTCAGGTGTACTGTATCCCTTGGACCTTCTTATTGACGATGAAACACAGAAATTGCATCCGAATTTAATACAAAAGGCACAATGCCGACTTAAGTACAAGACGACTGACACTATAACTCTCTATGATTTGAACCTCTCCTGTGAGTCGAGTTTTAGATTTGGATGCTTCACTTCAGGTTTACTGTATCTCGTGGACCTACTTATTGACGATGAAACACAGAAATTGCACGGGAATATAATACAAAAGGCACACTGCCGACTTACGTACATGCGGACTGACACTCTAACTCTCTATGAAATGAACCACTCCTGTGAGTCCAGTTTTAGATTCCGATGCTTCACTTCAGGTTTACTGTAGCCCTTGGACCTTCTTATTGACGATGAAACACAGATATTTCATCAGAATTTAATACAAAAGGCACAGTGCTGACTTAAGTACAAGAGGACTGACACTCTAACTTTCTATGATTTGAACCTCTCTTGTGTGTCCCGTTTTTGATTCCGATACTTCACATCACGTTTACTGTATACCTTGGAATTTCTTATTGACGATGAAACAAAGAAATTGCATCCGAATTTAATACAAAAGGCACAATGTCGACTTAAGTACAAGAGGATTGACACTCTAACTTCCTATAATTTGAACCTCTCTTGTGAGTCCAGTTTTAGATTCCGATGCATCACTTCAGGTTTACTGTATACCTTGGACCTTCTTATTGACGATGAAACACAGAAATTGCATCAGAATTTAATACAAAAGGCACTATGTTGACTTAAGTACAAGAAGACAGACAGTCTAACTTTCTATAATTTGAACCTCTCTTGTGAGTCCAGTTTTAGATTCGAATGCTTCACTTCAGGTTTACTGTATCTCTTGGAAATTCTTATTCACAATAAAACACAGAAATTGCATCCGAATTTAATACAAAAGGCACAATGCCGACTTAAGTACAAGAGGACTGACACTCAAACTTTCTATGATTTGAACCTCTCTTGTGTGTCCCGTTTTTGATTCCGATACTTCACATCACGTTTGCTGTATACCTTGGACCTTCTTATTGACGATGAAACACAGAAATTGCATCTGAATTTAATACAAAAGGCACTAGGCCGACTTATGTACAAGAGGACTGCCACTCTAACGTTCTATGATTTGAACCTCTCCTGTGAGTCCAGTTTTAGATTCCGATGCTTCACTTTAGGTTTACTGTATCCCTTGGACCTTCTTATTGACGATGAAACACAGAAATTGTATCCGAATTTAATACAAAAGGCACAATGCCGACTTACGTAAAAGAGGACTGACACTCTAACTTTCTATGATTTGAACCTCTCTTGTGTGTCCGGTTTTAGATTCCGATACTTCACATCACGTTTGCTGTATACCTTGGACCTTCTGATTGACTATGAAACACAGAAATTGTATTCGAATTTAATACAAAAGGCACTAGGCCGACTTAAGTACAAGAGGACTGCCACTCTAACTTTCTATGATTTGAACCTCTCCTGTGAGTCCAGTTTTAGATTCCGATGCTTCACTTCAGGTTTACTGTATACCTTGGACATTCTAATTGACGATGAAACACAGTAATTGCATCCGAATTTAATACAAAAGGCACAATGCCGACTTAAGTACAAGAGTACTGACACTCAAACTTTCTATGATTTCAACATCTCCTGTGAGTCCAGTTTTAGATTCCGATGCTCCACTTCTGGTTTACTGTATCCCTTGGACCTCCCTATTGACGATGAAACACAGATATTGCATCCGAATTTAATACAAAATGCACAAAGCCGACTTAAGTACAAGAGGATTGACACTCTAACTTTCTATGATTTGAACCTCTCCTGTGAGTCCAGTATTAGATTCGGATGCTTCACTTCAGATTTACTGTATCACTTGGACCTTCCTATTGACGATGGAACACAGAAATTGCATCCGAATTTAATACAAAAGGCACAATGCCGTCTTAAGTACAGGAGGACTGACATTCTAACTTTCTACGACTTGAACCTCTCTTGTGAGTCCCGTTTTAGATTCCGATGCTTCACTTCACGTTTACTGTATACCTTGGATCTTCTTATTGACGATGAAACACAGAAATTGCATCCGAATTTAATACAAAAGGCACTAGGCGGCCTTAAGTACAAGACGACTGACACTCTAACTTCCTATGATTTGAACCTCCCTTGTGAGTCCAGTTTTAGATTCTGATGCTTCACTTCACGTTTACTGTATACCTTGGAATTTCTTATTGACGATGAAACAAAGAAATTGCATCCGAATTTAATACAAAAGGCACAATGTCGACTTAAGTACAAGAGGATTGACACTCTAACTTCCTATATTTTGAACCTCTCTTGTGAGTCCAGTTATAGATTCCGATGCATCACTTCAGGTTTACTGTATACCTTGGACCTTCTTATTGGCGATGAAACACAGAAATTGCATCCGAATTTAATACAAAAGGCACAATGCCGACTTAAGTACAAGAGGACTGACACTCTAACTTTCTATGATTTGAACCTCTCCAGTGAGGCCACTTTTAGATTCCGATGCTTCACTTCAGGTGTACTGTATCCCTTGGACCTTCTTATTGACGATGAAACACAGATATTGCACCAGAATTTAATACAAAAGGCACAATGTCGATTTAAGTACAAGAGGACAGACAGTCTAACTTTCTATAATTTGAACCTCTCTTGTGAGTCCAGTGTTAGATTCGAATGCTTCACTTCAGGTTTACTGTATCTCTTGGAAATTCTTATTCACGATAAAACACAGAAATTGCATCCGAATTTAATACAAAAGGCACAATGCCGACTTAAGTACAAGAGGACTGACACTCTAATTTTCTATGATTTGAACCTCTCTTGTGTGTCCCGTTTTACATTCCGATGCTTCACTTCACGTTTGCTGTATACCTTGGACCTTCTTATTGACGATGAAACACAGAAATTGCATCCGAATTTAATTCAAAAGGCACTAGGCCGACTTAAGTACAAGAGGACTGCCACTCTAACTTTCTATGATTTGAACCTCACCTGTGAGTCCAGTATTAGATTCCGATGCTCCACTTCAGGTTTACTGTACCCCTTGGACCTTCCTATTGACGATGAAACACAGATATTGCATCCGAATTTAATACAAAATTCACAATGCCGACTTAAGTGCAAGAGGACTGACACTCTAACTTTCTATGATTTGAACCTCTCCTGTGAGTCCAGTTTTAGATTCGGATGCTTCACTTCAGGTTTACTGTATCTCTTGGACCTTCTTATTGACGATGAAACACAGAAATTGCATCCGAATCTAATACAAAAGGTACAATGCCGTCTTAAGTACAAGAGGACTGACATTCTAACTTTCTACGACTTGAACCTCTCTTGTGAGTCCCCTTTTAGATTCCGATGCTTCACTTCACGTTTACTGTATACCTTGGACCTTTTTATTGACGATGAAACACAGAAATTGCATCCGAATTTAATACAAAAGGTACAATGCCGTCTTAAGTACAAGAGGACTGACATTCTAACTTTCTACGACTTGAACCTCTCTTGTGAGTCCCCTTTTAGATTCCGATGCTTCACTTCACGTTTACTGTATACCTTGGTCCTTCTTATTGACGATGAAACACAGAAATTGCATCCGAATATAATGCAAAAGGCACTAGGCCGACTTAAGTACAAGAGGACTGCCACTCTAACGTTCTATGATTTGAACCTCTCCTGTGAGTCCAGTTTTAGAATCGGATGCTTCACTTCAGGTTTACTGTATCTCTTGGACCTTCGTATTGACGACGAAACACAGAAATTGCATCCGAATTTAATACAAAAGGCACTAGGACGACTTAAGTACAAGACGACTGACACTCTAACTTTCTATGATTTGAACCTCTCTTGTGAGTCCAGTTTTAGATTCCGATGCTTCACTTCACGTTTACTGTATACCTTGGACCTTCTTATTGACGATGAAACACAGAAATTGCATCCGAATTTGATACAAAGAGGCACAATGCCGACTTAAGTACAAGGGGACATGCACTCTACCTTTCTATGATTTGAACCTCTCCTGTGAGTCCAGTTATAGATTCCGATGCTTCACTTCAGGTTTACTGTATCCCTTGGACCTTCTTATTGACGATAAAACACAAAAATTGCATCCGAATTTAATACAAAAGGCACAATGCCGACTTACGTACAAGAGGCCTGACACTCTAACATTCTATGATTTGAACCTCTCCTGTGAGTCCAGTTGTAGATTCCGATGCTTCACTTCAGGTGTACTGTATCCCTTGGACCTTCTTATTGTCGATGAAACACAGAAATTGCATCAGAATTTAATAAAAAAGGCACTATGTTGACTTAAGTACAAGACGACTGACACTCTAACTTACTATGATTTCAACATCTCCTGTGAGTCCAGTTTTAGATTCCGATGCTCCACTTCAGGTTTACTGTATCTCTTGGACCATCCTATTGACGATTAAACACAGATATTGCATCCGAATTTAATACAAAATACACAATGCCGACTTACGTACAAGAGGACTGACACTCTAACTTTCTATGATTTGAAGCTCTCCTGTGAGTCCAGTTTTAGATTCCGATGCCTCACTTTAGGTTTACTCTATCCCTTGGACCTTCGTATTGACGATGAAACACAGAAATTGCATCCGAATTTAATACAAAAGGCACAATGCCGACTAATGTACAAGAGGACTGACACTCTAACATTCTATGATTTTAACCTCTCCTGTGAGTCCAGTTTTAGATTCCGATGCTTCACTTCAGGTGTACTGTATCCCTTGGACCTTCTTATTGTCGATGAAACACAAAAATTGCATCAGAATTTAATACAAAAGGCACTATGTTGACTTAAGTACAAGAGGACAGACAGTCTAACTTTCTATAATTTGAACCTCTCTTTTGAGTCCAGTTTTAGATTCCGATGCTTCACTTCAGGTTTACTGTATACGTTGGACCTTCTTATTGACGATGAAACACAGAAATTGCAACCGAATTTAATACAAAAAGCACAATGCCGACTTAAGTACAAGAGGACTGACACTCTAACGTTCTATGATTTGAATCTCTCCTGTGAGTCCAGTTTTAGATTCCGATGCTTCACTTCAGGTGTACTGTATCCCTTGGACCTATTTATTGACGATGAAACACAGAAATTGCATCCGAATTTAATACAAAATGCAAAATGCCGACTTAAGTAAAAGAGGATTGACTCTCTAACTTTCTATGATTTGAACCTCTCCTTTGAGTCCAGTTTTAGATTCGGATGCTTCACTTCAGGTTTACTGTATCTCTTGGACCTACTTATTGACGATGAAACACAGAAATTGCATCCGAATTTAATACAAAATGCACAATGCCGTCTTAAGTACAAGAGGACAGACATTCTAACATTCTACGAAATGAACCTCTCTTGTGAGTCCCGTTTTAGATTCCGATGCTTCACTTCACGTTTACTGTATACCTTGGACCTTCTTATTGACAATGAAACACAGAAATTGTATCCGAATTTAAGACAAAAGGCACTAGGCCGCCTTAAGTACAAGACGACTGACACTCTAACTTTCTATGATTTGAACCTCCCTTGTGAGTCCAGTTTTAGATTCCGATGCTTCACTTCACGTTTACTGTATACCTTGGAATTTCTTATTGACGATGAAACAAAGAAATTGCATCCGAATTTAATACAAAAGGCACAATGTCGACTTAAGTACAAGAGGATTGACATTCTAACATCCTATAATTTGAACCTCTCTTGTGAGTCCAGTTTTAGATTCCGATGCATCACTTCAGGTTTACTGTATACCTTGGACCTTCTTATTGACGATGAAACACAGAAATTGCATCCGAATTTAATACAAAAGGCACAATGCCGACTTAAGTACAAGAGGACTTACACTCTAACTTTGTATGATTTGAACCCTTCCTGTGAGTCCAGTTTTAGATTCCGATGCTTCACTTTAGGTTTACTGTATCCCTTGGACCTCCTTAATGACGATGAAACACAGAAATTGTATCCGAATTTAATACAAAAGGCACAATGCCGACTTACGTAAAAGAGGACTGACACTCTAACTTTCTATGATTTGAACCTCTCTTGTGTGTCCCGTTTTAGATTCCGATACTTCACATCACGTTTGCTGTATACCTTGGACATTCTGATTGACGATGAAACACAGAAATTGCATTCGAATTTAATACAAAAGGCACTAGGCCACCATAAGTACAAGAGGACTGCCACTCTAACTTTCTATGATTTGAACCTCTCCTGTGAGTCCAGTTTTAGATTCCGATGCTTCACTTCAGGTGTACTGTATCCCTTGGACCTTCTTATTGACGATGAAACACAGAAATTGCATCCGAATTTAATACAAAAGGCACAATGTCGACTTATGTACAAGAGGACTGACACTCTAACTCTCTATGATTTGAACCTCTCTTGTGAGTCCAGTTTTAAATTCCGATGCATCACTTCAGGTTTACTGTATACCGAGGACCTTCTTATTGACAATGAAACACAGAAATTGCATCCGAATTTAATACAAAAGGCACAATGCCGACTTAAGTACAAGAGGACTGACACTCTAACTTTCTATGATTTGAACCTCTCCAGTGAGGCCACTTTTAGATTCCGATGCTTCACTTCAGGTGTACTGTATCCCTTGGACCTTCTTATTGACGATGAAACACAGATATTGCATCAGAATTTAATACAAAAGGCACAATGTCGACTTAAGTACAAGAGGACAGACAGTCTAACTTTCTATGATTTGAACCTCTCTTGTGAGTCCAGTTTTTGATTGCGATGCTTCACTTCAGGTTTACTGTATACCTTGGACATTCTAATTGACGATGAAACACAGTAATTGCATCCGAATTTAATACAAAAGGCACAATGCCGACTTAAGTACAAGAGTACTGACACTCTAACTTTCTATGATTTCAACATCTTCTGTGAGTCCAGTTTTAGATTCCGATGATCCACTTCAGGTTTACTGTATCCCTTGGACCTTCCTATTGACGATGAAACACAGATATTGCATCCGAATTTAATACAAAATGCACAATGCCGACTTAAGTACAAGAGGATTGACACTCTAACTTTCTATGATTTGAACCTCTCCTGTGAGTCCAGTTTTAGATTCGGATGCTTCACTTCAGATTTACTGTATCACTTGGACCTTCTTATTGACGATGGAACACAGAAATTGCATCCGAATTTAATACAAAAGGCACAATGCCGTCTTAAGTACAAGAGGACTGACATTCTAACTTTCTACGACTTGAACCTCTCTTGTGAGTCCCGTTTTAGATTCCGATGCTTCACCTCACCTTTACTGTATACCTTCGATCTTCTTATTGACGATGAAACACAGAAATTGCATCCGAATTTAATACAAAAGGCACTAGGCGGCCTTAAGTACAAGACGACTGACACTCTAACTTCCTATGACTTGAACCTCCCTTGTGAGTCCAGTTTTAGATTCTGATGCTTCACTTCACGTTTACTGTATACCTTGGAATTTCTTATTGACGATGAAACAAAGAAATTGCATCCGAATTTAATACAAAAGGCACAATGCCGACTTAAGTACAAGAGGACTGACACTCTAACTTTCTATGATTTGAACCTTTCCTGTGAGTACAGTTTTAGATTCCGAGGCCTCACTTCAGGTATACTGTTTCCTTGGACGTTCTTATTGACGATGCAACACAGAAATTGCATCCAAATTTAATACAAAAGGCACAATGCGGACTTAAGTACAAGAGGATTAACACTCTAACTCTCTATGATTTGAACGCCTCCTGTGAGTCCAGTTTTAGATTCCGATGCTTCACTTTAGGTTTACTGTATCCCTTGGACCTTCTTAATGTCGATGAAACACAGAAAGTGCATCAGAATTTAATACAAAAGGCACTATGTTGACTTAAGTACAAGAGGACAGACAGTCTAACTTTCTATAATTTGAACCTCTCTTGTGAGTCCAGTGTTAGATTCGAATGCTTCACTTCAGGTTTAATGTATCTCTTGGAAATTCTTATTCACGATAAAACACAGAAATTGCATCCGAATTTAATACAAAAGGCACAATGCCGACATGAGTACAAGAGGACTGACACTCTAATTTTCTATGATTTGAACCTATCTTGTGTGTCCCGTTTTACATTCCGATGCTTCACTTTACGTTTGCTGTATACCTTGGACCTTCTTATTGACGATGAAACACAGAAATTGCATCCGAATTTAATACAAAAGGCACTAGGCCGACTTAAGTACAAGAGGACTGCCACTCTAACTTTTTATGGTTTGAACCTCTCCTGTGAGTCCAGTTTTAGATTCGGATGCTTCACTTCAGGTTTACTGTATACCTTTTACCTTCTTATTGACGATGAAACACAGAAATTGCTTCCGAATTTAATACAAATGGCACAATGACGACTTAACTACAAGGGGACTGACACTCTACCTTTCTATGATTTGAACCTCTCCTGTGAGTCCAGTTATAGATTCCGATGCTTCACTTCAGGTTTACTGTATCCCTTGGACCTTCTTATTGACGATGAAACACAGAACTTAAATCCGAATTTAATACAAAAGTCACAAGACCGATTTAAGTACAAGAGGACTGACACTCTAATTTTCTATGATTTGAACCTCTCCTTTGAGTCCAGTTTTAGATTCCGATGTTTCACTTCAGGTATACTGTTTCCTTGGACGTTCTTATTGACGATGCAACACAGAAATTGCATCCAAATTTAATACAAAAGGCGCAATGCGGACTTAAGTACAAGAGGACTAACACTCTAACTCTCTATGATTTGAACGCCTCCTGTGAGTCCAGTTTTAGATTCCGATGCTTCACTTTAGGTTTACTGTATCCCTTGGACCTTGTTATTGACGATGAAACACAGAAATTGAATCCGAATTTAATACAAATGGCACAATACCGACTTAAGTACAAGAGGACTGACACTCTAACTTTCTATGATTTGAACCTCTCCTGTGAGTCCAGTTTTAGATTCCGATGCTTCCCTTTAGGTTTACTGTATCCCTTGGACCTTCTTGTTGATGATGAAACACAGATATTGCATCCGAATTCAATACAAAAGGCAGAATACTGGCTTAAGTACAAGCGGACTGACACTTTAACTTTCTATGATTTGAACCTCTCTTGTGAGTCCAGTTTTAGATTCCGATGCTTCACTTCAGATTTACTGTATCACTTGGACCTTCTTATTGACGATGGAACACAGAAATTGCATCCGAATTTAATACAAAAGGCACAATGGCGTCTTATGTACAAGAGGACTGACATTCTAACTTTCTACGACTTGAACCTCTCTTGTGAGTCCCGTTTTAGGTTCCGATGCTTCACTTCACGTTTACTGTATACCTTGGATCTTCTTATTGACGATGAAACACAGAAATTGCATCCGAATTTAATACAAAAGGCACTAGGCGGCCTTAAGTACAAGACGACTGACACTCTAACTTTCTATGATTTGAACCTCCCTTGTGAGTCCAGTTTTAGATTCTGATGCTCCACTTCACGTTTACTCTATACCTTGGATCTTCTTATTGACGATGAAACACAGAAATTGCATCCGAATTTAATACAAAAGGCACTAGGCGGCCATAAGTACAAGACGACTGACACTCTAACTTCCTATGATTTGAACCTCCCTTGTGAGTCCAGTTTTAGATTCTGATGCTTCACTTCACGTTTACTGTATACCTTGGAATTTCTTATTGACGATGAAACAAAGAAATTGCATCCGAATTTAATACAAAAGGCACAATGTCGACTTAAGTACAAGAGGAGTGACACTCTAACTTCCTATATTTTGAACCTCTCTTGTGAGTCCAGTTATAGATTCCGATGCATCACTTCAGGTTTACTGTATACCTTGGACCTTCTTATTGGCGATGAAACACAGAAATTGCATCCGAATTTAATACAAAAGGCACAATGCCGTCTTAAGTACAAGAGGACTGACATTCTAACTTTCTACGACTTGAACCTCTCTTGTGAGTCCCGTTTTAGATTCCGGTGCTTCACTTCACGTTTACTGTATACCTTGGATCTTCTTATTGACGATGAAACACAGAAATTGCATCCGAATTTAATACAAAATGCACTAGGCGGCCTTAAGTACAAGACGACTGACACTCTAACTTCCTATGATTTGAACCTCCCTTGTGAGTCCAGTTTTAGATTCTGATGCTTCACTTCACGTTTACTGTATACCTTGGAATTTCTTATTGACGATGAAACAAAGAAATTGCATCCGAATTTAATACAAAAGGCACAATGTCGACTTAAGTACAAGAGGATTGACACTCTAACTTCCTATATGTTGAACCTCTCTTGTGAGTCCAGTTATAGATTCCGATGCATCACTTCAGGTTTACTGTATACCTTGGACCTTCTTATTGGCGATGAAACACAGAAATTGCATCCGAATTTAGTACAAAAGGCACAATGCCGACTTAAGTACAAGAGGACTGACACTCTAACTTTCTATGATTTGAACCTTTCCTGTGAGTACAGTTTTAGATTCCGATGCTTCACTTTAGGTTTACTGTATCCCTTGGACCTTCTTATTGACGATGAAACACAGAAATTGCATCCGAATTTAATACAAAAGGCACAATGCCGACTAACGTAAAAGAGGACTGACACTCTAACATTCTATGATTTGAACCTCTCCTGTGAGTCCAGTTTTAGATTCCGAGGCTTCACTTCAGGTGTACTGTATCCCTTTTACCGTCTTAATGTCGATGAAACACAGAAATTGCATCAGAATTTAATACAAAAGGCACTATGTAGACTTAAGTACAAGAGGACAGACAGTATAACTTTCTATAATTTGAACCTCTCTTGTGAGTCCAGTGTTAGATTCGACTGGTTCACTTCAGGTTTACTGTATCTCTTGGAAATTCTTATTCACGATAAAACACAGAAATTGCATCCGAATTTAATACAAAAGGCACTATGCCGACTTAAGTACAAGACGACTGACACTCTAATTTTCTATGATTTGAACCTCTCTTGTGTGTCCCGTTTTACATTCCGATGCTTCACTTCACGTTTGCTGTATACCTTGGACCTTCTTATTGACGATGAAACACAGAAATTGCATCCGAATTTAATACAAAAGGCACTAGGCCGACTTAAGTACAAGAGGACTGCCACTCTAACTTTCTATGATTTGAACCTCTCCTGTGAGTTTAGTTTTAGATTCCGATGCTTCACTTCAGGTGTACTGTATACCTTGGACCTTCTTATGACGATGAAACACAGAAATTGCATCCGAATTTAATACAAAAGGCACAATGTCGACTTACGTACAAGAGGACTGACACTCTAAGCCTCTATGATTTCAACATCTCTTGTGAGTCCAGTATTAGATTCCGATGCTCCACTTCAGGTTTACTGTATCCCTTGGACCTTCCTATTGACGATGAAACACAGATATTGCATCCGAATTTAATACAAAATGCACAATGCCGACTTAAGTACAAGAGGATTGACACTCTAACTTTCTATGATTTGAACCTCTCCTGTGAGTCCAGTTTTAGATTCGGATGCTTCACTTCAGATTTACTGTATCACTTGGACCTTCTTATTGACGATGGAACACACAAATTGCATCCGAATTTAATACAAAAGGCACAATGCCGTCTTAAGTACAAGAGGACTGACATTCTAACTTTCTACGACTTGAACCTCTCTTGTGAGTCCCGTTTTAGATTCCGATGCTTCACCTCACGTTTACTGTATACCTTCGATCTTCTTATTGACGATGAGACACAGAAATTGCATCCGAATTTAATACAGAAGGCACAATGCCGACTTAAGTACAAGAGGACAGACAGTCTAACTTTCTATAATTTGAACCTCTCTTGTGAGTCCAGTGTTAGATTCGAATGCTTCACTTCAGGTTTAATGTATCTCTTGGAAATTCTTATTCACGATAAAACACAGAAATTGCATCCGAATTTAATACAAAAGGCACAATGCCGACATAAGTACAAGAGGACTGACACTCTAATTTTCTATGATTTGAACCTATCTTGTGTGTCCCGTTTTACATTCCGATGCTTCACTTCACGTTTGCTGTATACCTTGGACCTTCTTATTGACGATGAAACACAGAAATTGCATCCGAATTTAATACAAAAGGCACTAGGCCGACTTAAGTACAAGAGGACTGCCACTCTAACTTTTTATGGTTTGAACCTCTCCTGTGAGTCCAGTTTTAGATTCGGATGCTTCACTTCAGGTTTACTGTATACCTTTTACCTTCTTATTGACGATGAAACACAGAAATTGCTTCCGAATTTAATACAAATGGCACAATGACGACTTAACTACAAGGGGACTGACACTCTACCTTTCTATGATTTGAACCTCTCCTGTGAGTCCAGTTATAGATTCCGATGCTTCACTTCAGGTATACTGTTTCCTTGGACGTTCTTATTGACGATGAAACACAGAAATTGCATCCGAATTTAATACAAAAGGCACTAGGCCGACTTAAGTACAAGAGGACTGCCACTCTAACTTTTTATGATTTGAACCTCTCCTTTGAGTCCAGTTTTAGATTCCGATGTTTCACTTCAGGTATACTGTTTCCTTGGACGTTCTTATTGACGATGCAACACAGAAATTGCATCCAAATTTAATACAAAAGGCACAATGCGGACTTAAGTACAAGAGGACTAACACTCTAACTCTCTATGATTTGAACGCCTCCTGTGAGTCCAGTTTTAGATTCCGATGCTTCACTTTAGGTTTACTGTATCCCTTGGACCTTGTTATTGACGATGAAACACAGAAATTGAATCCGAATTTAATACAAATGGCACAATACCGACTTAAGTACAAGAGGACTGACACTCTAACTTTCTATGATTTGAACCTCTCCTGTGAGTCTAGTTTTAGATTCCGATGCTTCCCTTTAGGTTTACTGTATCCCTTGGACCTTCTTGTTGACGATGAAACACAGATATTGCATCCGAATTCAATACAAAAGGCAGAATACTGGCTTTAGTACAAGCGGACTGACACTTTAACTTTCTATGATTTGAACCTCTCTTGTGAGTCCAGTTTTAGATTCCGATGCTTCACTTCAGATTTACTGTATCACTTGGACCTTCTTATTGACGATGGAACACAGAAATTGCATCCGAATTTAATACAAAAGGCACAATGGCGTCTTAAGTACAAGAGGACTGACATTCTAACTTTCTACGACTTGAACCTCTCTTGTGAGTCCCGTTTTAGGTTCCGATGCTTCACTTCACGTTTACTGTATACCTTGGATCTTCTTATTGACGATGAAACACAGAAATTGCATCCGAATTTAATACAAAAGGCACTAGGCGGCCTTAAGTACAAGACGACTGACACTCTAACTTTCTATGATTTGAACCTCCCTTGTGAGTCCAGTTTTAGATTCTGATGCTCCACTTCACGTTTACTCTATACCTTGGATCTTCTTATTGACGATGAAACACAGAAATTGCATCCGAATTTAATACAAAAGGCACTAGGCGGCCATAAGTACAAGACGACTGACACTCTAACTTCCTATGATTTGAACCTCCCTTGTGAGTCCAGTTTTAGATTCTGATGCTTCACTTCACGTTTACTGTATACCTTGGAATTTCTTATTGACGATGAAACAAAGAAATTGCATCCGAATTTAATACAAAAGGCACAATGTCGACTTAAGTACAAGAGGATTGACACTCTAACTTCCTATATTTTGAACCTCTCTTGTGAGTCCAGTTATAGATTCCGATGCATCACTTCAGGTTTACTGTATACCTTGGACCTTCTTATTGGCGATGAAACACAGAAATTGCATCCGAATTTAATACAAAAGGCACAATGCCGTCTTAAGTACAAGAGGACTGACATTCTAACTTTCTACGACTTGAACCTCTCTTGTGAGTCCCGTTTTAGATTCCGGTGCTTCACTTCACGTTTACTGTATAACTTGGATCTTCTTATTGACGATGAAACACAGAAATTGCATCCGAATTTAATACAAAATGCACTAGGCGGCCTTAAGTACAAGACGACTGACACTCTAACTTCCTATGATTTGAACCTCCCTTGTGAGTCCAGTTTTAGATTCTGATGCTTCACTTCACGTTTACTGTATACCTTGGAATTTCTTATTGACGATGAAACAAAGAAATTGCATCCGAATTTAATACAAAAGGCACAATGTCGACTTAAGTACAAGAGGATTGACACTCTAACTTCCTATATTTTGAACCTCTCTTGTGAGTCCAGTTATAGATTCCGATGCATCACTTCAGGTTTACTGTATACCTTGGACCTTCTTATTGGCGATGAAACACAGAAATTGCATCCGAATTTAGTACAAAAGGCACAATGCCGACTTAAGTACAAGAGGACTGACACTCTAACTTTCTATGATTTGAACCTTTCCTGTGAGTACAGTTTTAGATTCCGATGCTTCACTTTAGGTTTACTGTATCCCTTGGACCTTCTTATTGACGATGAAACACAGAAATTGCATCCGAACTTAATACAAAAGGCACAATGCCGACTTACGTAAAAGAGGACTGACACTCTAACATTCTATGATTTGAACCTCTCCTGTGAGTCCAGTTTTAGATTCCGAGGCTTCACTTCAGGTGTACTGTATCCCTTGGACCGTCTTAATGTCGATGAAACACAGAAATTGCCTCAGAATTTAATACAAAAGGCACTATGTTGACTTAAGTACAAGAGGACAGACAGTATAACTTTCTATAATTTGAACCTCTCTTGTGAGTCCAGTGTTAGATTCGACTGGTTCACTTCAGGTTTACAGTATCTCTTGGAAATTCTTATTCACGATAAAACACAGAAATTGCATCCGAATTTAATACAAAAGGCACTATGCCGACTTAAGTACAAGAGGACTGACACTCTAATTTTCTATGATTTGAACCTCTCTTGTGTGTCCCGTTTTACATTCCGATGCTTCACTTCACGTTTGCTGTATACCTTGGACCTTCTTATTGACGATGAAACACAGAAATTGCATCCGAATTTAATACAAAAGGCACTAGGCCGACTTAAGTACAAGAGGACTGCCACTCTAACTTTCTATGATTTGAACCTCTCCTGTGAGTTTAGTTTTAGATTCCGATGCTTCACTTCAGGTGTACTGTATACCTTGGACCTTCTTATTGACGATGAAACACAGAAATTGCATCCGAATTTAATACAAAAGGCACAATGTCGACTTACGTACAAGAGGACCGACACTCTAAGCCTCTATGATTTCAACATCTCCTATGAGTCCAGTATTAGATTCCGATGCTCCACTTCAGGTTTACTGTACCCCTTGGACCTTCCTATTGACGATGAAACACAGATATTGCATCCGAATTTAATACAAAATGCACAATGCCGACTTAAGTGCAAGAGCACTGACACTCTAACTTTCTATGATTTGAACCTCTCCTGTGAGTCCAGTTTTAGATTCGGATGCTTCACTTCAGGTTTACTGTATCTCTTGGACCTACTTATTGACGATGAAACACAGAAATTGCATCCGAATTTAATACAAAAGGTACAATGCCGTCTTAAGTACAAGAGGACTGACATTCTAACTTTCTACGACTTGATCCTCTCTTGTGAGTCCCGTTTTAGATTCCGATGCTTCACTTCACGTTTACTGTATACCTTGGAATTTCTGATTGACGATGAAACACAGAAATTGCATGCGAATTTATTACAAAAGGTACAATGCCGTCTTAAGTACAAGAGGACTGACATTCTAACTTTCTACGACTTGAACCTCTCTTGTGAGTCCCGTTTTAGATTCCGATGCTTCACTTCACGTTTACTGTATACCTTGGTCCTTCTTATTGACGATGAAACACAGAAATTGCATCCGAATATAATACAAAAGGCACTAGGCCGACTTAAGTGCAAGAGGACTGCCACTCTAACGTTCTATGATTTGAACCTCTCCTGTGAGTCCAGTTTTAAAATCGGATGCTTCACTACAGGTTTACTGTATCTCTTGGACTTTCTTATTGACGTTGAAACACAGAAATTGCTTCCGAATTTAATACAAAAGGCACAATGGCGACTTAAGTACAAGAGGACTGACACTCTAACTTTCTACGACTTGAACCTATATTGTGAGTCCCGTTTTAGATTCCGATGCTTCACTTCACGTTTACTGTATACCTTGGACCTTCGTGTTGACGACGAAACACAGAAATTGCATCCGAATTTAATACAAAAGGCACTAGGACGACTTAAGTACAAGACGACTGACACTCTAACTTTCTATGATTTGAACCTCTGTTGTGAGTCCAGTTTTAGATTCCAATGCATCACTTCACGTTTACCGTATACCTTGGACCTTCTTATTGACGATGAAACACACTAATTGCATCCGAATTTGATACAAAGAGGCACAATGCCGACTTAAGTACAAGGGGACTGGCACTCTACCTTTCTATGATTTGAACCTCTCCTGTGAGTCCAGTTATAGATTCCGATGCTTCACTTCAGGTTTACTGTATCCCTTGGACCTTCGTATTGACGATGAAACACAGAAATTGCATCCGAATTTAATACAAAAGGCACAATGCCGACTTACGTACAAGAGGACTGACACTCTAACATTCTATGATTTGAACCTCTCCTGTGAGTCCAGTTGTAGATTCCGATGCTTCACTTCAGGTGTACTGTATCCCTTGGACCTTCTTATTGTCGATGAAACACAGAAATTGCATCAGAATTTAATAAAAAATGCACTATGTTGACTTAAGTACAAGACGACTGACACTCTAAGTTTCTATGATTTCAACATCTCCTGTGAGTCCAGTTTTAGATTCCGATGCTCCACTTCAGGTTTACTGTATCCCTTGGACCATCCTATTGACGATGAAACACAGATATTGCATCCGAATTTAATACAAAATACACAATGCCGACTTAAGTACAAGAGGACTGACACACTAACTTTCTATGATTTGAACCTCTCCTGTGAGTCCAGTTTTAGATTCCGATGCCTCACTTTAGGTTTACTGTATCCCTTGGACCTTCTTATTGACGATGAAACACAGAAATTGCATCCGAATTTAATACAAAAGGCACAATGCCGACTAATGTACAAGAGGACTATCACTCTAACATTCTATGATTTGAACCTCTCCTGTGAGTCCAGTTTTAGATTCCGATTCTTCACTTCAGGTGTACTGTATCCCTTGGACCTTCTTATTGTCGATGAAACACAGAAATTGCATCAGAATTTAATACAAAAGGCACTATGTTGACTTAAGTACAAGAGGACAGACAGTCTAACTTTCTATAATTTGAACCTCTCTTTTGAGTCCAGTTTTAGATTCCGATGCTTCACTTCAGGTTTACTGTATACGTTGGACCTTCTTATTGACGATGAAACACAGAAATTGCAACCGAATTTAATACAAAAGGCGCAATGCCGACTTAAGTACAAGAGGACTGACACTCTAACTTTCTATGATTTCAACCTCTCCTGTGAGTCCAGTTTTAGATTCCGATGCTCCACTTCAGGTTTACTGTATCCCTTGGACCTTCCAATTGACGATGAAACACAGATATTGCATCCGAATTTAATACAAAATGCACAATGCCGACTTAAGTACAAGAGGTTTGACACTCTACCTTTCTATGATTAGAACCTCTCCTGTGAGTCCAGTTTTAGATTCCGATGCTTCACTTCAGGTGTACTGTATCCCTTGGACCTTCTTATTGTCGATGAAACACAGAAATTGCATCAGAATTTAATACAAAAGGCACTATGTTGACTTAAGTACAATAGGACAGACAGTCTAACTTTCTATAATTTGAACCTCTCTTTTGAGTCCAGTTTTAGATTCCGATGCTTCACTTCAGGTTTACTGTATACGTTGGACCTTCTTATTGACGATGAAACACAGAAATTGCAACCGAATTTAATACAAAATGCACAATGCCGACTTAAGTACAAGAGGACTGACACTCAAACTTTCTATGATTTGAACCTCTCTTGTGTGTCCCGTTTTAGATTCCGATACTTCACATCGCGTTTGCTGTATACCTTGGACCTTCTTATTGCCGATGAAACACAGAAATTGCATCCGAATTTAATACAAAAGGTACTAGGCCGACTTAAGTACAAGAGGACTGCCACTCTAACGTTCTATGATTTGAACCTCTCCTGTGAGTCCAGTTTTAGATTCCGATGCTTCACTTCAGGTGTACTGTATCCCTTGGACCTATTTATTGGCGATGAAACACAGAAATTGCATCCGAATTTAATACAGAAGGCACAATGTCGACTTAAGTACAAGAGGACTGACACTCTAACTCTCTATGATTTGAACCTCTCTTGTGAGGCCAGTTTTAAATTCCAATGCATCACTTCAGGTTTACTGTATACCGATGACATTCTTATTGACGATGAAACACAGAAATTGCATCCGAATTTAATACAAAAGGCACAATGCCGTCTTAAGTACAAGAGGACTGACATTCTAACTTTCTACGACTTGAACCTCTCTTGTGAGTCCCGTTTTAGATTCCGATGCTTCACTTCACGTTTACTGTATACCTTGGACCTTCCTATTGACGATGAAACACAGAAATTGCACCCGAATTTAATACAAAAGGCACTAGGCCGCCTTAAGTACAAGACGACTGACACTCTAACTTTTTATAATTTGAACCTCCCTTGTGAGTCCAGTTTTAGATTCCGATGCTTCACTTCACGTTTACTGTATACCTTAGAATTTCTTATTGACGATGAAACAAAGAAATTTCATCCGAATTTAATACAAAAGGCACAATGTCGACTTAAGTACAAGAGGATTGACACTGTAACTTCCTATAGTTTGAACCTCTCTTGTGAGTCCAGTTTTAGATTCCGATGCATCACTTCAGGTTTACTGTATACCTTGGACCTTCTTATTGACGATGAAACACAGAAATTGTATCCGAATTTAATACAAAAGGCACAATGCCGACTTACGTAAAAGAGGACTGACACTCTAACTTTCTATGATTTGAACCTCTCTTGTGTGTCGCGTTTTAGATTCCGATACATCACATCACGTTTGCTGTATACCTTGGACCTTCTGATTGACGATGAAACACAGAAATTGCATTCGAATTTAATACAAAAGGCACTAGGCCGACTTAAGTACAAGAGGACTGCCACTCTAACTTTCTATGATTTGAACCTCTCCTGTGAGTCCAGTTTTAGATTCCGATGCTTCACTTCAGGTGTACTGTATCCCTTGGACCTCCTTATTGACGATGAAACACAGAAATTGCATCCGAATTTAATACAAAAGGCACAATGTCGACTTAAATACAAGAGGACTGACACTCTAACTCTCTATGATTTGAACCTCTCCTGTGAGTCCAGTTTTAGATTCCGATGCTTCACTTCAGGTGTACTGTATCCCTTGGACCTTCTTATTGTCGATGAAACACAGAAATTGCATCAGAATTTAATAAAAAAGGCACTATGTTGACTTAAGTACAAGACGACTGACACTCTAAGTTTCTATGATTTCAACATCTCCTGTGAGTCCAGTTTTAGATTCCGATGCTCCACTTCAGGTTTACTGTATCCCTTGGACCATCCTATTGACGATGAAACACAGATATTGCATCCGAATTTAATACAAAATACACAATGCCGACTTAAGTACAAGAGGACTGACACACTAACTTTCTATGATTTGAACCTCTCCTGAGAGTCCAGTTTTAGATTCCGATGCCTCACTTTAGGTTTACTGTATCCCTTGGACCTTCTTATTGACGATGAAACACAGAAATTGCATCAGAATTTAATACAAAAGGCACAATGCCGACTTAAGTACAAGAGGACTGACACTCTAACTTTGTATGATTTGAACCATTCCTGTGAGTCCAGTTTTAGATTCCGATGCTTCACTTTAGGTTCACTGTATCCCTTGGACCTTCTTATTGACGATGAAACACAGATATTGCATCCGAATTTAATACAAAAGGCACAATGCCGACTAATGTACAAGAGGACTGACACTCTAACATTCTATGATTTGAACCTCTCCTGTGAGTCCAGTTTTAGATTCCGATTCTTCACTTCAGGTGTACTGTATCCCTAGGACCTTCTTATTGTCGATGAAACACAGAAATTGCATCAGAATTTAATACAAAAGGCACTATGTTGACTTAAGTACAAGAGGACAGACAGTCTAACTTTCTATAATTTGAACCTCTCTTTTGAGTCCAGTTTTAGATTCCGATGCTTCACTTCAGGTTTACTGTATACGTTGGACCTTCTTATTGACGATGAAACACAGAAATTGCAACCGAATTTAATACAAAAGGCGCAATGCCGACTTAAGTACAAGAGGACTGACACTCTAACTTTCTATGATTTCAACCTCTCCTGTGAGTCCAGTTTTAGATTCCGATGCTCCACTTCAGGTTTACTGTATCCCTTGGACCCTCCTATTGACGATGAAACACAGATATTGCATCCGAATTTAATACAAAATGCACAATGCCAACTTAAGTACAAGAGGATTGACACTCTACCTTTCTATGATTAGAACCTCTCCTGTGAGTCCAGTTTTAGATTCCGATGCTTCACTTCAGGTGTACTGTATCCCTTGGACCTTCTTATTGTCGATGAAACACAGAAATTGCATCAGAATTTAATACAAAAGGCACTATGTTGACTTAAGTACAATAGGACAGACAGTCTAACTTTCTATACTTTGAACCTCTCTTTTGAGTCCAGTTTTAGATTCCGATGCTTCACTTCAGGTTTACTGTATACGTTGGACCTTCTTATTGACGATGAAACACAGAAATTGCAACCGAATTTAATACAAAATGCACAATGCCGACTTAAGTACAAGAGGACTGACACTCAAACTTTCTATGATTTGAACCTCTCTTGTGTGTCCCGTTTTAGATTCCGATACTTCACATCGCGTTTGCTGTATACCTTGGACCTTCTTATTGCCGATGAAACACAGAAATTGCATCCGAATTTAATACAAAAGGCACTAGGCCGACTTAAGTACAAGAAGACTGCCACTCTAACGTTCTATGATTTGAACCTCTCCTGTGAGTCCAGTTTTAGATTCCGATGCTTCACTTCAGGTGTACTGTATCCCTTGGACCTATTTATTGACGATGAAACACAGAAATTGCATCCGAATTTAATACAAAAGGCACAATGTCGACTTAAGTACAAGAGGACTGACACTCTAACTCTCTATGATTTGAACCTCTCTTGTGAGTCCAGTTTTAAATTCCAATGCATCACTTCAGGTTTACTGTATACCGAGGACATTCTTATTGACGATGAAACACAGAAATGGCATCCGAATTTAATACAAAAGGCACAATGCCGTCTTAAGTACAAGAGGACTGACATTCTAACTTTCTACGACTTGAACCTCTCTTGTGAGTCCCGTTTTAGATTCCGATGCTTCACTTCACGTTTACTGTATACCTTGGACCTTCCTATTGACGATGAAACACAGAAATTGCACCCGAATTTAATACAAAAGGCACTAGGACGCCTTAAGTACAAGACGACTGACACTCTAACTTTTTATAATTTGAACCTCCCTTGTGAGTCCAGTTTTAGATTCCGATGCTTCACTTCACGTTTACTGTATACCTTGGAATTTCTTATTGACGATGAAACAAAGAAATTGCATCCGAATTTAATACAAAAGGCACAATGTCGACTTAAGTACAAGAGGATTGACACTGTAACTTCCTACAGTTTGAACCTCTCTTGTGAGTCCAGTTTTAGATTCCGATGCATCACTTCAGGTTTACTGTATACCTTGGACCTTCTTATTGACGATGAAACACAGAAATTGCATCCGAATTTAATACAAAAGGCACAATGCCGACTTAAGTACAAGAGGACTGACACTCTAACTTTGTATGATTTGAACCATTCCTGTGAGTCCAGTTTTAGATTCCGATGCTTCACTTTAGGTTTACTGTATCCCTTGGACCTTCTTATTGACGATGAAACACAGAAATTGTATCCGAATTTAATACAAAAGGCACAATGCCGACTTACGTAAAAGAGGACTGACACTCTAACTTTCTATGATTTGAACCTCTCTTGTGTGTCCCGTTTTAGATTCCGATACATCACATCACGTTTGCTGTATACCTTGGACCTTCTGATTGACGATGAACCACAGAAATTGCATTCGAATTTAATACAAAAGGCACTAGGCCGACTTAAGTACAAGAGGACTGACACTCTAACTCTCTATGATCTGAACCTCTCTTGTGAGTCCAGTTTTAAATTCCGATGCATGACTTCAGGTTTACTGTATACCGAGGACCTTCTTATTAACAATGAAACACAGAAATTGCATCCGAATTTAATACAAAAGGCAAAATGCCGACGTAAGTACAAGTGGACTGACACTCTAACTTTCTATGATTTGAACCTCTCCAGTGAGGCCACTTTTAGATTCCGATGCTTCACTTCAGGTGTACTGTATCCCTTGGACCTTCTTATTGACGATGAAACACAGATATTGCATCAGAATTTAATACAAAAGGCACAATGTCGACTTAAGTACAAGAGGACAGACAGTCTAACTTTCTATGGTTTGAACCTCTCTTGTGAGTCCAGTTTTAGATTGCGATGCTTCACTTCAGGTTTACTGTATACCTTGGACCTTCTAATTGACGATGAAACACAGTAATTGCATCCGAATTTAATACAAAATGCACAATGCCGACTTAAGTACAAGAGTACTGACACTCTAACTATCTATGATTTCAACATCTCCTGTGAGTCCAGTTTTAGATTCCGATGCTCCACTTCAGGTTTACTGTATCCCTTGGACCTTCCTATTGACGATGAAACACAGATATTGCATCCGAATTTAATACAAAATGCACAATGCCGACTTAAGTACAAGAGGATTGACACTCTAACTTTCTATGATTTGAACCTCTCCTGTGAGTCCAGTTTTAGATTCGGATGCTTCACTTCAGATTTACTGTATCACTTGGACCTTCTTATTGACGATGGAACACAGAAATTGCATCCGAATTTAATACAAAAGGCACAATGCCGTCTTAAGTACAAGACGACTGACATTCTAACTTTCTACGACTTGAACCTCTCTTGTGAGTCCCATTTTAGATTCCGATGCTTCACTTCACGTTTACTGTATACCTTGGATCTTCTTATTGACGATGAAACACAGAAATTGCATCCGAATTTAATACAAAAGGCACAATGCCGGCTTAAGTACAAGAGGACCGACACTCTAACTTTCTATGATTTCAACCTCTCCTGTGAGTCCAGTTTTAGATTCCGATGCTCCACTTCAGAATTACTGTATCCCTTGGACCTTCCTATTGACGATGAAAACCAGAAATTGCATCCGAATTTAATACAAAATGCACAATGCCGACTTAAGTACAAGAGGACTGACACTCTAACTTTCTATGATTTGAACCTCTCCTGTGAATCCAGTTTTAGATTCGAATGCTTCACTTCAGGTTTACTGTATCTCTTGGAAATTCTTATTCACGATAAAACACAGAAATTGCATCCGAATTTAATACAAAAGGCACAATGCCGACTTAAGTACAAGAGGACTGACACTCAAACTTTCTATGATTTGAACCTCTCTTGTGCGTCCCGTTTTAGATTCCGATACTTCACATCACGTTTGCTGTATATCCTGGACCTTCTTATTGACGATGAAACACAGAAATTGCATCCGAATTTAATACAAAAGGCACAATGCCGACTTAAGTACAAGAGGACTGACACTCTAACTTTCTATGATTTGAACCTTTCCTGTGACTCCAGTTTTAGATTCCGATGCTCCACTTCAGGTTTACTGTATCCCTTGGACCTTCCTATTGACGATGAAACACAGATATTGCATCCGAATTTAATAAAAAATGCACAATGCCGACTTAAGTACAAGAGGATTGACACTCTAACTTTCTATGATTTGAACCTCTCCTGTGAGTCCAGTTTTAGATTCGGATGCTTCACTTCAGGTTTACTGTATCTCTTGGAAATTCTTATTGACGATGAAACACAGAAATTGCATCCGAATTTAATACAAAAGGCACAATGCCGTCTTAAGTACAAGAGGACTGACATTCTAACTTTCTACGACTTGAACCTCTCTTGTGAGTCCCGTTTTAGATTCCGATGCCTCACTTCACGTTTACTGTATACCTTGGACCTTCTTATTGACGATGAATCACAGAAATTGCATCCGAATTTAATACAAATGGCACTAGGCCGCCTTAAGTACAAGACGACTGACACTCTAACTTTCTATGATTTGAACCTCCCTTGAAAGTCCAGTTTTAGATTCCGATGCTTCACTTCACGTTTACTGTATACCTTGGAATTTCTTATTGACGATGAAACAAAGAAATTGCGTCCGAATTTAATACAAAAGGCACAATGTCGACTTAAGTACAAGAGGATTGACACTCTAACTTCCTATAATTTGAACCTCTCTTGTGAGTCCAGTTTTAGATTCCGATGCATCACTTCAGGTTTACTGTATACCTTGGACCTTCTTATTGACGATGAAACACAGAAATTGCATCCGAATTTAATACAAAAGGCACAATGCCGACTTAAGTACATGAGGACTGACACTCTAACTTTCTATGATTTGAACCTTTCCTGTGACTCCAGTTTTAGATTCCGATGCTTCACTTTAGGTTTACTGTATCCCATGGACCTTCTTATTGACGATGAAACACAGAAATTGTATCCGAATTAAATACAAAAGGCACAATGCCGACTTACGTAAAAGAGGACTGACACTCTAATTTTCTATGATTTGAACCTCTCTTGTGTGTCCCGTTTTAGATTCCGATACTTCACATCACGTTTGCTGTATACCTTGGACCTTCTGATTGATGATGAAACACAGAAATTGCATTCGAATTTAATACAAAAGGCACTAGGCCGACATAAGTACAAGAGGACTGCCACTCTAACTTTCTATGATTTGAACCTCTCCGGTGAGTCCAGTTTTAGATTCCGATGCTTCACTTCAGGTGTACTGTATCCCTTGGACCTTCTTATTGACGATGAAACACAGATATTGCATCAGAATTTCATCCAAAAGGCACAATCTCGACTTAAGTACAAGAGGACAGACAGTCTAACTTTCTATGATTTGAACCTCTCTTGTGAGTCCAGTTTTAGATTGCGATGCTTCACTTCAGGTTTACTGTATACCTTGGACATTCTAATTGACGATGAAACACAGTAATTGCATCCGAATTTAATACAAAAGGCACAATGCCGACTTAAGTACAAGAGTACTGACACTCTAACTTTCTATGATTTCAACATCTCCTGTGAGTCCAGTTTTAGATTCCGATGCTCCACTTCAGGTTTACTTTATCCCTTGGACCTTCCTATTGACGATGAAACACAGATATTGCATCCGAATTTAATACAAAATGCACAATGCCGACTTAAGTACAAGAGGATTGACACTCTAACTTTCTATGATTTAAACCTCTCCTGTGAGTCCAGTTTTAGATTCGGATGCCTCACTTCAGATTTACTGTATCACTTGGACTTTCTTATTGACGATGGAACACAGTAATTGCATCCGAATTTAATACAAAAGGCACAATGCCGTCTTAAGTACAAGAGGACTGACATTCTAACTTTCTACGACTTTAACCTCTCTTGTGAGTCCCGTTTTAGATTCCGATGCTTCACTTCACGTTTACTGTATACCTTGGATCTTCTTAATGACGATGAAACACAGAAATTGCATCCGAATTTAATACAAAAGGCACTAGGCGGCCTTAAGTACAAGACGACTGACACTCTAACTTCCTATGATTTGAACCTCCCTTGTGAGTCCAGTTTTAGATTCTGATGCTTCACTTCACGTTTACTGTATACCTTGGTATTTCTTATTGACGATGAAACAAAGAAATTGCATCCAAATTTAATACAAAAGGCACAATGTCGACTTCAGTACAAGAGGATTGACACTCTAAATTCCTATATTTTGAACCTCTCTTGTGAGTCCAGTTATAGATTCCGATGCATCACTTCAGGTTTACTGTATACCTTGGACCTTCTTATTGGCGATGAAACACAGAAATTGCATCCGAATTTAATACAAAAGGCACAATGCCGACTTAAGTACAAGAGGACTGACACTCTAACTTTCTGTGATTTGAACCTTTCCTGTGAGTACAGTTTTAGATTCCGAGGCTTCAGTTCAGTTGTACTGTATCCCTTGGACCTTCTTAATGTCGATGAAACACAGAAATTGCATCAGAATTTAATACAAAAGGCACTATGTTGACTTAAGTACAAGAGGACAGACAGTCTAACTTTCTATAATTTGAACCTCTCTTGTGAGTCCAGTGTTAGATTCGAATGCTTCACTTCAGGTTTACTGTATCTCTTGGAAATTCTTATTCACGATAAAACACAGAAATTGCATCCGAATTCAATACAAAAGGCACAATGCCGACTTAAGTACAAGAGGACTGACACTCTAATTTTCTATGATTTGAACCTCTCTTGTGTGTCCCGTTTTACATTCCGATGCTTCACTTCACGTTTGCTGTATACCTTGGACCTTCTTATTGACGAAGAAACACAGAAATTGCATCCGAATTTAATACAAAAGGCACTAGGTCGACTTAAGTACAAGAGGACTGCCACTCTAACTTTCTATGATTTGAACCTCTCCTGTGAGTATAGTTTCAGATTCCGATGCTTCACTTCAGGTGTACTGTACACCTTGGACCTTCTTATTGACGATTAAACACAGAAATTGCATCAGAATTTAATACAAAAGGCACAATGTCGACTTAAGTACAAGAGGACTGACACTCTAAGTCTCTATAATTTCAACATCTCCTGTGAGTCCAGTATTAGATTCCGATGCTCCACTTCAGGTTTACTGTACCCCTTGGACCTTCCTATTGACGATGAAACACAGATATTGCATCCGAATTTAATACAAAATGCACAATGCCGACTTAAGTGCAAGAGCACTGACACTCTAACTTTCTATGATTTGAACCTCTCCTGTGAGTCCAGTTTTAGATTCGGATGCTTCACTTCAGGTTTACTGTATCTCTTGGACCTTCTTATTGACGATGAAACACAGAAATTGCATCCGAATTTAATACAAAAGGTACAATGCCGTCTTAAGTACAAGAGGACTGACATTCTAACTTTCTACGACTTGAACCTCTCTTGTGAGTCCCGTTTTAGATTCCGATGCTTCACTTCACGTTTACTGTATACCTTGGACCTTCTTATTGACGATGAAACACTGAAATTGCATCCGAATTTAATACAAAAGGTACAATGCCGTCTTAAGTACAAGAGGACTGACATTCTAACTTTCTACGACTTGAACCTCTCTTGTGAGTCCCGTTTTAGATTCCGATGCTTCACTTCACGTTTACTGTATACCTTGGTCCTTCTTATTGACGATGAAACACAGAAATTGCATCCGAATATAATACAAAAGGCACTAGGCCGACGTAAGTACAAGAGGACTGCCACTCTAATGTTCTGTGATTTGAACCTCTCCTGTGAGTCCAGTTTTAGAATCGGATGCTTCACTTCAGGTTTACTGTATCTCTTGGACTTTCTTATTGACGATGAAACACAGAAATTGCTTCCGAATTTAATACAAAAGGCACAATGGCGACTTAAGTACAAGAGGACTGACACTCTAACTTTCTACGACTTGAACCTCTATTGTGAGTCCCGTTTTAGATTCCGATGCTTCACTTCACGTTTACTGTATACCTTGGACCTTCGTATTGACGACGAATCACAGAAATTGCATCCGAATTTAATACAAAAGGCACTAGGACGACTTAAGTACAAGACGACTGACACTCTAACTTTCTATGATTTGAACCTCTCTTGTGAGTCCAGTTTTAGATTCCGATGCTTCACTCCACGTTTACTGTATACCTTGGACCTTCTTATTGACGATGAAACACAGAAATTGTATCCGAATTTGATACAAAGAGGCACAATGCCGACTTAAGTACAAGGGGACTGGCACTCTAACTTTCTATGGTTTGAACCTCTCCTGTGAGTCCAGTTTTAGATTCGGATGCTTCACTTCAGGTTTACTGTATACCTTTTACCTTCTTATTGACGATGAAACACAGAAATTGCTTCCGAATTTAATACAAATGGCACAATGACGACTGAAGTACAAGGGGACTGACACTCTACCTTTCTATGATTTGAACCTCTCCTGTGAGTCCAGTTATAGATTCCGATGCTTCACTTCAGGTTTACTGTATCTCTTGGACCTTCTTATTGACGATGAAACACAGAAATTAATTCCGAATTTAATACAAAAGTCACAATACCAATTTAAGTACAAGAGGACTGACACTCTAACTTTCTATGATTTTAACCTCTCCTGTGAGCCCAGTTTTAGATTCCGATGTTTCACTTCAGGTATACTGTTTCCTTGGACGTTCTTATTGACGATGAAACACAGAAATTGCATCCAAATTTAATACAAAAGGCACAATGCGGACTTAAGTACAAGAGGACTAACACTCTAACTCTCTATGATTTGAACGCCTCCTGTGAGTCCAGTTCTAGATTCCGATGCTTCACTTTAGGTTTACTGTATCCCTTGGACCTTCTTATTGACGATGAAAATTAGAAATTGAATCCGAATTTAATACAAATGGCACAATACCGACTTAAGTGCAAGAGGACTGACACTCTAACTTTCTATGATTTGAACCTCTCCTGTGAGTCCACTTTTAGATTCCGATGCTTCCCTTTAGGTTTACTGTATCCCTTGGACCTTCTTGTTGACGATGAAACACAGATATTGCATCCGAATTCAATACAAAAGGCACAATACTGGCTTAAGTACAAGCGGTCTGACACTTTAACTTTCTATGATTTGAACCTCTCTTGTGAGTCCAGTTTTAGATTCCGATGCTTCACTTCAGATTTACTGTATCACTTGGACCTTCTTATTGACGATGGAACACAGAAATTGCATCCGAATTTAATACAAAAGGCACAATGCCGTCTTAAGTACAAGAGGACTGACATTCTAACTTTCTACGACTTGAACCTCTCTTGTGAGTCCCGTTTTAGATTCCGATGCTTCACTTCACGTTTACTGTATACCTTGGATCTTCTTATTGACGATGAAACAAAGAAATTGCATCCGAATTTAATACAAAAGGCACTAGGCGGCCTTAAGTACAAGACGACTGACACTCTAACTTCCTATGATTTGAACCTCCCTTGTGAGTCCAGTTTTAGATTCTGATGCTTCACTTCACGTTTACTGTATACCTTGGATCTTCTTATTGACGATGAAACACAGAAATTGCATCCGAATTTAATACAAAAGGCACTAGGCGGCCTTAAGTACAAGACGACTGACACTCTAACTTCCTATGATTTGAACCTCCCTTGTGAGTCCAGTTTTAGATTCTTATGCTTCACTTCACGTTTACTGTATACCTTGGAATTTCTTATTGACGATGAAACAAAGAAATATCATCCGAATTTAATACAAAAGGCACAATGTCGACTTAAGTACAAGAGGATTGACACTCTAACTTCCTATATTTTGAATCTCTCTTGTGAGTCCAGTTATAGATTCCGATGCATCACTTCAGGTTTACTGTATACCTTGGACCTTCTTATTGGCGATGAAACACAGAAATTGCATCCGAATTTAATACAAAAGGCACAATGCCGTCTTAAGTACATGAGGACTGACATTCTAACTTTCTACGACTTGAACCTCTCTTGTGAGTCCCGTTTTAGATTCCGATGCTTCACTTCACGTTTACTGTATACCTTGGATCTTCTTATTGACGATGAAACACAGAAATTGCATCCGAATTTAATACAAAAGGCACTAGGCGGCCTTAAGTACAAGACGACTGACACTCTAACTTCCTATGATTTGAACCTCCCTTGTGAGTGCATTTTTAGATTCTGATGCTTCACTTCACGTTTACTGTATACCTTTGAATTTCTTATTGACGATGAAACAACGAAATTGCATCCGAATTTAATACAAAAGGCACAATGTCGACTTAAGTACAAGAGGATTGACACTCTAACTTCCTATATTTTGAACCTCTCTTGTGAGTCCGGTTATAGATTCCGATGCATCACTTCAGGTTTACTGTATACCTTGGACCTTCGTATTGACAACGAAACACAGAAATTGCATCCGAATTTAATACAAAAGGCACTAGACGACTTAAGTACAAGACGACTGACACTCTAACTTTCTATGATTTGAACCTCTCTTGTGAGTCCAGTTTTAGATTCCGATGCATCACTTCACGTTTACTGTATACCTTGGACCTTCTTATTGACGATGAAACACAGAAATTGCATCCGAATTTGATACAAAGAGGCACAATGCCGACTTAAGTACAAGGGGACTGGCACTCTACCTTTGTATGATTTGAACCTCTCCTGTGAGTCCAGTTATAGATTCCGATGCTTCACTTCAGGTTTACTGTATCCCTTGGACCTTCTTATTGACGATGAAACACAGAAATTGCATCCGAATTTTATACAAAAGGCACAATGCCGACTTTCGTGCAAGAGGACTGACACTCTAACATTCTATGATTTGAACCTCTCCTGTGAGTCCAGTTGTAGATTCCGATGCTTCACTTCAGGTGTACTGTATCCCTTGGACCTTCTTATTGTCGATGAAACACAAAAATTGCATCAGAATTTAATAAAAATGGCACTATGTTGACTTAAGTACAAGACGACTGACACTCTAACTTTCTATGATTTCAACATCTCCTGTGAGTCCAGTTTTAGATTCCGATGCTCCACTTCAGGTTTACTGTATCCATTGGACCATCCTATTGACGATGAAACACAGATATTGCATCCGAATTTAATACAAAATACACAATGCCGACTTAAGTACAAGAGGACTGACACTCTAACTTTCTATGATTTCAACCTCTCCTGTGAGTCCAGTTTTAGATTCCGATGCTCCACTTCAGGTTTACTGTATCCCTTGGACCTTCCTATTGACGATGAAACACAGATATTGCATCCGAATTTAATACAAAAGGCACAATGCCGACTTAAGTACAAGAGGACTGACACTCTAACTTTCTATGATTTCAACCTCTCCTGTGAGTCCAGTTTTAGATTCCGATGCTCCACTTCAGGTTTACTGTATCCCTTGGACCTTCCTATTGACGATGAAACACAGATATTGCATCCGAATTTAATACAAAATGCACAATGCCGACTTAAGTACAAGAGGACTGACACTCTAACTTTCTATGATTTGAACCTCTCCTGTGAGCCCAGTTTTAGATTCCGATGTTTCACTTCAGGTTTACTGTATACGTTGGACCTTCTTATTGACGATGAAACACAGAAATTGCAACCGAATTTAATACAAAAGGCACAATGCCGACTTAAGTACAAGAGGACTGACACTCTAACTTTCTATGATTTCAACCTCTCCTGTGAGTCCAGTTTTAGATTCCGATGCTCCACTTCAGGTTTACTGTATCCCTTGGACCTTCCTATTGACGATGAAACACAGATATTGCATCCGAATTTAATACAAAATGCACAATGCCGACTTAAGTACAAGAGGACTGACACTCTAACTTTCTATGATTTGAACCTCTCCTGTGAGCCCAGTTTTAGATTCCGATGTTTCACTTCAGGTATACTGTTTCCTTGGACGTTCTTATTGACGATGAAACACAGAAATAGCATCCAAATTTAATACAAAAGGCACAATGCGGACTTAAGTACAAGAGGACTAACACTCTAACTCTCTATGATTTGAACGCCTCCTGTGAGTCCAGTTTTAGATTCCGATGCTTCACTTTAGGTTTACTGTATCCCTTGGACATTCTTATTGACGATGAAAATTAGAAATTGAATCCGAATTTAATACAAATGGCACAATACCGACTTAAGTACAAGAGGACTGACACTCTAACTTTCTATGATTTGAACCTCTCCTGTGAGTCCAGTTTTAGATTCCGATGCTTCCCTTTAGGTTTCCTGTATCCCTTGGACCTTCTTGTTGACGATGAAACACAGATATTGCATCCGAATTCAATACAAAAGGCACAATGCCGTCTTAAGTACAAGAGGACTGACATTCTAACTTTCTACGACTTGAACCTCTCTTGTGAGTCCCGTTTTAGATTCCGATGCTTCACTTCACGTTTACTGTATACCTTGGATCTTCTTATTGACGATGAAACAAAGAAATTGCATCCGAATTTAATACAAAAGGCACTATGCGGCCTTAAGTACAAGACGACTGACACTCTAACTTCCTATGATTTGAACCTCCCTTGTGAGTCCAGTTTTAGATTCTGATGCTTCACTTCACGTTTACTGTATACCTTGGATCTTCTTATTGACGATGAAACACAGAAATTGCATCCGAATTTAATACAAAAGGCACTAGGACGACTTAAGTACAAGACGACTGACACTCTAACTTTCTATGATTTGAACCTCTCTTGTGAGTCCAGTTTTAGATTCCGATGCATCACTTCACGTTTACAGTATACCTTGGACCTTCTTATTGACGATGAAACACAGAAATTGCATCCGAATTTGATACAAAGAGGCACAATGCCGACTTAAGTACAAGGGGACTGGCACTCTACCTTTCTATGATTTGAACCTCTCCTGTGAGTCCAGTTATAGATTCCGATGCTTCACTTCACGTTTACTGTATCCCTTGGACCTTCTTATTGACGGTGAAACACAGAAATTGCATCCGAATTTAATACAAAAGGCACAATGCCGACTTACGTACAAGAGGACTGACACTCTAACATTCTATGATTTGAACCTCTCCTGTGAGTCCAGTTGTGGATTCCGATGCTTCACTTCAGGTGTACTGTACCCCTTGGACCATCCTATTGACGATGAAACACAGATATTGCATCCGAATTTAATACAAAATACACAATGCCGACTTAAGTACAAGAGGACTGACACTCTAACTTTCTATGATTTGAACCGCTCCTGTGAGTCCAGTTTTGGATTCCGATGCCTCACTTTAGGTTTACTGTATCCCTTGGACCTTCTTATTGACGATGAAACACAGAAATTACATATGAATTTAATACAAAAGGCACAATGCCGACTAATGTACAAGAGGACTGACACTCTAACATTCTATGATTTGAACCTCTCCTGTGAGTCCAGTTTTAGAATCCGATGCTTCATTTCAGGTGTACTGTATACCTTCGACCTTCTTATTGTCGATGAAACACAGAAATTGCATCAGAATTTAATACAAAAGGCACTATGTTGACTTAAGTACAAGAGGACAGACAGTCTAACTTTCTATAATTTGAACCTCTCTTTTGAGTCCAGTTTTAGATTCCGATGCTTCACTTCAGGTTTACTGTATACGTTGGACCTTCTTATTGACGATGAAACACAGAAATTGCAACCGAATTTAATACAAAAGGCACTAGGCCGACTTAAGTACAAGAGGACTGCTACTCTAACGTTCTATGATTTGAACCTCTCCTGTGAGTCCAGTTTTAGATTCCGATGCTTCACTTCAGGTGTACTGTATCCCTTGGACCTATTTATTGACGATGAAACACAGAAATTGCATCCGAATTTATTACAAAAGACACAATGTCGACTTAAGTACAAGAGGACTGACACTCTAACTCTCTATGATTTGAACCTCTCTTGTGAGTCCAGTTTTAAATTCCGATGCATCACTTCAGGTTTATAGTATACCGAGGACCTTCTTATTGACAATGAAACACAGAAATTGCATCCGAATTTAATACAAAAAGCTCAATGCCGACTTAAGTACAAGAGGACTGACACTCTAACTTTCTATGATTTGAACCTCTCCAGTGAGGCCACTTTTAGATTCCGATGCTTCACTTCAGGTGTACTGTATCCCTTGGACCTTCTTATTGACGATGAAACACAGATATTGCATCAGAATTTAATACAAAAGGCACAATGTCGACTTAAGTACAAGAGGACAGACAGTCTAACTTTCTATGATTTGAACCTCTCTTGTGAGTCCAGTTTTAGATTGCGATGCTTCACTTCAGGTTTACTGTATACCTTGGACCTTCTAATTGACGATGAAACACAGTAATTGCATCCGAATTTAATACAAAATGCACAATGCCGACTTAAGTACAAGAGTACTGACACTCTAACTATCTATGATTTCAACATCTCCTGTGAGTCCAGTTTTAGATTCCGATGCTTCACTTCAGGTGTACTGTATGCCTTGGACCTATTTATTGACGATGAAACACAGAAATTGCATCCGAATTTAATACAAAAGGCACAATGTCGACTTAAGTACAAGAGGACTGACACTCTAACTCTCTATGATTTGAACCTCTCTTGTGAGTCCAGTTTTAAATTCCGATGCATCACTTCAGGTTTACTGTATTCCGAGGACCTTCTTATTGACGATGAAACACAGAAATTGCATCCGAATTTAATACAAAAGGCACAATGCCGACTTAAGTACAAGAGGACTGACACTCTAACTTTCTATGATTTCAACATCTCCTGCGAGTCCAGTTATAGATTGCGATGCTTCTCTTCAGGTTTACTGTATACCTTGGACATTCTAATTGACGATGAAACACAGTAATTGCTTCCGAATTTAATACAAAAGGCACAATGCCGACTTAAGTACAAGAGTACTGACACTCTAGTTTTCTATGATTTCAACATCTCCTGTGAGTCCAGTTTTAGATTTGGATGCTCCACTTCAGGTTTACTGTATCCCTTGGACCTTCCTAGTGACGATGAAACACAGATATTGCATCCGAATTTAATACAAAATGCACAATGATGACTTAAGTACAAGAGGATTGACACTCTAACTTTCTATGATTTGAACCTCTCCTGTGAGTCCACTTTTAGATTCGGATGCTTCACTTCAGATTTACTGTATCACTTGGACCTTCTTATTGACGATGGAACACAGAAATGGCATCCGAATTTAATACAAGAGGCACAATGCCGTCTTAAGTACAAGAGGACTGACATTCTAACTTTCTACGACTAGAACCTCTCTTGTGAGTCCCGTTTTAGATTCCGATGCTTCACTTCACGTTTACTGTATACCTTGGATCTTCTTATTGACGATGAAACACAGAAACTGCATCCGAATTTAATACAAAAGGCACTAGGCCGACTTAAGTACAAGAGGACCGCCACTCTAACGTTCTATGATTTGAACCTCTCCTGTGAGTCCGGTTTTAGATTCCGATGCTTCACTTCAGGTGTACTGTATCCCTTGGACCTATTTATTGACGATGAAACACAGAAATTGCATCCGAATTTAATACAAAAGGCACAATGCCTACTTAAGTACAAGAGTACTGACACTCTAACTTTGTATGATTTGAACCTTTCCTGTGAGTCCAGTTTTAGATTCCGATGCTTCACTTTAGGTTTACTGTATCCCTTGGACCTTCTTATTGACGCTGAAACACAGAAATTGTATCCGAATTTAATACAAAAGGCACAATGCCGACTTACGTAAAAGAGGACTGACACTCTAACTTTCTATGATTTGAACCACTCTTGTGTGTCCCGTTTTAGATTCCGATACCTCACATCACGTTTGCTGTATACCTTGGACCTTCTGATTGACGATGAAACACAGAAATTGCATTCGAATTTAATACAAAAGGCACTAGGCCGACTTAAGTACAAGAGGACTGCCACTCTAACTTTCTATGATATGAACCTCTCCTGTGAGTCCAGTTTTAGATTCCGATGCTTCACTTCAGGTGTACTGTATCCCTTGGACCTTCTTATTGACGATGAAACACAGGAATTGCATCCGAATTTAATACAAAAGGCACAATGTCGACTTAAGTACAAGAGAACTGACACTCTAACTCTCTATGATTTGAACCTCTCTTGTGAGTCCAGTTTTAAATTCCGATGCATCACTTCAGGTTTACTGTATACCGAGGACCTTCTTATTGACAATGAAACACAGAAATTGCATCCGAATTTAATACAAAAGGCACAATGCCGGCTTAAGTACAAGAAGACTGACACTCTAACTTTCTATGATTTGAACCTCTCCAGTGAGGCCACTTTTAGATTCCGATGCTTCACTTCAGGTTTACTGTATACCTTGGACCTTCTAATTGACGATGAAACACAGTAAATGCATCCGAATTTAATACAAAATGCACAATGCCGACTTAAGTACAAGAGTACTGACACTCTAACTATCTATGATCTCAACTTCTCCTGTGAGTCCAGTTTTAGATTCCGATGCTCCACTTCAGGTTTACTGTATCCCTTGTACCTTCCTATTGACGATGAAACACAGATATTGCATCCGAATTTAATACAAAATGCACAATGCCGACTTAAGTACAAGAGGATTGACACTCTAACTTTCTATGATTTGAACCTCTCCTGTGAGTCCAGTTTTAGATTCGGATGCTTCACTTCAGATTTACTGTATCACTTGGACCTTCTTATTGACGATGGAACACAGAAATTGCCTCCAAATTTAATACAAAAGGCACAATGCCTTCTTAAGTACAAGACGACTGACATTCTACCTTTCTATGATTTGAACCTCTCTTGTGTGTCCCGTTTTAGATTCCGATACTTCACATCACGTTTGCTGTATACCTTGGACCTTCTTATTGACGAAGAAACACAGAAATTGCATCCGAATTTAATACAAAAGGCACTAGGCCGACTTAAGTACAAGAGGACTGCCACTCTAACGTTCTATGATTTGAACCTCTCCTGTGAGTCCAGTTTTAGATTCCGATGCTTCACTTCAGGTGTACTGTATCCCTTGGACCTATTTATTGACGATGAAACACAGAAATTGCATCCGAATTTAATACAAAAGGCACAATGTCGACTTAAGTACCAGAGGACTGACACTCTAACACTCTATGATTTGAACCTCTCTTGTGAGTCCAGTTTTAAATTCCGATGCATCACTTCAGGTTTACTGTATTCCGAGGACCTTCTTATTGACGATGAAACACAGAAATTGCATCCGAATTTAATACAAAATGCACAATGCCGACTTAAGTACAAGAGGATTGACACTCTAACTATCTATGATTTGAACCTCTCCTGTGAGTCCAGTTTTAGATTCGGATGCTTCACTTCAGGTTTACTGTTTCTCTTGGAAATTCTTATTGACGATGAAACAAAGAAATTGCATCCGAATTTGATACAAAAGGCACAATGCCGTCTTAAGTACAAGAGGACTGACATTCTAACTTTCCACGACTTGACCCTCTCTTGTGAGTCCCGTTTTAGATTCCGATGCTTCACTTCACGTTTACTGTATACCTTGGACCTTCTTATTGACGATGAAACACAGAAATTGCATCCGAATTTAATACAAAAGGCACTAGGCCGCCTTAAGTACAAGACGACTGACACGCTAACTTTCTATGATTTGAACCTCCCTTGTGAGTCCAGTTTTAGATTCCGATGCTTCACTTCACGTTTACTGTATACCTTGGAATTCCTTATTGACGATGAAACAAAGAAATTGCATCCGAATTTAATACAAAAGGCACAATGTCGACTTAAGTACAAGAGGATTGACTCTCTAACTTCCTATAGTTTGAACCTCTCTTGTGAGTCCAGTTTTAGATTCCGATGCATCACTTCAGGTTTACTGTATACCTTGGACCTTCTTATTGACGATGAAACACAGAAATGGCATCCGAATTTAATACAAAAGGCACAATGCCGACTTAAGTACAAGAGGACTGACACTCTAACTTTCTATGATTTCAACATCTCCTGCGAGTCCAGTTATAGATTGCGATGCTTCACTTCAGGTTTACTGTATACCTTGGACATTCTAATTGACGATGAAACACAGTAATTGCTTCCGAATTTAATACAAAAGGCACAATGCCGACTTAAGTACAAGAGTACTGACACTCTAGTTTTCTATGATTTCAACATCTCCTGTGAGTCCAGTTTTAGATTTGGATGCTCCGCTTCAGGTTTACTGTATCCCTTGGACCTTCCTAGTGACGATGAAACACAGATATTGCATCCGAATTTAATACAAAATGCACAATGATGACTTAAGTACAAGAGGATTGACACTCTAACTTTCTATGATTTGAACCTCTCCTGTGAGTCCAGTTTTAGATTCGGATGCTTCACTTCAGATTTACTGTATCACTTGGACCTTCTTATTGACGATGGAACACAGAAATGGCATCCGAATTTAATACAAGAGGCACAATGCCGTCTTAAGTACAAGAGGACTGACATTCTAACTTTCTACGACTAGAACCTCTCTTGTGAGTCCCGTTTTAGATTCCGATGCTTCACTTCACGTTTACTGTATACCTTGGATCTTCTTATTGACGATGAAACACAGAAACTGCATCCGAATTTAATACAAAAGGCACTAGGCCGACTTAAGTACAAGAGGACCGCCACTCTAACGTTCTATGATTTGAACCTCTCCTGTGAGTCCGGTTTTAGATTCCGATGCTTCACTTCAGGTGTACTGTATCCCTTGGACCTATTTATTGACGATGAAACACAGAAATTGCATCCGAATTTAATACAAAAGGCACGATGCCTACTTAAGTACAAGAGTACTGACACTCTAACTTTGTATGATTTGAACCTTTCCTGTGAGTCCAGTTTTAGATTCCGATGCTTCACTTTAGGTTTACTGTATCCCTTGGACCTTCTTATTGACGCTGAAACACAGAAATTGTATCCGAATTTAATACAAAACGCACAATGCCGACTTACGTAAAAGAGGACTGACACTCTAACTTTCTATGATTTGAACCTCTCTTGTGTGTCCCGTTTTAGATTCCGATACCTCACATCACGTTTGCTGTATACCTTGGACCTTCTGATTGACGATGAAACACAGAAATTGCATTCGAATTTAATACAAAAGGCACTAGGCCGACTTAAGTACAAGAGGACTGCCACTCTAACTTTCTATGATATGAACCTCTCCTGTGAGTCCAGTTTTAGATTCCGATGCTTCACTTCAGGTGTACTGTATCCCTTGGACCTTCTTATTGACGATGAAACACAGGAATTGCATCCGAATTTAATACAAAAGGCACAATGTCGACTTAAGTACAAGAGTACTGACACTCTAACTATCTATGATTACAACTTCTCCTGTGAGTCCAGTTTTAGATTCCGATGCTCCACTTCAGGTTTACTGTATCCCTTGGACTTTCCTATTGACGATGAAACACAGATATTGCATCCGAATTTAATACAAAATGCACAATGCCGACTTAAGTACAAGAGGATTGACACTCTAACTTTCTATGATTTGAACCGCTCCTGTGAGTCCAGTTTTAGATTCGGATGCTTCACTTCAGATTTACTGTATCACTTGGACCTTCTTATTGACGATGGAACACAGAAATTGCCTCCAAATTTAATACAAAAGGCACAATGCCTTCTTAAGTACAAGACGACTGACATTCTACCTTTCTACGACTTGAACCTCTCTTGTGAGTCCCGTTTTAGATTCCGATGCTTCACTTCACGTTTACTGTATACCTTGGATCTTCTTATTGACGATGAAACACAGAAATTGCATCCGAATTTAATACAAAAGGCACAATGCCGGCTTAAGTACAAGAGGACCGACACTCTAACTTTCTATGATTTCAACCTCTCCTGTGAGTCCAGTTTTAGATTCCGATGCTCCACTTCAGAATTACTGTATCCCTTGGACCATCCTATTGACGATGAAAACCAGAAATTGCATCCGAATTTAATACAAAATGCACAATGCCGACTTAAGTACAAGAGGATTGACACTCTAACTTTCTATGATTTGAACCTCTCCTGTGAATCCAGTTTTATATTCGAATGCTTCACTTCAGGTTTACTGTATCTCTTGGAAATTCTTATTCACGATAAAACACAGAAATTGCATCCGAATTTAATACAAAAGGCACAATGCCGACTTAAGTACCAGAGGACTGACACTCAAACTTTCTATGATTTGAACCTCTCTTGTGTGTCCCGTTTTAGATTCCGATACTTCACATCACGTTTGCTGTATACCTTGGACCTTCTTATTGACGATGAAACACAGAAATTGCATCCGAATTTAATACAAAAGGCACTAGGCCGACTTAAGTACAAGAGGACTGCCACTCTAACGTTCTATGATTTGAACCTCTCCTGTGAGTCCAGTTTTAGATTCCGATGCTTCACTTCAGGTGTACTGTATCCCTTGGACCTATTTATTGACGATGAAACACAGAAATTGCATCCGAATTTAATACAAAAGGCACAATGTCGACTTAAGTACCAGAGGACTGACACTCTAACACTCTATGATTTGAACCTCTCTTGTGAGTCCAGTTTTAAATTCCGATGCATCACTTCAGGTTTACTGTATTCCGAGGACCTTCTTATTGACGATGAAACACAGAAATTGCATCCGAATTTAATACAAAAGGCACAATGCCGACTTAAGTACAATAGGACTGACACTCTAACTTTCTATGATTTCAACATCTCCTGCGAGTCCAGTTATAGATTCCGATGCTCCACTTCAGGTTTACTGTATCCCTTGGACCTTCCTGTTGACGACGAAACACAGATATTGCATCCGAATTTAATACAAAATGCACAATGCCGACTTAAGTACAAGAGGATTGACACTCTAACTATCTATGATTTGAACCTCTCCTGTGAGTCCAGTTTTAGATTCGGATGCTTCACTTCAGGTTTACTGTTTCTCTTGGAAATTCTTATTGACGATGAAACAAAGAAATTGCATCCGAATTTGATACAAAAGGCACAATGCCGTCTTAAGTACAAGAGGACTGACATTCTAACTTTCCACGACTTGACCCTCTCTTGTGAGTCCCGTTTTAGATTCCGATGCTTCACTTCACGTTTACTGTATACCTTGGACCTTCTTATTGACGATGAAACACAGAAATTGCATCCGAATTTAATACAAAAGGCACTAGGCCGCCTTAAGTACAAGACGACTGACACGCTAACTTTCTATGATTTGAACCTCCCTTGTGAGTCCAGTTTTAGATTCCGATGCTTCACTTCACGTTTACTGTATACCTTGGAATTCCTTATTGACGATGAAACAAAGAAATTGCATCCGAATTTAATACAAAAGGCACAATGTCGACTTAAGTACAAGAGGATTGACTCTCTAACTTCCTATAGTTTGAACCTCTCTTGTGAGTCCAGTTTTAGATTCCGATGCATCACTTCAGGTTTACTGTATACCTTGGACCTTCTTATTGACGATGAAACACAGAAATTGCATCCGAATTTAATACAAAAGGCACAATGCCGACTTAAGTACAAGAGGACTGACACTCTAACTTTCTATGATTTGAACCTTTCCTGTGACTCCAGTTTTAGATTCCGATGCTTCACTTTAGGTTTACTGTATCCCTTGGACCTTCTTATTGACAATGAAACACAGAAATTGTATCCGAATTTAATACAAAAGGCACAATGCCGAGTTACGTAAAAGAGGACTGACACTCTAACTTTCTATGATTTGAACCTCTCTTGTGTGTCCCGTTTTAGATTCGGATACTTCACATCACGTTTGCTGTATACCTTGGACCTTCTGATTGACGATGAAACACAGAAATTGCATTCGAATTTAATACAAAAGGCACTACGCCTACTTAAGTACAAGAGGACCGCCACTCTAACTTTCTATGATATGAACCTCTCCTGTGAGTCCAGTTTTAGATTCCGATGCTTCACTTCAGGTGTACTGTATCCCTTGGACCTTCTTATTGACGATGAAACACAGAAATTGCATCCGAATTTAATACAAAAGGCACAATGTCGACTTAAGTACAAGAGGACTGAAACTCTAACTCTCTATGATTTGAACCTCTCTTGTGAGTCCAGTTTTAAATTCCGATGCATCACTTCAGGTTTACTGTATACCGAGGACCTTCTTATTGACAATGAAACACAGAAATTGCATCCGAATTTAATACAAAAGGCACAATGCCGGCTTAAGTCCAAGAGGACTGACACTCTAACTTTCTATGACTTGAACCTCTCCAGTGAGGCCACTTTTAGATTCCGATGCTTCACTTCAGGTGTACTGTATCCCTTGGACCTTCTTATTGACGATGAAACACAGATATTGAATCAGAATTTAATCCAAAAGGCACAATGTCGACTTAAGTACAAGAGGACAGACAGTCTAACTTTCTATGATTTGAACCTCTCTTGTGAGTCCAGTTTTAGATTGCGATGCTTCACTTCAGGTTTACTGTATACCTTGGACATTCTAATTGACGATGAAACACAGTAATTGCATCCGAATTTAATACAAAAGGCACAATGCCGACTTAAGTACAAGAGTACTGACACTCTAACTTTCTATGATTTCAACATCTCCTGTGAGTCCAGTTTTAGATTCCGATGCTCCACTTCAGGTTTACTGTATCCCTTGGACCTTCCTATTGACGATGAAACACAGATATTGCATCCGAATTTAATACAAAATGCACAATGCCGACTTAAGTACAAGAGGATTGACACTCTAACTTTCTATGATTTGAACCCATCCTGTGAGTCCAGTTTAAGATTCGGATGCTTCACTTCAGATTTACTGTATCACTTGGACCTTCTTATTGACGATGGAACACAGAAATTGCATCCGAATTTAATACAAAAGGCACAATGCCGTCTTAAGTACAAGAGGACTGACATTCTAACTTTCTACGACTTGAACCTCTCTTGTGAGTCCCGTTTTAGATTCCGATGCTTCACTTCACGTTTACTGTATACCTTGGATCTTCTTATTGACGATGAAACACAGAAATTGCATCCGAATTTAATACAAAAGGCACTAGGCGGCCTTAAGTACAAGACGACTGACACTCTAACTTCCCATGATTTGAACCTCCCTTGTGAGTCCAGTTTTAGATTCTGATGCTTCACTTTACGTTTACTGTATACCTTGGAATTTCATATTGACGGTGAAACAAAGAAATTGCATCCAAATTTAATACAAAAGGCACAATGTCGACTTAAGTACAAGAGGATTGACACTCTAACTTCCTATATTTAGAACCTCTCTTGTGAGTCCAGTTATAGATTCCGATGCATCACTTCAGGTTTACTGTATACCTTGGTCCTTCTTATTGGCGATGAAACACAGAAATTGCATCCGAATTTAATACAAAAGGCACAATGCCGACTTAAGTACAAGAGAACTGACACTCTAACTTTCTATGATTTGAACCTTTCCTGTGAGTACAGTTTTAGATTCCGAGGCTTCACTTCAGGTGTACTGTATCCCTTGGACCTTCTTAATGTCGATGAAACACAGAAATTGCATCAGAATTTAATACAAAAGGCACAATGTCGACTTAAGTACAAGAGAACTGACACTCTAACTCTCTATGATTTGAACCTCTCTTGTGAGTCCAGTTTTAAATTCCGATGCATCACTTCAGGTTTACTGTATACCGAGGACCTTCTTATTGACAATGAAACACAGAATTTGCATCCCAATTTAATACAAAAGGCACAATGCCGGCTTAAGTACAAGAAGACTGACACTCTAACTTTCTATGATTTGAACCTCTCCAGTGAGGCCACTTTTAGATTCCGATGCTTCACTTCAGGTTTACTGTATACCTTGGACCTTCTAATTGACGATGAAACACAGTAAATGCATCCGAATTTAATACAAAATGCACAATGCCGACTTAAGTACAAGAGTACTGACACTCTAACTATCTATGATTTCAACTTCTCCTGTGAGTCCAGTTTTAGATTCCGATGCTCCACTTCAGGTTTACTGTATCCCTTGGACCTTCCTATTGACGATGAAACACAGATATTGCATCCGAATTTAATACAAAATGCACAATGCCGACTTAAGTACAAGAGGATTGACACTCTAACTTTCTATGATTTGAACCTCTCCTGTGAGTCCAGTTTTAGATTCGGATGCTTCACTTCAGATTTACTGTATCACTTGGACCTTCTTATTGACGATGGAACACAGAAATTGCCTCCAAATTTAATACAAAAGGCACAATGCCTTCTTAAGTACAAGACGACTGACATTCTACCTTTCTACGACTTGAACCTCTCTTGTGAGTCCCGTTTTAGATTCCGATGCTTCACTTCACGTTTACTGTATACCTTGGATCTTCTTATTGACGATGAAACACAGAAATTGCATCCGAATTTAATACAAAAGGCACAATGCCGGCTTAAGTACAAGAGGACCGACACTCTAACTTTCTATGATTTCAACCTCTCCTGTGAGTCCAGTTTTAGATTCCGATGCTCCACTTCAGAATTACTGTATCCCTTGGACCATCCTATTGACGATGAAAACCAGAAATTGCATCCGAATTTAATACAAAATGCACAATGCCGACTTAAGTACAAGAGGACTGACACTCTAACTTTCTATGATTTGAACCTCTCCTGTGAATCCAGTTTTATATTCGAATGCTTCACTTCAGGTTTACTGTATCTCTTGGAAATTCTTATTCACGATAAAACACAGAAATTGCATCCGAATTTAATACAAAAGGCACAATGCCGACTTAAGTACCAGAGGACTGACACTCAAACTTTCTATGATTTGAACCTCTCTTGTGTGTCCCGTTTTAGATTCCGATACTTCACATCACGTTTGCTGTATACCTTGGACCTTCTTATTGACGATGAAACACAGAAATTGCATCCGAATTTAATACAAAAGGCACTAGGCCGACTTAAGTACAAGAGGACTGCCACTCTAACGTTCTATGATTTGAACCTCTCCTGTGAGTCCAGTTTTAGATTCCGATGCTTCACTTCAGGTGTACTGTATCCCTTGGACCTATTTATTGACGATGAAACACAGAAATAGCATCCGAATTTAATACAAAAGGCACAATGTCGACTTAAGTACCAGAGGACTGACACTCTAACACTCTATGATTTGAACCTCTCTTGTGAGTCCAGTTTTAAATTCCGATGCATCACTTCAGGTTTACTGTATTCCGAGGACCTTCTTATTGACGATGAAACACAGAAATTGCATCCGAATTTAATACAAAAGGCACAATGCCGACTTAAGTACAATAGGACTGACACTCTAACTTTCTATGATTTCAACATCTCCTGCGAGTCCAGTTATAGATTCCGATGCTCCACTTCAGGTTTACTGTATCCCTTGGACCTTCCTATTGACGATGAAACACAGATATTGCATCCGAATTTAATACAAAATGCACAATGCCGACTTAAGTAAAAGAGGATTGACACTCTAACTATCTATGATTTGAACCTCTCCTGTGAGTCCAGTTTTAGATTCGGATGCTTCACTTCAGGTTTACTGTTTCTCTTGGAAATTCTTATTGACGATGAAACAAAGAAATTGCATCCGAATTTGATACAAAAGGCACAATGCCGTCTTAAGTACAAGAGGACTGACATTCTAACTTTCCACGACTTGACCCTCTCTTGTGAGTCCCGTTTTAGATTCCGATGCTTCACTTCACGTTTACTGTATACCTTGGACCTTCTTATTGACGATGAAACACAGAAATTGCATCCGAATTTAATACAAAAGGCACTAGGCCGCCTTAAGTACAAGACGACTGACACGCTAACTTTCTATGATTTGAACCTCCCTTGTGAGTCCAGTTTTAGATTCCGATGCTTCACTTCACGTTTACTGTATACCTTGGAATTCCTTATTGACGATGAAACAAAGAAATTGCATCCGAATTTAATACAAAAGGCACAATGTCGACTTAAGTACAAGAGGATTGACTCTCTAACTTCCTATAGTTTGAACCTCTCTTGAGAGTCCAGTTTTAGATTCCGATGCATCACTTCAGGTTTACTGTATACCTTGGACCTTCTTATTGACGATGAAACACAGAAATTGCATCCGAATTTAATACAAAAGGCACAATGCCGACTTAAGTACAAGAGGACTGACACTCTAACTTTCTATGATTTGAACCTTTCCTGTGACTCCAGTTTTAGATTCCGATGCTTCACTTTAGGTTTACTGTATCCCTTGGACCTTCTTATTGACAATGAAACACAGAAATTGTATCCGAATTTAATACAAAAGGCACAATGCCGAGTTACGTAAAAGAGGACTGACACTCTAACTTTCTATGATTTGAACCTCTCTTGTGTGTCCCGTTTTAGATTCGGATACTTCACATCACGTTTGCTGTATACCTTGGACCTTCTGATTGACGATGAAACACAGAAATTGCATTCGAATTTAATACAAAAGGCACTACGCCTACTTAAGTACAAGAGGACCGCCACTCTAACTTTCTATGATATGAACCTCTCCTGTGAGTCCAGTTTTAGATTCCGATGCTTCACTTCAGGTGTACTGTATCCCTTGGACCTTCTTATTGACGATGAAACACAGAAATTGCATCCGAATTTAATACAAAAGGCACAATGTCGACTTAAGTACAAGAGGACTGAAACTCTAACTCTCTATGATTTGAACCTCTCTTGTGAGTCCAGTTTTAAATTCCGATGCATCACTTCAGGTTTACTGTATACCGAGGACCTTCTTATTGACAATGAAACACAGAAATTGCATCCGAATTTAATACAAAAGGCACAATGCCGGCTTAAGTCCAAGAGGACTGACACTCTAACTTTCTATGACTTGAACCTCTCCAGTGAGGCCACTTTTAGATTCCGATGCTTCACTTCAGGTGTACTGTATCCCTTGGACCTTCTTATTGACGATGAAACACAGATATTGAATCAGAATTTAATCCAAAAGGCACAATGTCGACTTAAGTACAAGAGGACAGACAGTCTAACTTTCTATGATTTGAACCTCTCTTGTGAGTCCAGTTTTAGATTGCGATGCTTCACTTCAGGTTTACTGTATACCTTGGACATTCTAATTGACGATGAAACACAGTAATTGCATCCGAATTTAATACAAAAGGCACAATGCCGACTTAAGTACAAGAGTACTGACACTCTAACTTTCTATGATTTCAACATCTCCTGTGAGTCCAGTTTTAGATTCCGATGCTCCACTTCAGGTTTACTGTATCCCTTGGACCTTCCTATTGACGATGAAACACAGATATTGCATCCGAATTTAATACAAAATGCACAATGCCGACTTAAGTACAAGAGGATTGACACTCTAACTTTCTATGATTTGAACCCATCCTGTGAGTCCAGTTTAAGATTCGGATGCTTCACTTCAGATTTACTGTATCACTTGGACCTTCTTATTGACGATGGAACACAGAAATTGCATCCGAATTTAATACAAAAGGCACAATGCCGTCTTAAGTACAAGAGGACTGACATTCTAACTTTCTACGACTTGAACCTCTCTTGTGAGTCCCGTTTTAGATTCCGATGCTTCACTTCACGTTTACTGTATACCTTGGATCTTCTTATTGACGATGAAACACAGAAATTGCATCCGAATTTAATACAAAAGGCACTAGGCGGCCTTAAGTACAAGACGACTGACACTCTAACTTCCCATGATTTGAACCTCCCTTGTGAGTCCAGTTTTAGATTCTGATGCTTCACTTTACGTTTACTGTATACCTTGGAATTTCATATTGACGGTGAAACAAAGAAATTGCATCCAAATTTAATACAAAAGGCACAATGTCGACTTAAGTACAAGAGGATTGACACTCTAACTTCCTATATTTAGAACCTCTCTTGTGAGTCCAGTTATAGATTCCGATGCATCACTTCAGGTTTACTGTATACCTTGGACCTTCTTATTGGCGATGAAACACAGAAATTGCATCCGAATTTAATACAAAAGGCACAATGCCGACTTAAGTACAAGAGAACTGACACTCTAACTTTCTATGATTTGAACCTTTCCTGTGAGTACAGTTTTAGATTCCGAGGCTTCACTTCAGGTGTACTGTATCCCTTGGACCTTCTTAATGTCGATGAAACACAGAAATTGCATCAGAATTTAATACAAAAGGCACTATGTTGACTTAAGTACAAGAGGACAGACAGTCTAACTTTCTATAATTTGAACCTCTCTTGTGAGTCCAGTGTTAGATTCGAATGCTTCACTTCAGGTTTACTGTATCTCTTGGAAATTCTTATTCACGATAAAACACAGAAATTGCATCCGAATTTAATACAAAATGCACAATGCCGACTTAAGTACAAGAGGATTGACACTCTAACTTTCTATGATTTGAACCTCTCCTGTGAGTCCAGTGTTAGATTCGGATGCTTCACTTCAGGTTTACTGTATCTCTTGGAAATTCTTATTGACGATGAAACACAGAAATTGCATCCGAATTTAATACAAAAGGCACAATGCCGTCTTAAGTACAAGAGGACTGACATTCTAACTTTCTACGACTTGAACCTCTCTTGTGAGTCCCGTTTTAGATTCCGATGCTTCACTTCACGTTTACTGTATACCTTGGATCTTCTAATTGACGATGAAACACAGAAATTGCATCCGAATTTAATACAAAAGGCACTAGGCGGCCTTAAGTACAAGACGTCTGACACTCTAACTTCCTATGATTTGAACCTCCCTTGTGAGTCCAGTTTTAGATTCTGATGCTTCACTTCACGTTTACTGTATACCTTGGAATTTCTTATTGACGATGAAACAAAGAAATTGCATCCAAATTTAATACAAAAGGCACAATGTCGACTTAAGTACAAGAGGATTGACACTCTAACTTCCTATATTTAGAACCTCTCTTGTGAGTCCAGTTATAGATTCCGATGCATCACTTCAGGTTTACTGTATACCTTGGACCTTCGTATTGGCGATGAAACACAGAAATTGCATCCGAATTTAATACAAAAGGCACAATGCTGACTTAAGTACAAGAGGACTGACACTCTAACATTCTATGATTTGAACCTTACCTGTGAGTACAGTTTTAGATTCCGAGGCTTCACTTCAGGTGTACTGTATCCCTTGGACCTTCTTAATGTCGATGAAACACAGAAATTGCATCCGAATTTAATACAAAATGCACAATGCCGACTTAAGTACAAGAGGATTGACACTCTAACTTTCTATGATTTGAACCTCTCCTGTGAGTCCAGTTTTAGATTCGGATGCTTCACTTCAGGTTTACTGTATCTCTTGGAAATTCTTATTGACGATGAAACACAGAAATTGCATCCGAATTTAATACAAAAGGCACAATGCCGTCTTAAGTACAAGAGGACTGACATTCTAACTTTCTACGACTTGACCCTCTCTTGTGAGTCCGGTTTTAGATTCCGATGCTTCACTTCACGTTTACTGTATACCTTGGACCTTCTTATTGACGATGAAACACAGAAATTGCATCCGAATTTAATACAAAAGGCACTAGGCCGCCTTAAGTACTAAAAGGGTTGACACTCTAACTTTCTATGATTAGAACCTCCCTTGTGAGTCCAGTTTTAGATTCCGATGCTTCACTTCACGTTTACTGTATACCTTGGAATTCCTTATTGACGATGAAACAAAGAAATTGCATCCGAATTTAATACAAAAGGCACAATGTCGACTTAAGTACAAGAGGATTGACACTCTAACTTCCCATATTTAGAACCTCTCTTGTGAGTCCAGTTATAGATTCCGATGCATCACTTCAGGTTTACTGTATACCTTGGACCTTCGTATTGGCGATGAAACACAGAAATTGCATCCGAATTTAATACAAAAGGCACAATGCCGACTTAAGTACAAGAGGACTGACACTCTAACATTCTATGATTTGAACCTTTCCTGTGAGTACAGTTTTAGATTCCGAGGCTTCACTTCAGGTGTACTGTATCCCTTGGACCTTCTTAATGTCGATGAAACACAGAAATTGCATCCGAATTTAATACAAAATGCACAATGCCGACTTAAGTACAAGAGGATTGACACTCTAAATTTCTATGATTTGAACCTCTCCTGTGAGTCCAGTTTTAGATTCGGATGCTTCACTTCAGGTTTACTGTATCTCTTGGAAATTCTTATTGACGATGAAACACAGAAATTGTATCCGAATTTAATACAAAAGGCTCAATGCCGACTTACGTGAAAGAGGACTGACACTCTAACTTTCTATGATTTGAACCTCTCTTGTGTGTCCCGTTTTAGATTCCGATACTTCACATCACGTTTGCTGTATATCTTGGACCTTCTGATTGGCGATGAAACACAGAAATTGCATTCGAATTTAATACAAAAGGCACTACGCCTACTTAAGTACAAGAGGACTGCCACTCTAACTTTCTATGATTTGAACCTCTCCTGTGAGTCCAGTTTTAGATTCCGATGCTTCACTTCAGGTGTACTGTAACCCTTGGACCTTCTTATTGACAATGAAACACAGAAATTGCATCAGAATTTAATACAAAAGGCACAATGTCGACTTAAGTACAAGAGGACTGACACTCTAACTCTCTATGATTTGAACCTCTCTTGTGAGTCCAGTTTTAAATTCCGATGCATCACTTTAGGTTTACTGTATACCGAGGACCTTCTTATTGACAATGAAACACAGAAATTGCATCCGAATTTAATACAAAGGCACAATGCCGACTTAAGTCCAAGAGGACTGACACTCTAACTTTCTATGAATTGAACCTCTCCAGTGAGGCCACTTTTAGATTCCGATGCTTCACTTAAGGTGTACTGTATCCCTTGGACCTTCTTATTGACGATAAACACAGATATTGCATCAGAATTTAATCCAAAAGGCACAATGTCGACTTAAGTAAAGAGGACAGACAGTCTAACTTTCTATGATTTGAACCTCTCTTGTGAGTCCAGTTTTAGATTGCGATGCTTCACTTCAGGTTTACTGTATACCTTGGACATTCTAATTGACGATGAAACACAGTAATTGCATCCGAATTTAATACAAAAGGCACAATGCCGACTTAAGTACAAGAGTACTGACACTCTAACTTTCTATGATTTCAACATCTCCTGTGAGTCCAGTTTTAGATTCCGATGCTCCACTTCAGGTTTACTGTATCCCTTGGACCATCCTATTGACGATGAAACACAGATATTGCATCCGAATTTAATATAAAATGCACAATGCCGACTTAAGTACAAGAGGATTGACACTCTAACTTTCTATGATTTGAACCTCTCCTGTGAGTCCAGTTTTAGATTCGGATGCTTCACTTCAGATTTACTGTATCACTTGGACCTTCTTATTGACGATGGAACACAGAAATTGCATGCGAATTTAATACAAAAAGCACAATGCCGTCTTAAGTACAAGAGGACTGACATTCTAACTTTCGACGACTTGAACCTCTCTTGTGAGTCCCGTTTTAGATTCCGATGCTTCACTTCACGTTTACTGTATACCTTGGATCTTCTTATTGACGATGAAACACAGAAATTGCATCCGAATTTAATACAAAAGCCACTAGGCGGCCTTAAGTGCAAGACGACTGACACTCTAAATTCCTACGATTTGAACCTCCCTTGTGAGTCCAGTTTTAGTTTCTGGTGCTTCACTTCACGTTTACTGTATACCTTGGAATTTCTTATTGACGATGAAACAAAGAAATTGCATCCAACTTTAATACAAAAGGCACAATGTCGACTTAAGTACAAGAGGATTGACACTCTAACTTCCTATATTTAGAACCTCTCTTGTGAGTCCAGTTATAGATTCCGATGCATCACTTCAGGTTTACTGTATACCTTGGACCTTCTTATTGGCGATGAAACACAGAAATTGCATCCGAATTTAATACAAAAGGCACAATGCCGACTTAAGTACAAGAGGACTGACACTGTAACTTTCTATGATTTGAACCTTTCCTGTGAGTACAGTTTTAGATTCCGAGGCTTCACTTCAGGTGTACTGTATCCCTTGGACCTTCTTAATGTCGATGAAACACAGAAATTGCATCAGAATTTAATACAAAAGGCACTATGTTGACTTAAGTACAAGAGGACAGACAGTCTAACTTTCTATAATTTGAACCTCTCTTGTGAGTCCAGTGTTAGATTCGAATGCTTCACTTCAGGTTTACTGTATCTCTTGGAAATTCTTATTCACGATAAAACACAGAAATTGCATCCGAATTTAATACAAAAGGCACAATGCCGACTTAAGTACAAGTGGACTGACACTCTAATTCTCTATGATTTGAACCTCTCTTGTGTGTCCCGTTTTTCATTCCGATGCTTCACTTCACGTTTGCTGTATACCTTGGACCTCCTTGTTGACGATGAAACACAGAAATTGCATCCGAATTTAATACAAAAGGCACAATGTCGACTTAAGTACAAGAGGACTGACACTCTAAGTCTCTATGATTTCAACATCTCCTGTGAGTCCAGTATTAGATTCCGATGCTATACTTCAGGTTTACTATAAGCCTTGGTCCTTCCTATTGACGATGAAACACAGATATTGCATCCGAATTTAATACAAAATGCACAATGCCGACTTAAGTGCAAGAGGACTGACACTCTAATTTCTATGATTTGAACCTCTCCTGTGAGTCCAGTTTTAGATTCGGATGCTTCACTTCAGGTTTACTGTATCTCTTGGACCTTCTTATTGTCGATGAAACGCAGAAATTGCATCCGAATTTAATACAAAAGGTACAATGCCGTCTTAAGTACAAGAGGACTGACATACTAACTTTCTACGACTTGAACCTCTCTTGTGAGTCCCGTTTTTAGATTCCGATGCTTCACTTCACGTCTACTGTATGCCTTGGATCTTCTTATTGACGATGAAACACAGAAATTGCATCCGAATTTAATACAAGAGGTACAATGCCGCCTTAAGTACAAGAGGACTGACATTCTAACTTTCTACGACTAGAACCTCTCTTGTGAGTCCCGTTTTAGATTCCGATGCTTCACTTCACGTTTACTGTATACCTTGGTCCTTCTTATTGACGATGAAACGCAGAAATTGCATCCGAATATAATACAAAAGGCACTAGGCCGACTTAAGTACAAGAGGACTGCCACTCTAACGTTCTATGATTTGAACCTCTCCCGTGAGTCCAGTTTTAGAATCGGATGCTTCACTTCAGGTTTACTGTATCTCTTGGACTTTCTTATTGACGTTGAAACACAGAAATTGCTTCCGAATTTAATACAAAAGGCACAATGGCGACTTAAGTACAAGAGGACTGACACTCTAACTTTCTACGACTTGAACCTCTATTGTGAGTCCCGTTTTAGATTCCGATGCTTCACTTCACGTTTACTGTATACCTTGGACCTTCGTATTGACGACGAAACACAGAAATTGCATCCGAATTTAATACAAAAGGCACTAGGACGACTTAAGTGCAAGACGACTGACACTCTAGATTTCTATGATTTGAACCTCTCTTGTGAGTCCAGTTTTAGATTCCGATGCTTCACTTCACGTTTACTGTATACCTTGGACCTTCTTATTGACGATGAAACACAGAAATTGCATCCGAATTTGATACAAAGAGGCACAATGCCGACTTAAGTACAAGGGGACTGGCACTCTAACTTTCTATGGTTTGAACCTCTCCTGTGAGTCCAGTTTTAGATTCGGATGCTTCACTTCAGGTTTACTGTATACCTTTTACCTTCTTATTGACGATGAAACACAGAAATTGCTTCCGAATTTAATACAAATGGCACAATGACGACTTAAGTACAAGGGGACTGACACTCTACCTTTCTATGATTTGAACCTCTCCTGTGAGTCCAGTTATAGATTCCGATGCTTCACTTCAGGTTTACTGTATCCCTTGGACCTTCTTATTGACGATGAAACACAGAAATTAAATCCGAATTTAATACAAAAGTCACAATACCGATTTAAGTACAAGAGGACTGACACTCTAACTTTCTATGATTTGAACCTCTCCTGTGAGCCCAGTTTTAGATTCCGATGTTTCACTTCAGGTATACTGTTTCCTTGGACGTTCTTATTGACGATGAAACACAGAAATTGCATCCAAATTTAATACAAAAGGCACAATGCGGACTTAAGTACAAGAGGACTAACACTCTAACTCTCTATGATTTGAACGCCTCCTGTGAGTCCAGTTTTAGATTCCGATGCTTCACTTTAAGTTTACTGTATCCCTTGGACCTTCTTATTGACGATGAAAATTAGAAATTGAATCCGAAATTAATACAAATTGCACAATACCGACTTAAGTACAAGAGGACTGACACTCTAATTTTCTATGATTTGAACCTCTCCTGTGAGTCCAGTTTTTGATTCCGATGCTTCCCTTTAGGTTTACTGTATCCCTTGGACCTTCTTGTTGACGATGAAACACAGATATTGCATCCGAATTCAATACAAAAGGCACAATACTGGCTTAAGTACAAGCGGACTGACACTTTAACTTTCTATGATTTGAACCTCTCTTGTGAGTCCAGTTGTAGATTCCGATGCTTCACTTCAGATTTACTGTATCACTTGGACCTTCTTATTGACGATGGAACACAGAAATTGCATCCGAATTTAATACAAAAGGCACAATGCCGTCTTAAGTACAAAAGGACTGCCATTCTAACTTTCTACGACTTGAACCTCTCTTGTGAGTCCCGTTTTAGATTCCGATGCGTCACTTCACGTTTACTGTATACCTTGGATCTTCTTATTGACGATGAAACACAGAAATTGCATCCGAATTTAATACAAAAGGCACTAGGCGGCCTTAAGTACAAGACGACTGACACTCTAACTTCCTATGATTTGAACCTCCCTTGTGAGTCCAGTTTTCGATTCTGATGCTTCACTTCACGTTTACTGTATACCTTGGATCTTCTTATTGACGATGAAACACAGAAATTGCATCCGAATTTAATACAAAAGGCACTAGGCAGCCTTAAGTACAAGACGACTGACACTCTAACTTCCTATGATTTGAACCTCCCTTGTGAGTCCAGTTTTAGATTCTGATGCTTCACTTCACGTTTACTGTAAACCTTGGAATTTCTTATTGATGATGAAACAAAGAAATTGAATCCGAATTTAATACAAAAGGCACAATGTCGACTTAAGTACAAGAGGATTGACACTCTAACTTCCTATATTTCGAACCTTTCTTGTGAGTCCAGTTATAGATTCCGATGCATCACTTCAGGTTTACTGTATACCTTGGACCTTCTTATTGGCGATGAAACACAGAAATTGCATCCGAATTTAATACAAAAGGCACAATGCCGTCTTAAGTACAAGAGGACTGACATTCTAACTTTCTACGACTTGAACCTCTCTTGTGAGTCCCGTTTTAGATTCCGATGCTTCACTTCACATTTACTGTATACCTTGGACCTTCTTATTGACGATGGAACACAGAAATTGCATCCGAATTTAATACAAAAGGCACTAGGCGGCCTTAAGTACAAGACGACTGACACTTTAACTTCCTATGATTTGAACCTCCCTTGTGAGTCCAGTTTTAGATTCTGATGCTTCACTTCACGTTTACTGTATACCTTTGAATTTCTTATTGACGATGAAACAAAGAAATTGCATCCGAATTTAATACAAAAGGCACAAGGTCGACTTAAGTACAAGAGGATTGACACTCTAACTTTCTATATTTTGAACCTCTCTTGTGAGTCCAGTTATAGATTCCGATGCATCACTTCAGGTTTACTGTATACCTTGGACCTTCTTATTGGCGATGAAACACAGAAATTGCATCCGAATTTAATACAAAAGGCACAATGCCGACTTAAGTACAAGAGGACTGACACTCTAACTTTCTATGATTTGAACCTTTCCTGTGAGTACAGTTTTAGATTCCGATGCTTCACTTTAGGTTTACTGTATCCCTTGGACCTTCTTAATGTCGATGAAACACAGAAATTGCATCAGAATTTAATACAAAAGGCACTATGTTGACTTAAGTACAAGAGGACAGACAGTCTAACTTTCTATAATTTGAACCTCTCTTGTGAGTCCAGTGTTAGATTCGAATGCTTCTCTTCAGGTTTACTGTATCTCTTGGAAATTCTTATTCACGATAAAACACAGAAATTGCATCCGAATTTAATACAAAAGGCACAATGCCGACTTAAGTACAAGAGGACTGACACTCTAATTTTCTATGATTTGAACCTCTCTTGTGTGTCCCGTTTTACATTCCGATGCTTCACTTCACGTTTGCTGTATACCTTGGACCTTCTTATTGACGATGAAACACAGAAATTGCATCCGAATTTAATACAAAAGCACTAGGCCGACTTAAGTACAAGAGGACTGCCACTCTAACTTTCTATGATTTGAACCTGTCCTGTGAGTCCAGTTTTAGATTCCGATGCTTCACTTCAGGTGTACTGTATACCTTGGACCTTCTTATTGACGATGAAACACAGAAATTGCATCCGAATTTAATACAAAAGGCACAATGTCGACTTAAGTACAAGAGGAATGACACTTTAAGTCTCTATGATTTCAACATATCCTGTGAATCCAGTATTAGATTCCGATGCTCCACTTCAGGTTTACTGTACCCCTTGGACCTTCCTATTGACGATGAAACACAGATATTGCATCCGAATTTAATACAAAATGGACAATGCCGACTTAAGTGAAAGAGGACTGGCACTCTAACTTTCTTTGATTTGAACCTCTCCTGTGAGTCCAGTTTTAGATTCGGATGCTTCACTTCAGGTTTACTGTATCTCTTGGACCTTCTTATTGACGATGAAACACAGAAATTGCATCCGAATTTAATACAAAAGGTACAATGCCGTCTTAAGTACAAGAGGACTGACATTCTAACTTTCTACGACTTGAACCTCTCTTGTGAGTCCCGTTTTAGATTCCGATGCTTCACTTCACGTTTACTGTATACCTTGGACCTTCTTATTGACGATGAAACACAGAAATTGCATCCGAATTTAATACAAAAGGTACAATGCCGTCTTAAATACAAGAGGACTGACATTCTAACTTTCTACGACATGAACCTCTCTTGTGAGTCCCGTTTTACATTCCGATGCTTCACTTCACGTTTACTGTATACCTTGGATCTTCTTATTGACGATGAAACACAGAAATTGCATCCGAATATAATACAAAAGGCACTAGGCCGACTTAAGTACAAGACGACTGCCACTCTAACGTTCTATGATTTGAACCTCTCCTGTGAGCCCAGTTTTAGAATCGGATGCTTCACTTCAGGTTTACTGTATCTCTTGGACTTTCTTATTGACGTTGAAACACAGAAATTGCTTCCGAATTTAATACAAAAGGCACAATGGCGACTTAAGTACAAGAGGACTGACACTTTAACTTTCTACGACTTGAACCTCTATTGTGAGTCCCGTTTTAGATTCCGATGCTTCACTTCACGTTTACTGTATACCTTGGACCTTCGTATTGACGACGAAACACAGAAATTGCATCCGAATTTAATACAATAGGCACTAGGACGACTTAAGTACAAGACGACTGACACTCTAACTTTCTATGATTTGAACCTCTCTTGTGAGTCCAGTTTTAGATTCCGATGCTTCACTTCACGTTTACTGTATACCTTGGGCCTTCTTATTGACGATGAAACACAGAAATTGCATCCGAATTTGATACAAAGAGGCACAATGCCGACTTAAGTACAAGGGGACTGGCACTCTACTTTTCTATGATTTGAACCTCTCCTGTGAGTCCAGTTGTAGATTCCGATGCTTCACTTCAGGTTTACTGTATCCCTTGGACCTTCTTATTGACGATGAAACACAGAAATTGCATCCGAATTTAATACAAAAGGCACAATGCCGACTTACGTACAAGAGGACTGACACTCTAACATTCTATGATTTGAACCTCTCCTGTGAGGCCAGTTGTAGATTCCGATGCTTCACTTCAGGTGTACTGTATCCCTTGGACCTTCTTATTGTCGATGAAACACAGAAATTGCATCAGAATTTAATAAAAAAGGCACTATGTTGACTTAAGTACAAGACGACTGACACTCTAACTTTCTATGATTTCAACATCTCCTGTGAGTCCAGTTTTAGATTCGGATGCTTCACTTCAGGTTTACTGTATCTCTTGGACCTTCTTATTGACGATGAAACGCAGAAATTGCATCCGAATTTAATACAAAAGGTACAATGCCGTCTTAAGTACAAGAGGACTAACATTCTAACTTTCTACGACTTGAACCTCTCTTGTGAGTCCCGTTTTAGATTCCGATGCTTCACTTCACGTTTACTGTATACCTTGGACCTTCTTATTGACGATGTAACACAGAAATTGCATCCGAATTTAATACAAGAGGTACAATGCCGTCTTAAGTACAAGAGGACTGACATTCTAACTTTCTACGACTTGAACCTCTCTTGTGAGTCCCGTTTTAGATTCCGATGCTTCACTTCACGTTTACTGTATACCTTGGTCCTTCTTATTGACGATGAAACACAGAAATTGCATCCGAATATAATACAAAAGGCACTAGGCCGACTTAAGTACAAGAGGACTGCCACTCTAACGTTCTATGATTTGAACCTCTCCCGTGAGTCCAGTTTTAGAATCGGATGCTTCACTTCAGGTTTACTGTATCTCTTGGACTTTCTTATTGACGTTGAAACACAGAAATTGCTTCCGAATTTAATACAAAAGGCACAATGGCGACTTAAGTACAAGAGGACTGACACTCTAACTTTCTACGACTTGAACCTCTATTGTGAGTCCCGTTTTAGATTCCGATGCTTCACTTCACGTTTACTGTATACCTTGGACCTTCGTATTGACGACGAAACACAGAAATTGCATCCGAATTTAATACAAAAGCCACTAGGACGACTTAAGTACAAGACGACTGACACTCTAACTTTCAATGATTTGAACCTCTCTTGTGAGTCCAGTTTTAGATTCCGATGCTTCACTTCACGTTTACTGTATACCTTGGACCTTCTTATTGACGATGAAACACAGAAATTGCATCCGAATTTGATACAAAGAGGCACAATGCCGACTTAAGTACAAGGGGACTGGCACTCTAACTTTCTATGGTTTGAACCTCTCCTGTGAGTCTAGTTTTAGATTCGGATGCTTCACTTCAGGTTTACTGTATACCTTTTACCTTCTTATTGACGATGAAACACAGAAATTGCTTCCGAATGTAATACAAATGGCACAATGACGACTTAAGTACAAGGGGACTGACACTCTACCTTTCTATGATTTGAACCTCTCCTGTGAGTCCAGTTATAGATTCCGATGCTTCACTTCAGGTTTACTGTATCCCTTGGACCTTCTTATTGACGATGAAACACAGAAATTAAATCCGAATTTAATACAAAAGTCACAATACCGATTTAAGTACAAGAGGACTGACACTCTAACTTTCTATGATTTGAACCTCTCCTGTGAGCCCAGTTTTAGATTCCGATGTTTCACTTCAGGTATACTGTTTCCTTGGACGTTCTTATTGACGATGAAACACAGAAATTGCATCCAAATTTAATACAAAAGGCACAATGCGGACTTAAGTACAAGAGGACTAACACTCTAACTCTTTATGATTTGAACGCCTCCTGTGAGTCCAGTTTTAGATTCCGATGCTTCACTTTAAGTTTACTGTATCCCTTGGACCTTCTTATTGACGATGAAAATTAGAAATTGAATCCGAATTTAATACAAATTGCACAATACCGACTTAAGTACAAGAGGACTGACACTCTAACTTTCTATGATTTGAACCTCTCCTGTGAGTCCAGTTTTTGATTCCGATGCTTCCCTTTAGGTTTACTGTATCCCTTGGACCTTCTTGTTGACGATGAAACACAGATTTTGCATCCGAATACAATACAAAAGGCACAATGCGGACTTAAGTACAAGAGGTCTAACACTCTAACTCTCTATGATTTGAACGCCTCCTGTGAGTCCAGTTTTAGATTCCGATGCTTCACTTTAAGTTTACTGTATCCCTTGGACCTTCTTATTGACGATGAAAATTAGAAATTGAATCCGAATTTAATACAAATTGCACAATACCGACTTAAGTACAAGCGGACTGACACTTTAACTTTCTATGATTTGAACCTCTCTTGTGAGTCCAGTTTTAGATTCCGATGCTTCACTTCAGATTTACAGTATCACTTGGACCTTCTTATTGACGATGGAACACAGAAATTGCATCCGAATTTAATACAAAAGGCACAATGCCGTCTTAAGTACAAGAGGACTGACATTCTAACTTTCTACGACTTGAACCTCTCTTGTGAGTCCCGTTTTAGATTCCGATGCGTCACTTCACGTTTACTGTATACCTTGGATCTTCTTATTGACGATGAAACACAGAAATTGCATCTGAATTTTATACAAAAGGCACTAGGCGGCCTTAAGTACAAGACGACTGACACTCTAACTTCCTATGATTTGAACCTCCCTTGTGAGTCCAGTTTACGATTCTGATGCTTCACTTCACGCTTACTGTATACCTTGGATCTTCTTATTGACGATGAAACACAGAAATTGCATCCGAATTTAATAAAAAAGGCACTAGGCAGCCTTAAGTACAAGACGACTGACACTCTAACTTCCTATGATTTGAACCTCCCTTGTGAGTCCAGTTTTAGATTCTGATGCTTCACTTCACGTTTACTGTATACCTTGGAATTTCTTATTGACGATGAAACAAAGAAATTGAATCCGAATTTAATACAAAAGGCACAATGTCGACTTAAGTACAAGAGGATTGACACTCTAACTTCCTATATTTTGAACCTCTCTTGTGAGTTCAGTTATAGATTCCGATGCATCACTTCAGGTTTACTGTATACCTTGGACCTTCTTATTGGCGATGAAACACAGAAATTGCATCCGAATTTAATACAAAAGGCACAATGCCGTCTTAAGTACAAGAGGACTGACATTCTAACTTTCTACGACTTGAACCTCTCTTGTGAGTCCCGTTTTAGATTCCGATGCTTCACTTCACATTTACTGTATACCTTGGACCTTCTTATTGACGATGAAACACAGAAATTGCATCCGAATTTAATACAAAAGGGACTAGGCGGCCTTAAGTACAAGACGACTGATACTCTAACTTCCTATGATTTGAACCTCCCTTGTGAGTCCAGTTTTAGATTCTGATGCTTCACTTCACGTTTACTGTATACCTTTGAATTTCTTATTGACGATGAAACAAAGAAATTGCATCCGAATTTAATACAAAAGGCACAATGTCGACTTAAGTACAAGAGGATTGACACTCTAACTTCCTATATTTTGAACCTCTCTTGTGAGTCCAGTTATAGATTCCGATGCATCACTTCAGGTTTACTGTATACCTTGGACCTTCTTATTGGCGATGAAACACAGAAATTGCATCCGAATTTAATACAAAAGGCACAATGCCGACTTAAGTACAAGAGGACTGACACTCTAACTTTCTATGATTTGAACCTTTCCTGTGAGTACAGTTTTAGATTCCGATGCTTCACTTTAGGTTTACTGTATCCCTTGGACCTTCTTATTGACGATGAAACACAGAAATTGCATCCGAATTTAATACAAAAGGCACAATGCCGACTTACGTAAAAGAGGACTGACACTCTAACATTCTATGATTTGAACCTCTCCTGTGAGTCCAGTTTTAGATTCTGAGGCTTCACTTCGGGTGTACTGTATCCCTTGGACCTTCTTAATGTCGATGAAACACAGAAATTGAATCAGAATTTAATACAAAAGGCACTATGTTGACTTAAGTACAAGAGGACAGACAGTCTAACTTTCTATAATTTGAAACTCTCTTGTGAGTACCGTGTTAGATTCGAATGCTTCACTTCAGGTTTACTGTATCTCTTGGAAATTCTTATTCACGATAAAACACAGAAATTGCATCCGAATTTAATACAAAAGGCACAATGCCGACTTAAGTACAAGAGGACTGACACTCTAATTTTCTATGATTTGAACCCCTCTTGTGTGTCCCGTTTTACATTCCGATGCTTCACTTCACGTTTGCTGTATACCTTGGACCTTCTTATTGACGATGAAACACAGAAATTGCATCCGAATTTAATACAAAAGCACTAGGCCGACTTAAGTACAAGAGGACTGCCACTCTAACTTTCTATGATTTGAACCTGTCCTGTGAGTCCAGTTTTAGATTCCGATGCTTCACTTCAGGTGTACTGTATACCTTGGACCTTCTTATTGACGATGAAACACAGAAATTGCATCCGAATTTAATACAAAAGGCACAATGTTGACTTAAGTACAAGAGGAATGACACTTTAAGTCTCTGTGATTTCAACATCTCCTGTGAGTCCAGTATTAGATTCCGATGCTCCACTTCAGGTTTACTGTACCCCTTGGACCTTCCTAATGACGATGAAACACAGGTATTGCATCCGAATTTAATACAAAATGCACAATGCCGACTTAAGTGCAAGAGGACTGACATTCTAACTTTCTACGACTTGAACCTCTCTTGTGAGTCCCGTTTTAGATTCCGATGCTTCACTTCACGTTTACTGTCTACCTTGGACCTTCTTATTGACGATGAAACACAGAAATTGCATCCGAATTTAATACAAAAGGTACAATGCCGTCTTAAGTACAAGAGAACTGACATTCTAACTTTCTACGACATGAACCACTCTTGTGAGTCCCGTTTAAGATTCCGATGCCTCACTTCACGTTTACTGTATACCTTGGATCTTCTTATTGACGATGAAGCACAGAAATTGCATCCGAATATAATACAAAAGGCACTAGGCCGACTTAAGTACAAGAGGACTGCCACTCTAACGTTCTATGATTTGAACCTCTCCTGTGAGCCCAGTTTTAGAATCGGATGCTTCACTTCAGGTTTACTGTATCTCTTGGACTTTCTTATTGACGTTGAAACACAGAAATTGCTTCCGAATTTAATACAAAAGGCACAATGGCGACTTAAGTCCAAGAGGACTGACACTTTAACTTTCTACGAATTGAACCTCTATTGTGAGTCCCGTTTTAGATTCCGATGCTTCACTTCACGTTTACTGTATACCTTGGACCTTCGTATTGACGACGAAACACAGAAATTGCATCCGAATTTAATACAAAAGGCACTAGGACGACTTAAGTACAAGACGACTGACACTCTAACTTTCTATGATTTGAACCTCTCTTGTGAGTCCAGTTTTAGATTCCGATGCTTCACTTCACGTTTACTGTATACCTTGGACCTTCTTATTGACGATGAAACACAGAAATTGCATCCGAATTTGATACAAAGAGGCACAATGCCGACTTAAGTACAAGGGGACTGGCACTCTACTTTTCTATGATTTGAACCTCTCCTGTGAGTCCAGTTATAGATTCCGATGCTTCACTTCAGGTTTACTGTATCCCTTGGACCTTCTTATTGACGATGAAACACAGAAATTGCATCCGAATTTAATACAAAAGGCACAATGCCGACTTACGTACAAGAGGACTGACACTCTAACATTCTATGATTTGAACCTCTCCTGTGAGGCCAGTTGTAGATTCCGATGCTTCACTTCAGGTGTACTGTATCCCTTGGACCTTCTTATTGTCGATGAAACACAGAAAATGCATCAGAATTTAATAAAAAAGGCACTATGTTGACTTAAGTACAAGACGACTGACACTCTAACTTTCTATGATTTCAACATCTCCTGTGAGTCCAGTTTTAGATTCCGGTGCTCCACTTCAGGTTTACTGTATCCCTTGGACCATCCTATTGACGATGAAACACAGATATTGCATCCGAATTTAATACAAAATACACAATGCCGACATAAGTACAAGAGGACTGACACTCTAACTTTCTATGATTTGAACCTCTCCTGTGAGTCCAGTTTTAGATTCCGATGCCTCACTTTAGGTTTACTGTATCCCTTGGACCTTCTTATTGACGATGAAACACAGAAATTGCATCCGATTTTAATACAAAAGGCACAATGCCGACTAATGTACAAGAGGACTGACACTCTAACTTTCTATGATTTCAACCTCTCCTGTGAGTCCAGTTTTAGATTCCGATGCTCCACTTCAGGTTTACTGTATCCCTTGGACCTTCCTATTGACGATGAAACACAGATATTGCATCCGAATTTAATACAAAATGCACAATGCCGACTTAAGTACAAGAGGATTGACACTCTAACTTTCTATGATTTGAACCTCTCCTGTGAATCCAGTTTTAGATTCGAATGCTTCACTTCAGGTTTACAGTATCTCTTGGAAATTCTTATTCACGATAAAACATAGAAATTGCATCCGAATTTAATACAAAAGGCACAATGCCGACTTAAGTACAAGAGGACTGACACTCAAACTTTCTACGATTTGAACCTCTCTTGTGTGTCCCGTTTTAGATTCCGATACTTCACAACACGTTTGCTGTATACCTTGGACCTTCTTATTGACGATGAAACACAGAAATTGCATCCGAATTTAATACAAAAGGCACAATGCCGACTAATGTACAAGAGGACTGACACTCTAACTTTCTATGATTTCAACCTCTCCTGTGAGTCCTGTTTTAGATTCCGATGCTCCACTTCAGGTTTACTGTATCCCTTGGACCTTCCTATTGACGATGAAACACAGATATTGCATCCGAATTTAATACAAAATGCACAATGCCGACTTAAGTACAAGAGGATTGACACTCTAACTTTCTATGATTTGAACCTCTCCTGTGAGTCCAGTTTTAGATTCGGATGCTTCACTTCAGGTTTACTGTATCTCTTGGACCTTCTTATTGACGATGAAACACAGATATTGCATCCGAATTTAATACAAAAGGCACAATGCCGTCTTAAGTACAACAGGACTGACATTCTAACTTTCTACGACTTGAACCTCTCTTGTGAGTCCAGTTTTAGATTCCGATGCTTCACTTCACGTTTACTGTATACCTTGGACCTTCTTATTGACGATGAAACACAGAAATTGCATCCGAATATAATACAAAAGGCACTAATCCGCCTTAAGTACAAGATGACTGACACTCTAACTTTCTATGATTTGAACCTCCCTTCTGAGTCCAGTTTTAGATTCCGATGCTTCACTTCGCGTTTACTGTATACCTTGGAATTTCTTATTGACGATGAAACAAAGAAATTGCATCCGAATTTTATACAAAAGGCACAATGTCGACTTAAGTACAAGAGGATTGACACTCTAACTTCCTATAATTGGAACCTCTCTTGTGAGTCCAGTTTTAGATTCCGATTCATCACTTCAGGTTTACTGTATACCTTGGACCTTCTTATTGACGATGAAACACAGAAATTGCATCCGAATTTAATACAAAAGGCACAATGCCGACCTAAGTACAAGAGGACTGACACTCTAACTTTGCATGATTTGAACCTTTCCTGTGAGTCCTGTTTTAGATTCCGATGCTTCACTTTAGGGTTACTGTATCCCTTGGACCTTCTTATTGACGGTGAAACACAGAAATTGTATCCGAATTTAATACAAAAGGCACAATGCCGACTTACGTAAAAGAGGACTGACACTCTAACTTTCTATGATTTGAACCTCTCTTGTGTGTCCCGTTTTAGATTCCGATACTTCACATCACGTTTGCTGTATACCTTGGACCTTCTGATTGACGATTAAACACAGAAATTGCATTCGAATTTAATACAAAAGGCACTAGGCCGACTTAAGTACAAGAGGACTGCCACTCTAACTTTCTATGATTTGAACCTCTCCAGTGAGGCCACTTTTAGATTCCGATGCTTCACTTCAGGTGTACTGTATCCCTTGGACCTTCTTATTGACGATGAAACACAGATATTGCATCAGAATTTAATACAAAAGGCACAATGTCGACTTAAGTACAAGAGGACAGACAGTCTAACTTTCTATGATTTGAACCTCTCTTGTGAGTCCAGTTTTAGATTGCGATGCTTCACTTCAGGTTTACTGTATACCTTGGACCTTCTAATTGACGATGAAACACAGTAATTGCATCCGAATTTAATACAAAAGGCACAATGCTGACTTAAGTACAAGAGTAGTGACACTCTAACTTTCTATGATTTCAACATCTCCTGTGAGTCCAGTTTTAGTTTCCGATGCTCCACTTCAGGTTTACTGTATCCCCTGGACCTTCCTATTGACGATGAAACACAGATATTGCATCCGAATTTAATACAAAATGCACAATGCCGACTTAAGTACAAGAGGATTGACACTCTAACTTTCTATGATTTGAACCTCTCCTGTGACTCCAGTTTTAGATTCGGATGCTTCACTTCAGATTTACTGTATCACTTGGACCTTCTTATTGACGATGGAACACAGAAATTGCATCCGAATTTAATGCAAAAGGCACAATGCCGTCTTAAGTACAAGACGACTGACATTCTAACTTTCTACGACTTGAATCTCTCTTGTGAGTCCCGTCTTAGATTCCGATGATTCACTTCAAGTTTACTGTATACCTTGGATCTTCTTATTGACGATGAAACACAGAAATTGCATCCGAATTTAATACAAAAGGCACTAGGACGACTTAAGTACAAGACGACTGACACTCTAACTTTCTATGATTTGAACCTCTCTTGTGAGTCCAGTTTTAGATTCCGATGCTTCACTTCACGTTTACTGTATACCTTGGACCTTCTTATTGACGATGAAACACAGAAATTGCATCCGAATTTGATACAAAGAGGCACAATGCCGACTTAAGTACAAGGGGACCGGCACTCTAACTTTCTATGGTTTGAACCTCTCCTGTGAGTCCAGTTTTAGATTCGGATGCTTCACTTCAGGTTTACTCTATACCTTTTACCTTCTTATTGACGATGAAACACAGAAATTGCTTCCGAATTTAATACAAATGGCACAATGACGACTTAACTACAAGGGGACTGACTCTCTACCTTTCTATGATTTGAACCTCTCCTGTGAGTCCAGTTATAGATTCCGATGCTTCACTTCAGGTTTACTGTATCCCTTGGACCTTCTTATTGACGATGAAACACAGAAATTGCATCCGAATTTAATACAAAAGGCACAATGTCGACTAATGTACAAGAGGACTGACACTCTAACATTCTATGATTTGAACCTCTCCTGTGAGTCCAGTTTTAGATTCCGATGCTTCACTTCAGGTGTACTGTATCCCTTGGACCATCCTATTGACGATGAAACACAGATATTGCATCTGAATTTAATAAAAAATACACAATGCCGACTTAAGTACAAGAGGACTGACACTCTAACTTTCTATGATTTGAACCTCTCCTGTGAGTCGAGTTTTAGATTCAGATGCTTCACTTCAGGTTTACTGTATCTCTTGGACCTTCTTATTGACGATGAAACACAGAAATTGCATCCGAATTTAATACAAAATGCACAATGCCGACTAAAGTACTAGACGACTGACACTCTAACTTTCTATGATTTGAACCTCTCTTGTGAGTCCAGTTTTAGATTCCGATGCTTCACTTCACGTTTACTGTATACCTTGGACCTTCTTACTGACGATGAAACACAGAAATTGCATCCGAATTTAATACAAAAAGGCACAATGCCGACTTAAGTACAAGATGAATAGCACTCTAACTTTCAATGGTTTGAACCTCTCCTGTGAGTCCAGTTTTACATTCGGATGCTCCACTTCAGGTTTACTGTATACCTTGGTACTTCGTATTGACGATGGAACACAGAAATTGATCCCAATTTAATACAAATGGCACAATGCCGACTTAAGTACAAGCGGCCTGACACTCTAACTTTCTATGATTTGAACCACTCCTGTAAGTCCGGATTTAGATTCCAATGCTTCACTTCAGGTTTACTGTATTACTTTTACCTTCTTATTTACGATGAAACACAGAAATTGCTTTCGAAATTAATACAAAAGGCACAATGACGACTTAAGTACAAGGGGACTGACACTCTAACTTTCTATGATTTGAACCTCTCCTGTGAGTCCAGTTATAGATTCCGATGCTTCACTTCAGGTTTACTGTATCCCTTGGACCTTCTTATTGACAATGAAACACAGAAATTGCATCCAAATTCAATACAAAAGGCACAATACTTTCTTAAGTACAAGTGGACTGACACTCTAACTTTCTATGATTTGAACCTCTCTTGTGAGTCCAATTTTAGATTCCGATGCTTCACTTCAGGTTTACTGTATCCCTTGGACCTTCTTATTGACGATGAAACATAGAAATTGCATCCGAATTTAATACAAAAGGGACAATTCCGAGTTAACTACAAGAGAACTGAAACTCCAACTTTCTATGATTTGAACCTCTCCTGTGTGTCCAGTTTAAGATTCCGATGCTTCACTTCAGGTTTACTGTATCCCTTGGACCTTCTTGTTGACGATGAAACACAGAAATTGCATCCAAATTCAATACAAAACGCACAATACTGGCTTAAGTACAAGTGGACTGACACTCTAACTTTCTATGATTTGAACCTCTCTTGTGAGTCCAGTTTTAGATTCCGATGCTTCACTTCAGGTTTACTGTATACCTTGGACCTTCTTATTGCCGATGAAACACAGAAATTGCATCCGAATTTAATACAAAAGGCACAATGCCAACTTAAGTACTAGTGGACTGACACTCTAAATTTCTATGATATGAACCTCTCCTGTGAGTCCAGTTTTAGATTCCGATGCTTCACTTCAGGTTTACTGTATCCTTTGGACCTTCTTATTGACGATGAAACACAGAGATTGCATCCGAATTTAAAACAAAAGGCACAATGCCTACTTAAGTACAAGAGGACTGACACTCTAACTTTCTATGATTTGAACCTCTACTGTGAGTCCAGTTTTAGATTCCGATGCTTCACTTCAGGTTTACTGTATCCCCTGGACTTACTTATTGACGATGAAACACAGAAATTGCATCCGAATTTAATAAAAAAGGCACAATGCCTACTTAAGTACAAGAGGACTGACACTCTAACTTTCTATGATTTGAACCTCTCCTGTGAGTCCAGTTTTGGATTCCGATGCTTCACTTTAGGTTTTCTGTATCCCTTGGACCTTCTTATTGACGATGAAACGTAGAAATTGCATCCGAATTTAATACAAATGGCACAATGCCGACTTAAGTACAAGAGGACCGACACTCAAACTTTCTGTGATTTGAACCTCTCCTGTGAGTCCAGTTTTAGATTCCGATGCTTCACTTCAGGTTTACTGTATCCCTTGGACCTTCTTGTTGACGATGAAACACAGAAATTGCATCCAAATTTAATACAAAAGGCACAATTCTGGCTTAAGTACAAGCGGACTGACACTCTAACTTTCTATGATTTGAACCTCTCTTGTGAGTCCAGATTTAGATTCCGAAGCTTCACTTCACGTTTACTGTATACCTTGGACCTTCTTATTGACGATGAAACACAGAAGTTGCATCAAAAATTAATACAAAAGGCAAAATGCCGACTTAAGTACAAAAGGACTCACACCCTAAATCTCTATGATTTGAACCTCTCCTGTGAGTCCAGTTTTACATTCCGATGCTTCACTTCAGGTTTACTGAATCCCTTGGACCTGATTATTGACGATGAAACACAGAAATTGCATCCGAAATTAAAACAAAAGGCACAATACTGACTTAAGTACAAGGGTACCGAAACTCTAATTTTCTTTGATTTTAACCTCTCCAGTGAGTCCAGTTTTAGATTCCGATGCTTCACTTCAGGTTTACTGTATCCCCTGGACCTTCTTATTGACGATGAAACACAGAAATTGCATCCGAATTTAATGCAAAATGCACAATACCGACTTAAGTACAAGAGGACTGACACTCTAACTTTCTATGATTTGAACCTCTCCTGTGAGTCCAGTTTTACATTCGGATGTTTTACTTCAGGTTTACTGTATGCCTTGGACCTTCTTATTTACGATGAAACACAGAAATTGCATCCGAATTTAATACAAAAGGCACATTGCCAACTTAAGTACAAGCGGACTGACACTCTAACTTTCTATGATTTGAACCTCTCTTGTGAGACCAGTTTTAGATTCCGATGCTTCACTTAAGGTTTACTGTATACCTTGGAACATCTTATTGACGATGGAACACAGAAATTGCATCTGAATTTAATACAAAAGGCACAATACTGACTTAAGTACAAGCGGACTGACACTCTAACTGTCTATGATTAGAACTTCTCTTGTGAGTCCAGTTTTAGATTCCGATGCTCTCTTCAGGTTTACTGTATACCTTGGAACTTCTTCTTGACGTTGGAACACAGAAATTGCAACCGAATTTAATACAAAAGGCTTAATTCCGACTTAAGTACAAGCGGACTGATTATCTAACTTTCTATGATTTGGACCTGTCCTGTAAGTCCAGTTTTAGATTCCGATGCTTCACTTCCGGTTTACTGTATCCCTTGGACCTTCTTATTGACGATGAAACACATAAATTGCATCCGAATTTAATACAAAAGGCACAATGCCGACTTAAGTACAAGAGAACTGACACTCTAACGCTCTATGATTTGAACCTCTCCTGTGAGTCCAGTTTAAGATTCCGATGCTTTACTTCAGGTTTACTGTATCCCTTGGACCTTCTTATTGACGATGAAACACAGAAATTGGATCCGAATTTAATACAAAAGGCACAATGCCGACTTAAGTACAAGAGGACTGACACTCTAACTTTTATTATGATTTGAACCTCTCCTGTGAGTCCAGCTTTAAATTCCGATGCTTCACTTCAGGTTTACTGTTTCCTTCGACGTTCTTATTGACGATGAAACACAGAAATTGCATCCAAATTTAATACAAAAGGCACAATGCGGACTTAAGTACAAGAGGAATAACACTCTAACTCTCTATGATTTGAACCTCTCCAGTGAGTCCAGTTTTAGACTCTGATGCTTCACTTCAGGTTTACTGTATCCCTTGGACCTGATTATTGACGATGAAACACAGAAATTGCATCTGAATTTAAAACAAAAGGCACAATACCGACTTAAGTACAAGAGGACTGACACTCTAACTTTCTATGATTTGAACCTCTCCTGTGAGTCCAGTTTTTGATTCCGATGCTTCACTTCAGGTTTACTGTATACCTTTTACCTTCTTATTGACGATGAAACACACAAATTGCATCCGAATTTAATACAAAAAGCACAATGCAAACTTAAGTACAAGAGGACTGACACCTTAACTTTCTATGATATAAACCTCTCCTGTGAGTCCAGTTTTAGATTCCGATGCTTCACTTCAGGTTTACTGTATCCCTTGGACCTTCTTATTGACGATGAAACACAGAAATTGCATCCGAATTTAATACAAAAGGCACATGGCCGACTTAAGTACAAGAGGACTCACACTCTAACTTTCGATGATTTGAACCTCTCCTGTGAGTCCAGTTTTAGACTCCGATGCTTCACTTCAGGTTTACTGTATCCCTTGGACCTTCTTATTGACGATGAAACGTAGAAATTGCATTCGAATTTAATACAAAAGGCACAATGCCGACTTAAGTACAAGAGGACTGACACTCTAACTTTCTGTGATTTGAACCTCTCCTGTGAGTCCATTTTTAGATTCCGATGCTTCACTTTAGGTTTACTGTATCCCTTGGACCTTCTTATTGACGATGAAACATAGAAATTGCACCCGAATTTAATACAAAAGGCACAATTCCGACTTAAGTTCAAGAGGACTGATACTCCAACTTTCTATGATTTTAACCTCTCCTGTGAGTCCAATTTTAGATTCCGATGCTTCACTTCAGGTTTACTGTATCCCTTGGACCTTCTTGTTGACGATGAAACACAGAAATTGCATCTGAATTTAATACAAAAAGCACAATACTGGCTTAAGTACAAGAGGACTGACACTCTAACTTTCTATGATTTGAACCTCTCTTGTGAGTCCAGTTTTAGATTCCGATGCTTCACTTCACGTTTACTGTATACCTTGGACCTTCTTATTGACGATGAAACACAGAAATTGCATCCGAAATTAATACAAAAGGCACAATGCCGACTTAAGTACAAAAGGACTCACACCCTAAATCTCTATGATTTGAACCTCTCCTGTGAGTCCAGTTTTACATTCCGATGCTTCACTTCAGGTTTACTGTATCCCTTGGACATGATTATTGGCGATGAAACACAGAAATTGCATCCGAATTTAAAATAAAAGGCACAATACCGACTTAAGTACAAGGGTACCGACACTCTAACTTTCTTTGATTTGAACCTCTCCAGTGAGTCCAGTTTTGGATTCCGATGCTTCACTTCAGGTTTACTGTATCCCCTGGACCTTCTTATTGACGATGAAACACAGAAATTGCATCCGAATTTAATACAAAAGGCACAATACCGACTTAAGTACAAGAGGACTGACACTCTAACTTTCTGTGTTCTGAACCTCTCCTGTGAGTCCAGTTTTACATTCGGATGTTTCACTTCAGGTTTACTGTATGCCTTGGACCTTCTTATTGACGATGAAACACAGAAATTGCATCCGAATTTAATACAAAAGGCACAATGACGACTTAAGTACAAGGGGACTGACACTCTAACTTTCTATGAATTGAACCTCTCCTGTGAGTCCAGTTATAGATTCCGATGCTTCTCTTCAGGTTTACTGTATCCCTTGGACCTTCTTATTGACGATGAAACACAGAAATTGCATCCGAATTTAATACAAAAGGCACAATGCCGACTTATGTACAAGACGACTGACACTCTAACTCTCATCGATTTGAACCTCTCTTGGGAGTCCAGTTTTAGATTCCGATGCTTCACTTCACGTTTACTGTATACCTTGGACCTTCTTATTGACGATGAAACACAGAAATTGCATCCGAATTTAATACAAAAGTCACTAGGTCGACTTAAGTGCAAGAGGACTGCCACTCTAACGTTCTATGATTTGAACCTCTCCTGTGAGTCCAGTTTTAGATTCCGATGCTTCACTTCAGGTGTACTGTATCCCTTTTACCTTCTTATTGACGACGAAACACAGAAATTGCATCCGAATTTAATACAAAAGGCACTATGTCGACTTAAGTACAAGAGGACTGACCCTCTAACTCTCTATGATTTGAACCTCTCTTGTGAGTCCAGTTTTAAATTCCGATACACCACTTCAGGTTTACTGTATACCTAGGACCTTCTTATTGACGATGAAACACAGAAATTGCATCCGAATTTAATAAAAAAGGCACAATGCCGACTTAAGTACTAGTGGACTGACACTCTAACTTTCTATGATTTGGACCTCTCCTGTGAGTCCAGTTTTAGATTCCGATGCTTCACTTCAGGTGTACTGTATCACTTGGACCTTCTTATTGACGATGAAACACAGATATTGCATCAGAATTTAATACAAAAGGCACAATGTCGACTTAAGTACAAGAGGACAGACAGTCTAACTTTGTATGATTTGAACCTCTCTTGTGAGTCCAGTTTTAGATTCCGATCCTTCACTTCAGGTTTCCTGTATACCTTGGACCTTCTTATTGACGATGAAACACAGTAATTGCATCCGAATTTAATACAAAAGGCACAATGCCGACTTATGTACAAGAGGACTGACTTTCCAACTTTCTACGACTTGAACCTCTCTTGTGAGTCCCGTTTTAGATTCCGATGCTTCACTTCAGGTTTACTGTATCCCTTGGACCTTCATATAGACGATGAAACACCGAAATTGCATCCGAATTTAATACAAAAGGCACAATGCCGACTTAAGCACAAGATGACTGACACTGTAACTTTCTATGATTTCAACCTCTCCTGTGAATCCAGTTTTGGATTCCGATGCTCCAGTTCAGGTTTACTGTATCCATTGGACCTTCCTATTGACGATGAAACAAAGAAATTGCATCCGAATTTAATACAAAAGGCACAATGCCGACTTAAGTACAAGCGGACTGACACTCTAACTTTCTATGATTTGAACCACTTCTGTAAGTCCAGTTATAGATTCCGATGCTTCTCTTCAGGTTTACTGTATCCCTTGGACCTTCTTATTGACGATGAAACACAGAAATTGAATCCGAATTTAATACAAAAGTCACAATACCTAATAAAGTACAAGAGGACTGACACTCTAACTTTCTCTGATTTGAACCTCTCCTGTGAGTCCAGTTTTGGATTCCGATGCTTCACTTCAGGTTTACTGTTTCCTGGGACGTTCTTATTGACGATGAAACACAGAAATTGCATCCAAATTTAATACCAAACTCACAATGCGGACTTAAGTACAAGAGGACTAACACTCTAACTCTCTATGATTTGAACGTCGCCTGTGAGTCCAGTTTTATATTCCGATGCTTCACTTTAGGTTTACTGTATCCCTTGGACGTTCTTATTGACGATGAAACATAGAAATTGCATCCGAATTTAATACAAAAGGGACAATTCCGAATTAAGTACAAGAGGACTGACACTCCAACTTTCTATGATTTGAACCTCTCCTGTGAGTCCAGTTTAAGATTCCGATGCTTCACTTCAGGTTTACTGTATCCCTTGGACCTTCTTATTGACGATGAAACACAGAAATTACATCCGAATTTAATACAAAAGTCACAATACCGACTTAAGTACAAGACGACTGACACTCTAACTTTCTCTGATTTGAACCTCTCATGTGAGTCCAGTTTTGGATTCCGATGCTTCACTTCAGGTTTACTGTTTCCTGGGACGTTCTTATTGACGATGAAACACAGAAATTGCATCCAAATTTAATACAAAAGGCACAATGCGGACTTAAGTACAAGAGGACTAACACTCTAACTCTCTATGATTTGAACGTCGCCTGTGAGTCCAGTTTTATATTCCGATGCTTCACTTTAGGTTTACTGTATCCATTGGACTTTCTTATTGACGATGAAACATAGAAATTGCATCCGAATTTAATACAAATGGGACAATTCCGAATTAAGTACAAGAGGACTGACACTCCAACTTCCTATGATTTGAACCTCTCCTGTGAGTCCAGTTTTAGATTCCGATACTTCACTTCACGTTTACTGTATACCTTGGACCTTCTTATTGACGATGAAACACAGAAATTGCATCAGAAATTAATACAAAAAGCACTATGTTGACTTGAGTGCAAGAGGACAGACAGTCTAACTTTCTATAATTTGAACATCTCTTGGGAGTCCAGTTTTAGATTACGATGCTTCACTTCAGGTTTACTGTATACCTTTTACCTTCTTATTGACGATGAAACACAGAAATTGCTTCCGAAATTAATACAAAAGGCACAATGACGACTTAAGTACAAGGGGACTGACACTCTAACTTTCTATGATTTGAAACTCTCTTGTGTGTCCCGTTTTAGATTCCGATACTTCACATCACGTTTGCTGTATACCTTGGACCTTCTGATTGACGATGAAACACAGAAATTGCATCCGAATTTAATACAAAAGGCACAATGCCGACTTATGTACAAGACGACTGACACTCTAACTCTCATCGATTTGAACCTCTCTTGTGAGTCCAGTTTTAGATTCCGATGCTTCACTTCACGTTTACTGTATACCTTGGACCTTCTTATTGACGATGAAACACAGAAATTGCATCCGAATTTAATACAAAAGGCACTAGGCCGACTTAAGTACAAGAGGACTGCCACTCTAACGTTCTATGATTTGAACCTCTCCTGTGAGTCCAGTTTTAGATTCCGATGCTTCACTTCAGGTGTACTGTATCCCTTGGACCTTCTTATTGACGACGAAACACAGAAATTGCATCCGAATTTAATACAAAAGGCACTATGTCGACTTAAGTACAAGAGGACTGACACTCTATCTCTCTATGATTTGAACCTCTCTTGTGAGTCCAGTTTTAAATTCCGATACACCACTTCAGGTTTACTGTATACCTAGGACCTTCTTATTGACGATGAAACACAGAAATTGCATCCGAATTTAATACAAAAGGCACAATGCCGACTTAAGTACAAGTGGACTGACACTCTAACTTTCTATGATTTGGACCTCTCCTGTGAGTCCAGTTTTAGATTCCGATGCTTCACTTCAGGTTTACTGTATCCCTTGGACCTTCTTATTGACGATGAAACACAGATATTAAATCCGAATTTAATACAAAAGGCAAAATACTGACTTAAGTTCAAGAGGACTGACACACTAACTTTCTTTGATTTGAACCTCTCCTGTGAGTCCAGTTTTAGTTTCGGATGCTTCACTTCAGGTTTACTGTATGCCTTGGAACTTCTTATTGACAATGGAACACAGAAATTGCATTCGAATGTAATACAAAAGGCATAATTCCGACTTAAGTACAAGCGGACTGATTATCTAACTTTCTATGATTTGGACCTCTCCTGTAAGTCCAGTTTTAGATTCCGATGCTTCACTTCAGGTTTACTGTATCCCTTGGACCTTCTTATTGACGATGAAACACAGAAATTGCATCCGAATTTAATACAAAAGGCACAATGCCGACTTATGTACAAGACGACTGACACTCTAACTCTCATTGATTTGAACCTCTCTTGTGAGTCCAGCTTTAGATTCCGATGCTTCACTTCACGTTTACTGTATACCTTGGACCTTCTTATTGACGATGAAACACAGAAATTGCATCCGAATTTCATACAAAAGGCACTAGGCCGACTTAAGTACAAGAGGACTGCCACTCTAAGGTTCTATGATTTGAACCTCTCCTGTGAGTCCAGTTTTAGATTCCGATGCTTCACTTCAGGTGTACTGTATCCCTTGGACCTTCTTATTGACGACGAAACACAGAAATTGCGTCCGAATTTAATACAAAAGCCTCTATGTCGACTTAAGTACAAGAGGACTGACACTCTAACTCTCTATGATTTGAACCTCTCTTGTGAGTCCAGTTTTAAATTCCGATACACCACTTCAGGTTTACTGTATACCTAGGACCTTCTTATTGACGATGAAACACAGAAATTGCATCCGAATTTAATACAAAAGGCGCAATGCCGACTTAAGTACAAGTGGACTGACACTCTAACTTTCTATGATTTGAACCTCTCTTGTGAGTCCAGTTTTAGATTCCGATGCTTCACTTCAGGTTTACTGTATACCTTGGACCTTCTTATTGCCGATGAAACACAGAAATTGCGTCCGAATCTAATACAAAATGCACAATGCCAACTTAAGTACAAGTGGACTGACACTCTAACTTTCTATGATATGAACCTCTCCTGTGAGTCCAGTTTTAGATTCCGATGCTTCACTTCAGGTTTACTGTATCCCTTGAACCTTCTTATTGACGATGAAACACAGAAATTGCATCCGAATTTAATACAAAAGGCACAATTCCGACTTATGCACAAGGGGACTGACTCTTTAACTTTCTATGATTTGAACCTCTCCTGTGAGTCCAGTTATAGATTCCGATGCTTCACTTCAGGTTTACTGTATCCCTTGGACCTTCTTATTAACGATGAAACACAGATATTAAATCCGAATTTAATACAAAAGGCAAAATACTGACTTAAGTTCAAGAGGACTGACACTCTAACTTTATTTGATGTGAACCTCTCCTGTGAGTCCAGTTTTAGTTTCGGATGCTTCACTTCAGGTTTACTGTATGCCTTGGAACTTCTTATTGACGATGGAACACAGAAATTGCATCCGAATGTAATACAAAAGGCATAATTCCGACTTAAGTACAAGCGGACTGATTATCTAACTTTCTATGATTTGGACCTCTCCTGTAAGTCCAGTTTTAGATTCCGATGCTTCACTTCAGGTTTACTGTATCCCTTGGACCTTCTTATTGACGATGAAACACAGAAATTGCATCCGAATTTAATACAAAAGGCACAATGCCGACTTATGTACAAGACGATTGACACTCTAACTCTCATCGACTTGAACCTCTCTTGTGGGTCCAGTTTTAGATTCCGATGCTTCACTTCAGGTTTCCTGTATACCTTGGACCTTCTTATTGACGATGAAACACAGTAATTGCATCCGAATTTAATACAAAAGGCACAATGCCGACTTAAGTACAAGAGGACTGACTTTCCATCTTTCTACGACTTGAACCTCTCTTGTGAGTCCCGTTTTAGATTCCGATGCTTTACTTCACGTTTACTGTATACCTTGGACCTTCTTTTTGACGATGAATAACAGATATTGCATCCGAATTTAATACAAAAGGCACTAGGCCGTATTAAGTACAAGACGACTGACACTCTAACTTTCTATGATTTGAACCTCTCTTGTGCATTCAGTTTTAGATTCCGATGCTTCACTTCACGTTTACTGTATACCTTGGAATTTCTTATTGACGATGAAACAAAGAAATTGAATCCGAATTTAATACAAAAGGCACAATGCCGACTTAAGTACAAGCGGACTGACACTCTAACTTTCTATGATTTGAACCACTCCTGTGAGTCCAGTTTTAGTTTCGGATGCTTCACTTCAGGTTTACTGTATGCCTTGGAACTTCTTATTGACGATGGAACACAGAAATTGCATCCAAATGTAATACAAAAGGCATAATTCCGACTTAAGTACAAGCGGACTGATTATCTAACTTTCTATGATTTGGACCTCTCCTGTAAGTCCAGTTTTAGATTCCGATGCTTCACTTCAGGTTTACTGTATCCCTTGGACCTTCTTATTGACGATGAAACACAGAAATTGCATCCGAATTTAATACAAAAGGCACAATGCCGACTTATGTACAAGACGATTGACACTCTAACTCTCATCGACTTGAACCTCTCTTGTGAGTCCAGTTTTAGATTCCGATGCTTCACTTCAGGTTTCCTGTATACCTTGGACTTTCTTATTGACGATGAAACACAGTAATTGCATCCGAATTTAATACAAAAGGCACAATGCCGACTTAAGTACAAGAGGACTGACTTTCCAACTTTCTACGACTTGAACCTCTCTTGTGAGTCCCGTTTTAGATTCCGATGCTTCACTTCACGTTTACTGTATACCTTGGACCTTCTTATTGACGATGAAACACAGATATTGCATCCGAATTTAATACAAAAGGCACTAGGCCGTATTAAGTACAAGACGACTGACACTCTAACTTTCTATGATTTGAACCTCTCTTGTGCATTCAGTTTTAGATTCCGATGCTTCACTTCACGTTTACTGTATACCTTGGAATTTCTTATTGACGATGAAACAAAGAAATTGTATCCGAATTTAATACAAAAGGCACAATGCCGACTTAAGTACAAGAGGAATGACACTCTAACTTTCTATGATTTGAACCTTTCCTGTGAGTCCAGTTTTAGATTCCGATGCTTCACTTTAGGTTTACTGTATCCCTTGGTCCTTCTTATTGACGATGGAACACAGAAATTGATCCCAATTTAATACAAATGGCACAATGCCGACTTAAGTACAAGCGGACTGACACTCTAACTTTCTATGATTTGAACCACTCCTGTAAGACCGGATTTAGATTCCAATGCTTCACTTCAGGTTTTTCTGTATACCTTTTACCTTCTTATTGACGATGAAACACAGAAATTGCTTCCGAAATTAATACAAAAGGCACAATGACGACTTAAGTACAAGGGGACTGACACTCTAACTTTCTATGATTTGAACCTCTCCTGTGAGTCCAGTTATAGATTCAGATGCTTCACTTCAGGTTTACTGTATCCTTTGGACCTTCTTATTGACGATGAAACACAGAAATTAAATCCGAATTTAATACAAAAGTCACAATACCGACTTAAGTACAAGAGGACTGACACTCTACCTTTCTATGATTTGAACCTCTCCTGTAAGTCCAGTTTTAGATTCCGATGCTTCACTTCAGGTTTACTGTTTCCTTGGCCGTTCTTATTGACGATGAAACACAGAAATTGCATCCAAATTTAATACAAAAGGCACAATGCGGACTTAAGTACAAGAGGACTAACACTCTAACTCTCTATGATTTGAACGTCGCCTGTGAGTCCAGTTTTATATTCCGATGCTTCACTTTAGGTTTACTGTATCCCTTGGACCTTCTTATTGACGATGAAACATAGAAATTGCATCCGAATTTAATACAAAAGGCACAATGCCGACTTAAGTACAAGAGGACTGACACTCTAACTTTCTATGATTTGAACCTCTACTGTGAGTCCAGTTTTAGATTCCGATGCTTCACTTCAGGTTTACTGTATCCCTTGGACCTTCTTATAGACGATGAAACACAGATATTAAATCCGAATTTAATACAAAAGGCACAATGCCGACTTAAGCACAAGATGACTGACACTGTAACTTTCTATGATTTCAACCTCTCCTGTGAATCCAGTTTTGGATTCCGATGCTCCAGTTCAGGTTTACTGTATCCCTTGGACCTTCCTAATGACGATGAAACTAAGAAATTGCATCCGAATTTAATACAAAAGGCACAATGCCGACTTAAGTACAAGCGGACTGACACTCTAACTTTCTATGATTTGAACCACTCCTGTAAGTCCGGATTTAGATTCCAATGCTTCACTGCAGGTTTACTGTATACCTTTTACCATCTTATTGACGATGAAACACAGAAATTGCTTCCGAAATTAATACAAAAGGCGCAATGACGACTTAAGTACAAGGGGACTGACACTCTAACTTTCTATGATTTGAACCTCTCCTGTGAGTCCAGTTATAGATTCCGATGCTTCTCTTCAGGTTTACTGTATCCCTTGGACCTTCTTATTGACGATGAAACACAGAAATTAAATCCGAATTTAATACAAAAGTCACAATACCGACTTAAGTACAAGAGGACTGACACTCTAACTTTCTATGATTTGAACCTCTCCTGTGAGTCCAGTTTTGGATTCCGATGCTTCACTTCAGGTTTACTGTTTCCTGGGACGTTCTTATTGACGATGAAACACAGAAATTGCATCCAAATTTAATACAAAAGGCACAATGCGGACTTAAGTACAAGAGGACTAACACTCTAACTCTCTATGATTTGAACGTCGCCTGTGAGTCCAGTTTTATATTCCGATGCTTCACTTTAGGTTTACTGTATCCCTTGGACGTTCTTATTGACGATGAAACATAGAAATTGCATCCGAATTTAATACAAAAGGGACAATTCCGAATTAAGTACAAGAGGACTGACACTCCAACTTTCTATGATTTGAACCTCACCTGTGAGTCCAGTTTAAGATTCCGTTGATTCACTTCAGGTTTACTGTATCCCTTGGACCTTCTTGTTGACGATGAAACACAGAAATTACATCCAAATTCAATACAAAAGTCACAATACTGGCTTAATCACAAGGGGACTGACTCTTTAACTTTCTATGATTTGAACCTCTCCTGTGAGTCCAGTTATAGATTCCGATGCTTCACTTCAGGTTTACTGTATCCCTTGGACCTTCTTATTGACGATGAAACACAGATATTAAATCCAAATTTAATACAAAAGGCAAAATACTGACTTAAGTTCAAGAGGACTGACACTCTAACTTTCTTTGATTTGAACCTCTCCTGTGAGTCCAGTTTTAGTTTCGGATGCTTCACTTCAGGTTTACTGTATGCCTTGGAACTTCTTATTGACGATGGAACACAGAAATTGCATCCGAATGTAATACAAAAGGCATAATTCCGACTTAAGTACAAGCGGACTGATTATCTAACTTTCTATGATTTGGACCTCTCCTGTAAGTCCAGTTTTAGATTCCGATGCTTCACTTCAGGATTACTGTATCCCTTGGACCTTCTTATTGACGATGAAACACAGAAATTGCATACGAATTTAATACAAAAGGCACAATGCCGACTTATGTACAAGACGACTGACACTCTAACTCTCATTGATTTGAACCTCTCTTGTGAGTCCAGCTTTAGATTCCGATGCTTCACTTCACGTTTACTGTATACCTTGGACCTTTTTATTGACGATGAAACACAGAAATTGCATCCGAATTTAATACAAAAGGCACTAGGCCGACTTAAGTACAAGAGGACTGACACTCTAACGTTCTATGATTTGAACCTCTCCTGTGAGTCCAGTTTTAGATTCCGATGCTTCACTTCAGGTGTACTGTATCCCTTGGACATTCTTATTGACGACGAAACACAGAAATTGCATCCGAATTTAATACAAAAGGCACTATGTCGACTTAAGTACAAGAGGACTGACACTCTAACTCTCTATGATTTGAACCTCTCTTGTGAGTCCAGTTTTAAATTCCGATACACCACTTCAGGTTTACTGTATACCTAGGACCTTCTTATTGACGATGAAACACAGAAATTGCATCCGAATTTAATACAAAAGGCACAATGCCGACTTAAGTACAAGTGGACTGACACTCTAACTTTCTATGATTTGGACCTCTCTTGTGAGTCCAGTTTTAGATTCCGATGCTTCACTTCAGGTGTACTGTATCACTTGGACATTCTTATTGACGATGAAACACAGATATTGAATCAGAATTTAATACAAAAGGCACAATACCGACTTAAGTACAAGAGGACTGACACTCTAACTTTGTATGATTTGAACGACTCCTGTAAGTCCGGATTTAGATTCCAATGCTTCACTTCAGGTTTACTGTATACCTTTTACCTTCTTATTGACGATGAAACACAGAAATTGCTTCCGAAATTAATACAAAAGGCACAATGACGACTTAAGTACAAGGGGACTGACACTCTAACGTTCTATGATTTGAACCTCTCCTGTGAGTCCAGTTATAGATTCCGATGCTTCACTTCAGGTTTACTGTATCCCTTGGACCTTCTTATTGACGATGAAACACAGAAATTAAATCCGAATTTAATACAAAAGTCACAATACCGACTTAAGTACAAGAGGACTGACACTCTACCTTTCTATGATTTGAACCTCTCCTGTAAGTCCAGTTTTAGATTCCGATGCTTCACTTCAGGTTTACTGTTTCCTTGGACGTTCTTATTGACGATGAAACACAGAAATTGCATCCAAATTTAATACAAAAGGCACAATGCGGACTTAAGTACAAGAGGACTAACACTCTAACTCTCTATGATTTGAACGTCGCCTGTGAGTCCAGTTTTATATTCCGATGCTTCACTTTAGGTTTACTGTATCCCTTGGACTTTCTTATTGACGATGAAACATAGAAATTGCATCCGAATTTAATACAAAAGGCACAATGCCGACTTAAGTACAAGAGGACTGACACTCTAACTTTCTATGATTTGAACCTCTACTGTGAGTCCAGTTTTAGATTCCGATGCTTCACTTCAGGTTTACTGTATCCCTTGGACCTTCTTATAGACGATGAAACACAGATATTAAATCCGAATTTAATACAAAAGGCACAATGCCGACTTAAGCACAAGATGACTGACACTGTAACTTTCTATGATTTTAACCTCTCCTGTGAATCCAGTTTTGGATTCCGATGCTCCAGTTCAGGTTTACTGTATCCCTTGGACCTTCCTATTGACGATGAAACAAAGAAATTGCATCCGAATTTAATACAAAAGGCACAATGCCGACTTAATTACAAGCGGACTGACACTCTAACTTTCTATGATTTGAACCACTCCTGTAAGTCCGGATTTAGATTCCAATGCTTCACTGCACGTTTACTGTGTACCTTTTACCTTCTTATTGACGATGAAACACAGAAATTGCTTCCGAAATTAATACAAAAGGCACAATGACGACTTAAGTACAAGGGGACTGACACTCTAACTTTCTATGATTTGAACCTCTCCTGTGAGTCCAGTTATAGATTCCGATGCTTCTCTTCAGGTTTACTGTATCCCTTGGACCTTCTTATTGACGATGAAACACAGAAATTAAATCCGAATTTAATACAAAAGTCACAATACCGACTTAAGTACAAGTGGACTGACACTCTAACTTTCTATGATTTGAGCCTCTCCGGTGAGTCCAGTTTTGGATTCCGATGCTTCACTTCAGGTTTACTGTTTCCTGGGACGTTCTTATTGACGATGAAACACAGAAATTGCATCCAAATTTCATACAAAAGGCACAATGCGGACTTAAGTACAAGAGGACTAACACTCTAACTCTCTATGATTTGAACGTCGCCTGTGAGTCCACTTTAAATTCCGATGCTTCACTTCAGGTTTACTGTATCCCTTGGACCTTCTTGTTGACGATGAAACACAGAAATTACATCCAAATTCAATACAAAAGTCACAATACTGGCTTAAGTACAAGTGGACTGACACTCTAACTTTCTATGATTTGAACCTATCTTGTGAGTCCAGTTTTAGATTCCGATGCTTCACTTCAGGTTTACTGTATACCTTTCACCTTCTTATTGCCGATGAAACACAGAAATTGCATCCGAATCTAATACAAAAGGCACAATGCCAACTTAAGTACAAGTGGACTGACACTCTAACTTTCTATGATATGAACCTCTCCTGTGAGTCCAGTTTTAGATTCCGACGCTTCACTTCAGGTTTACTGTATCCCTTGGACCTTCTTATTGACGATGGAACACAGAAATTGCATCCGAATGTAATACAAAAGGCACAATGCCGACTTATTTACAAGACGACTGACACTCTAACTCTCATTGATTTGAACCTCTACTGTGAGTCCAGTTTTAGATTCCGATGCTTCACTTCAGGTTTACTTTATCCCTTGGACTTACGTATTGACGATGAAACACAGAAATTGCATCCGAATCTAATACAAAAGGCACAATGCCAACTTAAGTACAAGTGGACTGACACTCTAACTTTCTATGATATGAACCTCTCCTGTGAGTCCAGTTTTAGATTCCGATGCTTCACTTCAGGTTTACTGTATCCCTTGGACCTTCTTATTGACGATGAAACACAGATATTAAATCCGAATTTAATACAAAAGGCAAAATACTGACTTAAGTTCAAGAGGACTGACACTCTAACTTTCTTTGATCTGAACCTCTCCTGTGAGTCCAGTTTTAGTTTCGGATGCTTCACTTCAGGTTTACTGTATGCCTTGGAACTTCTTATTGACGATGGAACACAGAAATTGCATCCGAATGTAATACAAAAGGCATAATTCCGACTTAAGTACAAGCGGACTGATTATCTAACTTTCTATGATTTGGACCTCTCCTGTAAGTCCAGTTTTAGATTCCGATGCTTCACTTCAGGTTTACTGTATCCCTTGGACCTTCTTATTGACGATGAAACACAGAAATTGCATGCGAATTTAATACAAAAGGCACAATGCCGACTTATGTACAAGATGACTGACACTCTAACTCTCATTGATTTGAACCTCTCTTGTGAGTCCAGCTTTAGATTCCGATGCTTCACTTCACGTTTACTGTATACCTTGGACCTTCTTATTGACGATGAAACACAGAAATTGCATCCGAATTTAATACAAAAGGCACTAGGCCGACTTAAGTACAAGAGGACTGCCACTCTAACGTTCTATGATTTGAACCTCTCTTGTGAGTCCAGTTTTAAATTCCGATACACCACTTCAGGTTTACTGTATACCTAGGACCTTCTTATTGACGATGAAACACAGAAATTGCATCAGAATTTAATACAAAAGGCACAATGTCGACTTAAGCACAAGAGGACAGACAGTCTAACTTTCTATGATTTGAACCTTTCTTGTGAGTCCAGTTTTAGATTCCGATGCTTCACTTCAGGTATCCTGTATACCTTGGACCTTCTTATTGACGATGAAACACAGAAATTGCATCCGAATTTAATACAAAAGGCACAATGCCGACTTAAGTACAAGAGGACTGACATTCTAACTTTCTACGACTTGAACCTCTCTTGTGAGTCCCGTTTTAGATTCCGATGATTCACTTCACGTTTACTGTATACCTTGGACCTTCTTATTGACGATGAAACACAGAAATTGCATCCGAATTTAATACAAAAGGCACTAGGCCGTATTAAGTACAAGACGACTGACACTCTAACTTTCTATGATTTGAACCCCTCTTGTGCATTCAGTTTTAGATTCCGATGCTTCACTTCACGTTTACTGTATACTTTGGAATTTCTTATTGACGATGAAACAAAGAAATTGAATACGAATTTAATACAAAAGGCACAATGCCGACTTAAGTACAAGAGGACTGACACTCTAACTTTCTATGATTTGAACCTTTCCTGTGAGTCCAGTTTTAGATTCCGATGCTTCACTTTAGGTTTACTGTATCCCTTGGACCTTCTTATTGACGATGAAACACAGAAATTGCATCCGAATTTAATACAAAAGGCACAAAGCCGTCTTAAGTACAAGAGGACTGACACTAACATTCTATGATTTGAACCTCTCCTGTGAGTCCAGTTTTGGATTCCGATGGTTCACTTCAGGTTTACTGCATCCCTTGGACCGTCTTATTGACGATGAAACACAGAAATTGCATCAGAATTTAATACAAAAAGCACTATGTTGACTTAAGTACAAGAGGACAGACAGTCTAACTTTCTATAATTTGAACATCTCTTGTGAGTCCAGTTTTAGATTCCGATGCTTCACTTCAGGTTTACTGTATACTTTGGACCTTCTTATTGACGATGAAACACAGAAATTGCATCCGAATTTAATACAAAAGGCACAATGCCGACTTAAGTACAAGAGGACTGACACTCTAACTTTCTATGATTTGAACCTTTCCTGTGAGTCCAGTTTTAGATTCCGATGCTTCACTTTAGGTTTACTGTATACCTTGGAACTTCTTATTGACGATGGAACACAGAAATTGATCCCAATTTAATACAAATGGCACAATGCCGACTTAAGTACAAGCGGACTGACACTCTAACTTTCTATGATTTGAACCACTCCTGTAAGTCCGGATTTAGATTCCAATGCTTCACTTCAGGTTTACTGTATACCTTTTACCTTCTTATTGACGATGAAACACAGAAATTGCTTCTGAAATTAATACAAAAGGCACAATGAAGACTTAAGTACAAGGGGACTGACACTCTAACTTTCTATGATTTGAACCTCTCCTGTGAGTCCAGTTATAGATTAGGATGCTTCACTTCAGGTTTACTGTATCCCTTGGACCTTCTTATTGACGATGAAACACAGAAATTAAATCCGAATTTAATACAAAAGTCACAATACCGACTTAAGTACAAGAGGACTGACACTCTACCTTTCTATGATTTGAACCTCTCCTGTAAGTCCAGTTTTAGATTCCGATGCTTCACTTACAGGTTTACTGTTTCCTTGGCCGTTCTTATTGACGATGAAACACAGAAATTGCATCAAAATTTAATACAAAAGGCACAATGCGGACTTAAGTACAGGAGGACTAACACTCTAACTCTCTATGATTTGAACGTCGCCTGTGAGTCCAGTTTTATATTCCGATGCTTCACTTTAGGTTTACTGTATCCCTTGGACCTTTTTATTGACGATGAAACATAGAAATTGCATCCGAATTTAATATAGAAGGCACAATGCCGACTTAAGTACAAGCGGACTGATTATCTAACTTTCTATGATTTGGACCTCTCCTGTAAGTCCAGTTTTGGATTCCGATGCTTCACTACAGGTTTACTGTATCCCTTTGACCTTCTTATTGACGATGAAACACATAAATTGCATCCGAATTTAGTACAAAAGGCACAATGCCGACTTAAGCACAAGACGACTGACACTCTAACACTCTATGATTTGAACCTCTCCTGTGAGTCCAGTTTTAGATCCCAATGCTTTACTTCAGGTTTACTGTATCCCTTGGAACTTCTTATTGACGATGAAACACAGAAATTCGATCCGAATTTAATACAGTAGGCACAATGCCGACTTAAGGACAAGAGGACTGACACTCTAACTTTTATTATGATTTGAACCTCTCCTGTGAGTCCAGTTTTAAAATCCGATGCTTCACTTCAGGTTTACTGTTTCCTTGGACGTTCTAATTGACGATGAAACACAGAAATTGCATCCAAATTTAATACAAAAGGCACAATGCGGACATAAGTACAAGAGGACTAACTCTCTAACTCTCTATGATTTGAACCTCTCCTGTGAGTCCAGTTTTAGACTTCGATGCTTCACTTCACTTTTACTGTATCCCTTGGACCTTCTTATTGACGATGAAACGTAGAAATTGCATCCGAAATTAATACAAAAGGCACAATGCCGACTTAAGTACAAGAGGAATGACACTTTAACTTTCTGTGATTTGAACTTCTCCTGTGACTCCAGTTTTAGATTCCGATGCTTCACTTTAGGTTTACTGTATCCCTTGGACCTTCTTATTGACGATGAAACGTAGAATTTGCATCCGAATTTAATACAAAAGGCACAATGCCGACTTAACTACAAGAGGACTGACACTCTAACTTTCTGTGATTTGAACCTCTCCTGTGAGTCCAGTTTTAGATTCCGATGCTTCACTTCAGGTTTACTGTATCCCTTGGACCTTCTTGTTGACGATGAAACACAGAAATTGCATCCGAATTTAATACAAAAGGCACAATACTGGCTTAAGTACAAGCGGACTGACACTCTAACTTCTATGATTTGAACCTCTCTTGGGAGTCCAGTATTAGATTCCGATGCTTCACTTCACGTTTACTGTATACCTTGGACCTTCTTATTGACGATGAAACACAGAAATTGCATCCGAAATTAATACAAAAGGCACAATGCCGACTTAAGTACAAATGGACTCACACCCTAAATCTCTATGATTTGAACCTCTCCTGTGAGTCCAGTTTTACATTCCGATGCTTCACTTCAGGTTTACTGTATCCCTTGGACCTGATTATTGACGATGAAACACAGAAATTGCATCCGAATTTAAAACAAAAGGCACAATACCGACTTAAGTACAAGAGGACTGACACTCTAACTTTCTATGATTTGAACCTCTCCTGTGAGTCCAGTTTTACATTCGGATGTTTTACTTCAGGTTTACTGTATGCCTTGGACCTTCTTATTGACGATGAAACACAGAAATTGCATCCGAATTTAATACAAAAGGCACATTGCCAACTTAAGTACAAGCGGACTGTCACTCTAACTTTCTATGATTTGAACCTCTCCTGTGAGTCCAGTTTTACATTCGGATGTTTTACTTCAGGTTTACTGTATGCCTTGGACCTTCTTATTGACGATGAAACAAAGAAATTGCATCCGAATTTAATACAAAAAGGCACAATGCCGACTTATGTACAAGGGGACAGACACTCTAACTTTCTATGATTTGAACCTCTCCTGTCAGTCCAGTTTTAGATTCGGATGCTTCACTTCAGGTTTACTGTATACCTTGGAACTTCTTATTGACGATGGAACACAGAAATTGATCCGGATTTAATACAAAAGGCACAATGCCGACTTAAGTACAAGCGGACTGACACTCTAACTTTCTATGATTTGAACCTCTCCTGTGAGTCCAGTTTTACATTCGGATGTTTTACTTCAGGTTTACTGTATGCCTTGGACCTTCTTATTGACGATGAAACACAGAAACTGCATCCGAATTTAATACAAAAGGCACATTGCCAACTTAAGTACAAGCGGACTGACACTCTAACTTTCTATGATTTGAACCTCTCTTGTGAGTCCAGTTTTAGATTCCGATGCTTCACTTAAGGTTTACTGTACACCTTGGAACATCTTATTGACGATGGACCACAGAAATTGCATCTGAATTTAATACAAAAGGCACAATACTGGCTTAAGTACAAGCGGACTGACACTCTAACTGTCTATGATATGAACTTCTCTTGTGAGTCCAGTTTTAGATTCCGATGCTCACTTCAGGTTTACTGTATACCATGGAACTTCTTCTTGACGTTACGAACACAGAAATTGCATCCGAATTTAATACAAAAGGCATAATTCCGACTTAAGTACAAGCGGACTGATTATCTAACTTTCTATGATTTGGACCTCTCCTGTAAGTCCAGTTTTAGATTCCGATGCTTCACTTCCGGTTTACTGTATCCCTTGGACCTTCTTATTGACGATGAAACACATAAATTGCATCCGAATTTAATACAAAATGCACAATGCCGACTTAAGTACAAGAGAACTGACACTCTAACGCCCTATGATTTGAACCTCTCCTGTGAGTCCAGTTTAAGATTCCGATGCTTTACTTCAGGTTTACTGTATCCCTTGGACCTTCTTATTGACGATGAAACACAGAAATTGGATCCGAAATTAATACAAAAGGCACAATGCCGATTTAAGTACAAGAGGACTGACACTCTAACTTTTATTATGATTTGAACCTCTCCTGTGAGTCCAGTTTTAATTCCGATGCTTCACTTCAGGTTTACTGTTTCCTTCGACGTTCTTATTGACGATGAAACACAGAAATTGCATCCAAATTTAATACAAAAGGGACAATGCGGACTTAAGTACAAGAGGAATAACACTCTAACTCTCTCTGATTTGATCCTCTCCAGTGAGTCCAGTTTTAGACTCTGATGCTTCACTTCAGGTTTACTGTATCCCTTGGACCTTCGTATTGACGATGAAACATAGAAATTGCATCCGAATTTAATACAAAAGGCACAATGCCGACTTAAGTACAAGGGTACCGACACTCTACCTTTCTTTGATTTGAACCTCTCCTGTGAGTCCAGTTTTAAATTCCGATGCTTCACTTCAGGTTTACTGTATCCCTTGGACCTTCTTGTTGACAAGGAAACACAGAAATAGCATCCGAAATTAATACAAAAGGCACAATGCCGACTTAAGTACAAAAGGACTCACACCCTAACTCTCTTTGATTTGAACCTCTCCTGTGAGTCGAGTTTTAGATTCCGATGCTTCACTTCAGGTTTACTGTATGCCTTGGACCTTCTTATTGACGATGAAACACAGAAATTGCATCCGAATTTAATACAAAAAGGCACAATGCCGACTTATGTACAAGGGGACAGACACTCTAACTTTCTATGATTTGAACCTCTCCTGCCAGTCCAGTTTTAGATTTGGATGCTTCACTTCAGGTTTACTGTATACCTTGGAACTTCTTATTGACGATGGAACACAGAAATTGATCCGAATTTAATACAAAAGGCACAATGCCGACTTAAGTACAAGCGGACTGACACTAACTTTCTATGATTTGAACCTTTCCTGTAGGTCCGGATTTAGATTCCAATGCTTTACTTCAGGTTTACTGTATACCTTTTACCTTCTTATTGACGATGAAACTCAGAAATTGCATCCGAATTTAATACAAAAGGCACAATGCCGACTTAAGTACAAGAGGACTGACACTCCAAATTTCTATGATATGAACCTCTCCTGTGAGTCCAGTTTTAGATTCCGAGGCTTCACGTCAGGTTTACTGTATCCCTTGGACCTTCTTATTGACGATGAAACACAGAAATTGCATCCGAATTTAATACAAAAGGCACATTGCCGACTTAAGTACAAGAGGACTCACACTCTAACTTTCGATGATTTGAACCTCTCCTGTGAGTCCAGTTTTAGACTCCGATGCTTCACTTCAGGTTTACTGTATCCCTTGGACCTTCTTATTGACAATGAAACGTAGAAATTGCATCCGAATTTAATACAAAAGGCACAATGCCGACTTAAGTACAAGAGGACGGACACTCTAACTTTCTGTGATTTGAACCTCTCCTGTGAGTCCAGTTTTAGATTCCGATGCTTCACTTTAGGTTTACTGTATGCCTTGGACCTTCTTATTGACGATGAAACATAGAAATTGCATCCGAATTTAATACAAAAGGCACAATTCCGACTTACGTTCAAGAGGACTGACACTCCAACTTTCTATGATTTGAACCTCTCCTGTGAGTCCAGTTTTAGATTCCGATGCTTCACTTCAGGTTTACTGTATCCCTTGGATCTTCTTGTTGACGATGAAACACAGAAATTGCATCTGAATTTAATACAAAAGGCACAATACTGGCTTAAGTACAAGAGGACTGACACTCTAACTTTCTATGATTTGAACCTCTCTTGTGAGTCCAGTTTTAGATTCCGATGCTTCACTTCACTTTTACTGTATACCTTGGACCTTCTTATTGACGATGAAACACAGAAATTGCATCCGAAGTTAATACAAAAGGCACAATGCCGACTTAAGTACAAAAGGACTCACACCCTAAATCTCTATGATTTGAACCTCTCCTGTGAGTCCAGTTTTACATTCCGATGCTTCACTTCAGGTTTACTGTATCCCTTGGACCTGATTATTGACGATGAAACACAGAAATTGCATCCGAATTTAAAACAAAAGGCACAATACCGACTTAAGTACAAGGGTACCGACACTCTAACTTTCTTTGATGTGAACCTCTCCAGTGAGTCCAGTTTTGGATTTCGATGCTTCACTTCAGGTTTACTGTATTCCCTGGACCTTCTTATTGACGATGAAACCCAGAAATTGCATCCGAATTTAATACAAAATGCACAATACCGACTTAAGTACAAGAGGACTGACACTCTAACTTTCTATGATTTGAACCTCTCCTGTCAGTCCAGTTTTAGATTCGGATGTTTCACTTCAGGTTTGCTGTATACCTTGGACCTTCTTATTGACGATGAAACACAGAAATTGCTTCCGAATTTAATACAAAAGGCACAATACTGGCTTATGTACAAGCGGACTGACACTCTAACTTTCTATGATTTGAACATCTCCTGTCAGTCCAGTTTTAGATTCGGATGCTTCACTTCAGGTTTGCTGTATACCTTGGAACTTCTTATTGACGATGGAACACAGAAATTGATCCGAATTTAATACAAAAGGCACAATGTTGACTTAAGTACAAGCGGACTGACACTCTAACTTTCTATGATTTGAGCCTCTCCTGTAAGACCGGATTTAGATTATAATGCTTCACTTCAGGCTTACTGTATACCTTTTACCTTCTTATTGACGATGAAACACAGAAATTGCATCCGAATTTAATACAAAAGGCAGAATACCGACTTAAGTACAAGAGGACTGACACTCTAACTTTCTATGATATGAACCTCTCCTGTGAGTCCAGTTTTAGATTCCGATGCTTCACTTCAGGTTTACTGTATCCCTTGGACCTTCTTATTGACGATGAAACACAGAAATTGCATCCGAATTTAATACAAAATGCACATTGCCGACATAAGTACAAGAGGACTCACACTTTAACTTTCGATAATTTGAACCTCTCCTGTGAGTCCAGTTTTAGACTCCGATGCTTCACTTCAGGTTTACTGTATCCCTTGGACCTTCTTATTGACAATGAAACGTAGAAATTGCATCCGAATTTAATACAAAAGGCACAATGCCGACTTAAGTACAAGAGGACGGACACTCTAACTTTCTGTGATTTGAACCTCTCCTGTGAGTCCAGTTTTAGATTCCGATGCTTCACTTTAGGTTTACTGTATGCCTTGGACCTTCTTATTGACGATGAAACATAGAAATTGCATCCGAATTTAATACAAAAGGCACAATTCCGACTTACGTTCAAGAGGACTGACACTCCAACTTTCTATGATTTGAACCTCTCCTGTGAGTCCAGTTTTAGATTCCGATGCTTCACTTCAGGTTTACTGTATCCCTTGGATCTTCTTGTTGACGATGAAACACAGAAATTGCATCTGAATTTAATACAAAAGGCACAATACTGGCTTAAGTACAAGAGGACTGACACTCTAACTTTCTATGATTTGAACCTCTCTTGTGAGTCCAGTTTTAGATTCCGATGCTTCACTTCACTTTTACTGTATCCCTTGGACCTTCTTATTGACGATGAAACACAGAAATTGCATCCGAATTTAAAACAAAAGGCACAATACCGACTTAAGTACAATTGTACCGACACTCTAACTTTCTTTGATGTGAACCTCTCCAGTGAGTCCAGTTTTGGATTTCGATGCTTCACTTCAGGTTTACTGTATTCCCTGGACCTTCTTATTGACGATGAAACCCAGAAATTGCATCCGAATTTAATACAAAATGCACAATACCGACTTATGTACAAGAGGACTGACACTCTAACTTTCTATGATTTGAACCTCTCCTGTCAGTCCAGTTTTAGATTCGGATGTTTCACTTCAGGTTTGCTGTATACCTTGGACCTTCTTATTGACGATGAAACACAGAAATTGCTTCCGAATTTAATACAAAAGGCACAATACTGGCTTATGTACAAGCGGACTGACACTCTAACTTTCTATGATTTGAACATCTCCTGTCAGTCCAGTTTTAGATTCGGATGCTTCACTTCAGGTTTGCTGTATACCTTGGAACTTCTTATTGACGATGGAACACAGAAATTGATCCGAATTTAATACAAAAGGCACAATGTTGACTTAAGTACAAGCGGACTGACACTCTAACTTTCTATGATTTGAGCCTCTCCTGTAAGACCGGATTTAGATTATAATGCTTCACTTCAGGCTTACTGTATACCTTTTACCTTCTTATTGACGATGAAACACAGAAATTGCATCCGAATTTAATACAAAAGGCAGAATACCGACTTAAGTACAAGAGGACTGACACTCTAACTTTCTATGATATGAACCTCTCCTGTGAGTCCAGTTTTAGATTCCGATGCTTCACTTCAGGTTTACTGTATCCCTTGGACCTTCTTATTGACGATGAAACACAGAAATTGCATCCGAATTTAATACAAAATGCACATTGCCGACATAAGTACAAGAGGACTCACACTTTAACTTTCGATAATTTGAACCTCTCCTGTGAGTCCAGTTTTAGACTCCGATGCTTCACTTCAGGTTTACTGTATCCCTTGGACCTTCTTATTGACAATGAAACGTAGAAATTGCATCCGAATTTAATACAAAAGGCACAATGCCGACTTAAGTACAAGAGGACGGACACTCTAACTTTCTGTGATTTGAACCTCTCCTGTGAGTCCAGTTTTAGATTCCGATGCTTCACTTTAGGTTTACTGTATGCCTTGGACCTTCTTATTGACGAAGAAACATAGAAATTGCATCCGAATTTAATACAAAAGGCACAATTCCGACTTAAGTTCAAGAGGACTGACACTCCAACTTTCTATGATTTGAACCTCTCCTGTGAGTCCAGTTTTAGATTCCGATGCTTCACTTCAGGTTTACTGTATCCCTTGGATCTTCTTGTTGACGATGAAACACAGAAATTGCATCTGAATTTAATACAAAAGGCACAATACTGGCTTAAGTACAAGAGGACTGACACTCTAACTTTCTATGATTTGAACCTCTCTTGTGAGTCCAGTTTTAGATTCCGATGCTTCACTTCACGTTTACTGTATACCTTGGACCTTCTTATTGACGATGAAACACAGAAATTGCATCCGAAATTAATACAAAAGGCACAATGCCGACTTAAGTACAAAAGGACTCACACCCTAAATCTCTATGATTTGAACCTCTCCTGTGAGTCCAGTTTTACATTCCGATGCTTCACTTCAGGTTTACTGTATCCCTTGGACCTGATTATTGACGATGAAACCCAGAAATTGCATCCGAATTTAAAACAAAAGGCACAATACCGATTTAAGTACAAGGGTACCGACACTCTAACTTTCTTTGATGTGAACCTCTCCAGTGAGTCCAGTTTTGGTTTCCGATGCTTCACTTCAGGTTTACTGTATCCCCTGGACCTTCTTATTGACGATGAAACCCAGAAATTGCATCCGAATTTAATACAAAATGCACAATACCGACTTAAGTACAAGAGGACTGACACTCTAACTTTCTATGATTTGAACCTCTCCTGTGAGTCCAGTTTTACATTCGGATGTATCACTTCAGGTTTACTGTATGCCTTGGACCTTCTTATTGACGATGAAACACAGAAATTGCTTCCGAATTTAATACAAAAGCCACAATACTGGCTTAAGTACAAGGGGACTGACACTCTAACTTTCTATGATTTTAACCTCTCCTGTGAGTCCAGTTATAGATTCCGATGCTTCACTTTAGGTTTACTGTATCCCTTGGACCTTTTTATTGACGATGAAACATAGAAATTGAATCCGAATTTAATACAAAAGGCACAATTCCGACTTAAGTACAAGTGTACTGACACTCCAACTTCCTATGATTTGAACCTATCCTGTGAGTCCAGTTTTAGATTCCGATGCTTCACTTCAGGTTTACTGTATCCCTTGGACCTTCTTGTTGACGATGAAACACAGAAATTGCATCTGAATTTAATACAAAAGGCACAATACTGGCTTAAGTACAAGCGGACTGACACTCGAACTTTCTATGATTTGAACCTCTCTTGTGAGTCCAGTTTAGATTCCGATTCTTCACTTCAGGTTTACTGTATACCTTGGACCTTCTTATTGACGATGAAACACAGAAATTGCATCCAAATTTAAAAAAAAAAAGCACAATGCCGATTTAAGAACAAGAGGACTGACACTTTAACTTTCTATAATTTGAACCTCTACTGTGAGTTCAGTTTCAGATTCCGATGCTTCACTTCAGGTTTACTGTATCCCTTGGACTTACTTATTGACAATGAAACACAGAAATTGCATCCGAATTTAATACAAAAGGCACAATTCCGACTTAAGTTCAAGAGGACTGACACTCCAACTTTCTATGATTTGAACCTCTCCTGTGAGTCCAGATTTAGATTCCGATGCTTCACTTCAGGTTTACTGTATCCCTTGGATCTTCTTGTTGACGATGAAACACAGAAATTGCATCTGAATTTAATACAAAAGGCACAATACTGGCTTAAGTACAAGAGGACTGACACTCTAACTTTCTATGATTTGAACCTCTCTTGTGAGTCCAGTTTTAGATTCCGATGCTTCACTTCACTTTTACTGTATACCTTGGTCCTTCTTATTGACGATGAAACACAGAAATTGCATCCGAAATTAATACAAAAGGCACAATGCCGACTTAAGTACAAAAGGACTCACACCCTAAATCTCTATGATTTGAACCTCTCCTGTGAGTCCAGTTTTACATTCCGATGCTTCACTTCAGGTTTACTGTATCCCTTGGACCTGATTATTGACGATGAAACACAGAAATTGCATCCGAATTTAAAACAAAAGGCACAATACTGGCTTAAGTACAAGAGGACTGACACTCTAACTTTCTATGATTTGAACCTCTCTTGTGAGTCCAGTTTTAGATTCCGATGCTTCACTTCACGTTTACTGTATACCTTGGACCTTCTTATTGACGATGAAACACAGAAATTGCATCCGAAATTAATACAAAAGGCACAATGCCGACTTAAGTACAAAAGGACTCACACCCTAAATCTCTATGATTTGAACCTCTCCTGTGAGTCCAGTTTTACATTCCGATGCTTCACTTCAGGTTTACTGTATCCCTTGGACCTGATTATTGACGATGAAACCCAGAAATTGCATCCGAATTTAAAACAAAAGGCACAATACCGATTTAAGTACAAGGGTACCGACACTCTAACTTTCTTTGATGTGAACCTCTCCAGTGAGTCCAGTTTTGGATTCCGATGCTTCACTTCAGGTTTACTGTATCCCCTGGACCTTCTTATTGACGATGAAACCCAGAAATTGCATCCGAATTTAATACAAAATGCACAATACCGACTTAAGTACAAGAGGACTGACACTCTAACTTTCTATGATTTGAACCTCTCCTGTGAGTCCAGTTTTACATTCGGATGTTTCACTTCAGGTTTACTGTATGCCTTGGACCTTCTTATTGACGATGAAACACAGAAATTGCTTCCGAATTTAATACAAAAGCCACAATGCTGGCTTAAGTACAAGCGGACTGACACTCTAACTTTCTATGATTTGAACCTCTCCTGTCAGTCCAGTTTTAGATTCGGATGCTTCACTTCAGGTTTGCTGTATACCTTGGAACTTCTTATTGACGATGGAACACAGAAATTGATCCGAATTTAATACAAAAGGCACAATGTTGACTTAAGTACTAGCGGACTGACACTCTAACTTTCTATGATTTGAGCCTCTCCTGTAAGACCGGATTTAGATTCCAATGCTTCACTTCAGGCTTACTGTATACCTTTTACCTTCTTATTGACGATGAAACACAGAAATTGCATCCGAATTTAATACAAAAGGCAGAATACCGACTTAAGTACAAGAGGACTGACACTCTAACTTTCTATGATATGAACCTCTCCTGTGAGTCCAGTTTTAGATTCCGATGCTTCACTTCAGGTTTACTGTATCCCTTGGACCTTCTTGTTGACGATGAAACACAGAAATTGCATCTGAATTTAATACAAAAGGCACAATACTGGCTTAAGTACAAGCGGACTGACACTCGAACTTTCTATGATTTGAACCTCTCTTGTGAGTCCAGTTTAGATTCCGATGCTTCACTTCAGGTTTACTGTATACCTTGGACCTTCTTATTGACGATGAAACACAGAAATTGCATCCAAATTTAAAAAAAAAGCACAATGCCGATTTAAGAACAAGAGGACTGACACTTTAACTTTCTATAATTTGAACCTCTACTGTGAGTTCAGTTTCAGATTCCGATGCTTCACTTCAGGTTTACTGTATCCCTTGGACTTACTTATTGACAATGAAACACAGAAATTGCATCCGAATTTAATACAAAATGCACAATGCCGCCTTAAGTACAAGGGGACTGACTCTTTAACTTTCTATGATTTGAACCTCTCCTGTGAGTCCAGTTATAGATTCCGATGCTTCACTTAAGGTTTACTGTCTCCCTTTGACCTTCTTATTGACGATGAAACACAGATATTATATCCGAATTTAATACAAAAGGCACAATGTCAATTTAAGTACAAGAGGACTGACACTTTTACTTTCTATGATTTGAACCTCTACTGTGAGTTCAGTTTTAGATTCCGATGCTTCACTTCAGGTTTACTGTATCCCTGGGACTTACGTATTGACGATGAAACACAGAAATTGCATCCGAATTTAATACAAAAGGCACAATGCCGCCTTAAGTACAAGGGGACTGACACTCAAACTTTCTATGATTTGAACCTCTCCTGTGAGTCCAGTTTTAGATTCGGATGCTTCACTTCAGGTTTACTGTAGACCTTGGAACTTCTTATTGACGATGGAACACGGAAATTGATCCGAATTTAATACAAGAGGCACAATGCCGACTTAAGTACAAGCGGACTGACACTCTAACTTTCTATGATTTGAACCTCCCCTGTAAGTCCGGATTTAGATTCCAATGCTTCACTTCTGGTTTACTGTATACCTTTTACTTCTTATTGACGATGAAACACAGAAATTGCATCCGAATTTAATACAAAAGGCACAATGCCGACTAAAGTACAAGAGGACTGACACTCTAACATTCTATGATATGATTTTCTCCTGTGAGTCCAGTTTTAGATTCTGATGTTCACTTCAGTTTTACTGTATCCCTTGGACCTTCTTATTGACGATGAAACATAGAAATTGCATCCGAATTTAATACAAAAGGCACATTTCCGACTTAAGTACAAGAGGACTGACACTCCAACTTTCTATGAATTGAACCTCAACTGTAAGTCCAGTTTTAGATTCCGATGCTTAACTTCAGATTTAGTGTATCTCTTGGACCTTTTTGTTGACGATGAAACACAGATATTGCATCTGAATTTAATACAAAAGGCACAATACTGGCTTAAGTACAAGCGGACTGACACTCAAACTTTCTAAGATTTGAACCTCTCCTGTGAGTCCAGTTGTAGATTCCGATTATTCACTTCAGGTTTACTGTATCCCTTGGACCTTCTTATTGACGATGAAACATAAAAATTGCATCCGAATTTAATACAAAAGGCACAATTCCGACTTAAGTACAAGGGGACTGACTCATTAACTTTCTATGATTTGAACCTCTCCTGTGAGTCCAGTTATAGATTCCGATGCTTCACTTCAGGTTTACTGTATCCCTTGGACCTTCTTATTGACGATGAAACACAGATATTAAATCCGAATTGAATACAAAAGGCACAACACTGACTTAAGTACAAGAGGACTGACACTCTAACTTTCTTTGATTTGGACCTCTCCTGTGAGTCCAGTTTTAAATTCGGATGCTTCACTTCAGGTTTACTGTATGCCTTGGAACTTCTTATTGACGATGAAACACAGAAATTGGAACCGATTTTAATACAAAAGGCACAATGCCGACTTAAGTACAAGAGGGCTGACACTCTAACTGTCTATGATTTGAACCTCTCTTGTTAGTCCAGTTTTAGATTCCTTTGTTTCACTTTAGGTTTACTGTATACCTTGGAACTTCTTATTGACGATGGAACACAGAAATTGCATCCGAATTTAATACAAAAGGCATAATTCCGACTTAAGTACAAGCGGACTGATTATCTAACTTTCTATGATTTGGACCTCTCCTGTAAGTCCAGTTTTAGATTCCGATGCATCACTTCAGGTTTACTGTACCACTAGGACCTTCTTTTTGACGTTGAAACACATAAATTGCATTTGAATTTAATACAAAATGCACAATGCCGACTTAGGTACAAGAGGACTGACACTCTAACTCTCTATGATTTGAACCTCTGCTGTGAGTCCAGTTTCAGATTCCGATGCTTCACTTCAGGCTTTCTGTTTCCTTGGACGTTCTTATAGACGATGAAACACAGAAATTGCATCCAAATTTAATACAAAAGGCGCAATGCGGACTTAAGTACCAGAGGACTAACACTCTAACTCTCTATGATTTGAACCTCTCCTGTGAGTCCAGTTTTAGACTCCGATGCTTCACTTCAGGTTTACTGTATCCCTTGGACCTTCTTATTGACGATGAAACATAGAAATTGCATCCGAATTTAATACAAAAGCCACAATTCCGACTTAAGTACAAGGGGACTGACACTCTAACTTTCTATGATTTGAACCTCTCCTGTGTGTCCAGTTATAGATTCCGATGCTTCACTTTAGGTTTACTGTATCCCTTGGACTTTTTTATTGACGATGAAACATAGAAATAGAATCCGAATTTAATACAAAAGGCACAATTCCGACTTAAGTACAAGTGGACTGACACTCCAACTTCCTATGATTTGAACCTATCCTGTGAATCCACTTTTAGATTCCGATGCTTCACTTCAGGTTTACTGTATCCCTTGGACCTTCTTGTTGACGATGAAACACAGAAATTGCATCTGAATTTAATACAAAAGGCACAATACTGGCTTAAGTACAAGCGGACTGACACTCGAACTTTCTATGATTTGAACCTCTCTTGTGAGTCCAGTTTAGATTCAGATGCTTCACTTCAGGTTTACTGTATACCTTGGACCTTCTTATTGACGATGAAACACAGAAATTCCATCCGAATTTAAAACAAAAAGCACAATGCCGATTTAAGGACAAGAGGACTGACACTTTAACTTTCTATGATTTGAACCTCTACTGTGAGTTCAGTTTTAGATTCCGATGCTTCACTTCAGGTTTACTGTATCCCTGGGACTTACGTATTGACGATGAAACACAGAAATTGCATCCGAATTTAATACAAAAGGCACAATGCCGCCTTAAGTACAAGGGGACTGACACTCAAACTTTCTATGATTTGAACCTCTCCTGTGAGTCCAGTTTTAGATTCGGATGCTTCACTTCAGGTTTACTGTATACCTTGGAACTTCTTATTGACGATGGAACACGGAAATTGATCCGAATTTAATACAAGAGGCACAATGCCGACTTAAGTACAAGCGGACTGACACTCTAACTTTTTATGATTTGAACCTCTCCTGTAAGTCCGGATTTACATTCCAATGCTTCACTTCTGGTTTACTTTATACCTTTTACCTTCTTACTGACGATGAAACACAGAAATTGCATCCGAATTTAATACAAAAGGCACATTTCCGACTTAAGTACAAGAGGACTGACACTCCAACTTTCTATGAATTGAACCTCTCCTGTGAGTCCAGTTTTAGATTCCGATGCTTCACTTCCGGTTTAGTGTATCCCTTGGACCTTCTTGTTGACGATGAAACACAGATATTGCATCTGACATTAATACAAAAGGCACAATACTGGCTTAAGTACAAGCAGACTGACACTGAAACTTTCTAAGATTTGAACCTCTCCTGTGAGTCCAGTTGTAGATTCCGATGCTTCACTTCAGGTTTACTGTATCCCTTGGACCTTCTAATTGACGATGAAACATAAAAATTGCATCCGAATTTAATACAAAAGGCACAATTCCGACTTAAGTACAAGGGGACTGACTCATTAACTTTCTATGATTTGAACCTCTCCTGTGAGTCCAGTTATAGATTCCGATGCTTCACTTCAGGTTTACTGTATCCCTTGGACCTTCTTATTGACGATGAAACACAGATATTAAATCCGAATTGAATACAAAAGGCACAACACTGACTTAAGTACAAGAGGACTGACACTCTAACTTTCTTTGATTTGAACCTCTCCTGTGAGTCCAGTTTTAAATTCGGATGCTTCACTTCAGGTTTACTGTATGCCTTGGAACTTCTTATTGACGATGAAACACAGAAATTGGAACCGATTTTAATACAAAAGGCACAATGCCGACTTCAGTACAAGAGGGCTGACACTCTATCTGTCTATGATTTGAACCTCTCTTGTTAGTCCAGTTTTAGATTCCTTTGTTTCACTTTAGGTTTACTGTATACCTTGGAACTTCTTATTGACGATGGAACACAGAAATTGCATCCAAATTTAATACAAAAGGCATAATTCCGACTTAAGTACAAGCGGACTGATTATCTAACTTTCTATGATTTGGACCTCTCCTGTAAGTCCAGTTTTAGATTCCGATGCATCACTTCAGGTTCACTGTACCACTAGGACCTTCTTATTGACGTTGAAACACATAAATTGCATTTGAATTTAATACAAAAGGCACAATGCCGACTTAAGTACAAGAGGACTGACACTCTAACTCTCTATGATTTGAACCTCTCCTGTGAGTCCAGTTTCAGATTCCGATGCTTCACTTCAGGCTTTCTGTTTCCTTGGACGTTCTTATAGACGATGAAACACAGAAATTGCATCCAAATTTAATACAAAAGGCACAATGCGGACTTAAGTACCAGAGGACTAACACTCTAACTCTCTATGATTTGAACCTCTCCTGTGAGTCCAGTTTTAGACTCCGATGCTTCACTTCAGGTTTACTGTATCCCTTGGACCTTCTTATTGACGATGTTACGTAGAAACTGCATCTGAATTAAATACAAAAGGCACAATGCCGACTTAAGTACAAGAGGGCTGACACTCTAACTTTCAATGGTTTGAACCTCTCCTGTGAGTCCAGTTTCAGATTCCGATGCTTCACTTTAGGTTTACTGTATCCCTTGGACCTTCTTATTGACGATGAAACATAGAAATTGCATCCGAATTTAATACAAAAGCCACAATTCCGACTTAAGTACAAGGGGACTGACACTCTAAATTTCTATGATTTGAACCTCTTCTGTGAGTCCAGTTATAGATTCCGATGCTTCACTTTAGGTTTACTGTATCCCTTGGACCTTTTTATTGACGATGAAACATAGAAATAGAATCCGAATTTAATACAAAAGGCACAATTCCGACTTAAGTACAAGTGGACTGACACTCCAACTTCCTATGATTTGAACCTATCCTGTGAGTCCACTTTTAGATTCCGATGCTTCACTTCAGGTTTACTGTATCCCTTGGACCTTCTTGTTGACGATGAAACACAGAAATTGCATCTGAATTTAATACAAAAGGCACAATACTGGCTTAAGTACAAGCTGACTGACACTCGAACTTTCTATGATTTGAACCTCTCTTGTGAGTCCAGTTTAGATTCCGATGCTTCACTACAGGTTTACTGTATACCTTGGACCTTCTTATTGACGATGAAGCACAGAAATTGCATCCGAATTTAAAACAAAAAGCACAATGCCAATTTAAGAACAAGAGGACTGACACTTTAACTTTCTATGATTTGAACCTCAACTGTGAGTTCAGTTTCAGATTCCGATGCTTCACTTCAGGTTTACTGTATCCCTTGGACTTACTTATTGACGATGAAACACAGAAATTGCATCCGAATTTAATACAAAATGCACAATGCCGCCTTAAGTACAAGGGGACTGACTCCTTAACTTTCTATGATTTGAACCTCTCCTGTGAGTCCAGTTAGAGATTCCGATGCATCACTTAAGGTTTACTGTCTCCCTTTGACCTTCTTATTGACGATGAAACACAGATATTAAATCCGAATTGAATACAAAAGGCACAATGCCGATTTAAGTACAAGAGGACTGACACTTTTACTTTCTATGATTTGAACCTCTACTGTGAGTTCAGTTTTAGATTCCGATGCTTCACTTCAGGTTTACTGTATCCCTGGGACTTACGTATTGACGATGAAACACAGAAATTGCATCCGAATTTAATACAAAAGGCACAACGCCGCCTTAAGTACAAGGGGACTGACACTCAAACTTTCTATGATTTGAACCTCTCCTGTGAGTCCAGTTTTAGATTCCGATGTTTCACTTAAGGTTTACTGTCTCCCTTTTCCTTCTTATTGACGATGAAACACAGATATTAAATCCGAATTGAATACAAAAGGCACAATGCCGATTTAAGTACAAGAGGACTGACACTTTTACTTTCTATGATTTGAACCTCTACTGTGAGTTCAGTTTTAGATTCCGATGCTTCACTTCCGGTTTACTCTATCCGTGGACCTTCTTATTGACGATGAAACACATGAATTGCATCCGAATTTAATATAAAAGGCACAATGCCGACTTAAGTACAAGAGGACTGACACTCTAACTCTCTATGATTTGAACCTCTCCTGTGAGTCCAGTTTTAGATTCCGATGTATCACTTCAGGTTTACTGTATGCCTTGGACTTTCTTATTGACGATGAAACACAGATATTAAATCCGAAATTAATACAAAAGGCAAAACACCGACTTAAGTACAAGAGGACTGACACTCTAACATTCTTTGATTTGAACCTCTCCTGTGAGTCCACTTTTAGATTCCGATGCTTCACTTCAGGCTTACTGTATCCCTTGGACCTTCTTATTGACGATGAAACATAGAAATTGCATCCGAATTTAATACAAAAGGCACAATTCCGACTTAAGTAATAGAGGACTGACACTCCAACTTTCTATGAATTGAACCTCTCCTGTGAGTCCACTTTTAGATTCCGATGCTTCACTTCAGGTTTAGTGTATCCCTTGGACCTTCTTGTTTACGATGAAACACAGATATTGCATCTGAATTTAATACAAAAGGCACAATACTGGCTTAAGTACAAGCGGACTGACACTCAAACTTTCTAAGATTTGAACCTCTCCTGTGAGTCCAGTTTTAGATTCCGATGCTTCACTTCAGGTTTACTGTATCCCTTGGACCTTCTTATTGACGATGAAACATAGAAATTGCATCCTAATTTAATACAAAAGGCACAATTCCGACTTAAGTACAAGGGGGCTGACTCATTAACTTTCTATGATTTGAACCTCTCCTGTGAGTCCAGTTATAGATTCCGATGCTTCACTTCAGGTTTACTGTATCCCTTGGACCTTCTTATTGACGATGAAACACAGTTATTAAATCCGAATTGAATACAAAACGCACAACACTGACTTAAGTACAAGAGGACTGACACTCTAACTTTCTTTGATGTAACCTCTCCTGTGAGTCCAGTTTTAAATTCGGATGCTTCACTTCAGGTTTACTGTATGCCTTGGAACTTCTTATTGACGATGAAACACAGAAATTGGAACCGATTTTAATACAAAATTCACAATGCCGACTTAAGTACAAGAGGACTGACACTCTAACTTTTATTATGATTTGAACCTCTCCTGTGAGTCCAGTTTTAAATTCCGATGCTTCACTTTAGGTTTACTGTTTCCTTGGACGTTCTTATTGACGATGAAACACAGAAATTGCATCCAAATTTAATACAAAAGGCACAATGCGGACTTAAGTACAAGAGGACTAACACTCTAACTCTCTATGATTTGAACCTCTCCTGTGAGTCCAGTTTTAGACTCCGATGCTTCACTTCAGTTTTACTGTATCCCTTAGACCTTCTTATTGACGATGAAACATAGAAATTGCATCCGAATTTAATACAAAATGCTCAATGCCGACTTACGTACAAGAGGACTGACACTCTAACTTTCTATGATTTGAACCGCTCCTGTGAGTCCAGTTTTATATTCCATTGCTTCACTTCAGGTTTACTGTATCCCTTGGACCCTCTTGTTGACGATGAAACACAGAAATTGCATCCGAAAGTAATACAAAAGGCACAATGCCGACTTAAGTACAAAAGGAATCACACCCTAACTCTCTATGATTTGAACCTCTCCTGTGAGTCCAGTTATAGATTGCGATGCTTCACTTCAGGTTTACTGTATCCCTTGGACCTTCTTATTGACGATGAAACACAGAAATTGCATCCGAATTTTAAAACAAAAGGCACAATATCGACTTCAGTACAATGGTACCGACACTCAAAAATTTCTTTGATTTGAACCTCTCCTGTGAGTCCAGTTTTAGATTCCGATGCTTCACTTCAGGTTTACTGTATCCCCTGGTCCTTCTTATTAACGATGAAACAAAGAAATTGCATCCGAATTTAATACAAAAGGCACAATACCGACTTAAGTACAAGAGGACTGACACTCTAACTTTCTATGATTTGAACCTCTCCTGAGAGTACAGTTTTACATTCGGATGCTTCACTTCTGGTTTACTGTTTGCCTTGGACCTTCTTATTGACGATGAAACACAGAAATTGCATCCGAATTTAATACAAAAGGCAAATTGCCGATTTAAGTACAAGCGGACTGACACTCTAACTTTCTATGATTTGAACCTCTCTTGTGAGTCCAGTTTTAGAATCCGATACTTCACTTCAGGTTTACTGTATCCCTTGGACCTTCTTATTGACGATGTTACGTAGAAACTGCATCTGAATTAAATACAAAAGGCACAATGCCGACTTAAGTACAAGAGGGCTGACACTCTAACTTTCTATGATTTGAACCTCTCCTGTGAGTCCAGTTTCAGATTCCGATGCTTCACTTTAGGTTTACTGTATCCCTTGGACCTTCTTATTGACGATGAAACATAGAAATTGCATCCGAATTTAATACAAAAGCCACAATTCCGACTTAAGTACAAGGGGACTGACACTCTAACTTTCTATGATTTGAACCTCTCCTGTGAGTCCAGTTATAGATTCCGATGCTTCACTTTAGGTTTAATGTATCCCTTGGACCTTTTTATTGACGATGAAACATAGAAATAGAATCCGAATTTAATACAAAAGGCACAATTCCGACTTAAGTACAAGTGGACTGACACTCCTACTTCCTATGATTTGAACCTATCCTGTGAGTCCACTTTTAGATTCCGATGCTTCACTTCAGGTTTACTGTATCCCTTGGACCTTCTTGTTGACGATGAAACACAGAAATTGCATCTGAATTTAATACAAAAGGCACAATACTGGCTTAAGTACAAGCGGACTGACACTCGAACTTTCTATGATTTGAACCTCTCTTGTGAGTCCAGTTTAGATCCCGATGCTTCACTTCAGGTTTACTGTATACCTTGGACCTTCTTATTGACGATGAAACACGGAAATTGCATCCGAATTTAATACAAAAGGCACAATGCCGCCATAAGTACAAGGGGACTGACACTCAAACTTTCTATGATTTGAACCTCTCCTGTAAGTCCGGATTTACATTCCAATGCTTCACTTCTGGTTTACTGTATACCTTTTACCTTCTTACTGACGATGAAACACAGAAATTGCATCCGAATTTAATACAAAAGGCACATTTCCGACTTAAGTACAAGAGGACTGACACTCCAACTTTCTATGAATTGAACCTCTCCTGTGAGTCCAGTTTTAGATTCCGATGCTTCACTTAAGGTTTAGTGTATCCCTTGGACCTTCTTGTTGACGATGAAACACAGATATTGCATCTGAAATTAATACAAAAGGCACAATACTGGATAAAGTACAAGCAGACTGACACTGAAACTTTCTAAGATTTGAACCTCTCCTGTGAGTCCAGTTGTAGATTCCGATGCTTCACTTCAGGTTTACTGTATCCCTTGGACCTTCTAATTGACGATGAAACATAAAAATTGCATCCGAATTTAATACAAAAGGCACAATTCCGACTTAAGTACAAGGGGACTGACTCATTAACTTTCTATGATTTGAACCTCTCCTGTGAGTCCAGTTATAGATTCCGATGCTTCACTTCAGGTTTACTGTATCCCTTGGACCTTCTTATTGACGATGAAACACAGATATTAAATCCGAATTGAATACAAAAGGCACAACACTGACTTAAGTACAAGAGGACTGACACTCTAACTTTCTTTGATTTGAACCTCTCCTGTGAGTCCAGTTTTAAATTCGGATGCTTCACTTCAGGTTTACTGTATGCCTTGGAACTTCTTATTGACGATGAAACACAGAAATTGGAACCGATTTTAATACAAAAGGCACAATGCCGACTTCAGTACAAGAGGGCTGACACTCTAACTGTCTATGATTTGAACCTCTCTTGTTAGTCCAGTTTTAGATTCCTTTGTTTCACTTTAGGTTTACTGTATACCTTGGAACTTCTTATTGACGATGGAACTCAGAAATTGCATCTGAATTTAATACAAAAGGCATAATTCCGACTTAAGTACAAGCGGACTGATTATCTAACTTTCTATGATTTGGACCTCTCCTGTAAGTCCAGTTTTAGATTCCGATGCATCACTTCAGGTTTACTGTACCACTAGGACCTTCTTATTGACGTTGAAACACATAAATTGCATTTGAATTTAATACAAAAGGCACAATGCCGACTTAAGTACAAGAGGACTGACACTCTAACTCTCTATGATTTGAACCTCTCCTGTGAGTCCAGTTTCAGATTCCGATGCTTCACTTCAGGCTTTCTGTTTCCTTGGACGTTCTTATAGACGATGAAACACAGAAATTGCATCCAAATTTAATACAAAAGGCACAATGCGGACTTAAGTACCAGAGGACTAACACTCTAACTCTCTATGATTTGAACCTCTCCTGTGAGTCCAGTTTTAGACTCCGATGCTTCACTTCAGGTTTACTGTATCCCTTGGACCTTCTTATTGACGATGTTACGTAGAAACTGCATCTGAATTAAATACAAAAGGCACAATGCCGACTTAAGTACAAGAGGGCTGACACTCTAACTTTCTATGATTTGAACCTCTCCTGTGAGTCCAGTTTCAGATTCCGATGCTTCACTTTAGGTTTACTGTATCCCTTGGACCTTCTTATTGACGATGAAACATAGAAATTGCATCCGAATTTAATACAAAAGCCACAATTCCGACTTAAGTACAAGGGGACTGGCAATCTAACTTTCTATGATTTGAACCTCTCCTGTGAGTCCAGTTATAGATTCCGATGCTTCACTTTAGGTTTACTGTATCCCTTGGACCTTTTTATTGACGATGAAACATAGAAATAGTATCCGAATTTAATACAAAAGGCACAATTCCGACTTAAGTACAAGTGGACTGACACTCCAACTTCCTATGATTTGAACCTATCCTGTGAGTCCACTTTTAGATTCCGATGCTTCACTTCAGGTTTACTGTATCCCTTGGACCTTCTTGTTGACGATGAAACACAGATATTGCATCTGAATTTAATACAAAAGGCACAATACTGGCTTAAGTACAAGCGGACTGACACTCGAACTTTCTATGATTTGAACCTCTCTTGTGAGTCCAGTTTAGATTCCGATGCTTCACTTCAGGTTTACTGTATACCTTGGACCTTCTTATTGACGATGAAAAACAGAAATTGCATCCGAATTTAAAACAAAAAGCACAATGCCGATTTAAGAACAAGAGGACTGACACTTTAACTTTCTATGATTTGAACCTCTACTGTGAGTTCAGTTTCAGATTCCGATGCTTCACTTCAGGTTTACTGTATCCCTTGGACTTACTTATTGACGATGAAACACAGAAATTGCATCCGAATTTAATACAAGATGCACAATGCCGCCTTAAGTACAAGGGGACTGACTCTTTAACTTTCTATGATTTGAACCTCTCCTGTGAGTCCAGTTATAGATTCCGATGCATGACTTAAGGTTTACTGTCTCCCTTTGACCTTCTTATTGACGATGAAACACAGATATTAAATCAGAATTGAATACAAAAGGCACAATGCCGTTTTAAGTACAAGAGGACTGACACTTTTACTTTCTATGATTTGAACCTCTACTGTGAGTTCAGTTTTAGATTCCGATGCTTCACTTCAGGTTTACTGTATCCCTGGGACTTACGTATTGACGATGAAACACAGAAATTGCATCCGAATTTAATACAAAAGGCACAACGCCGCCTTAAGTACAAGGGGACTGACACTCAAACTTTCTATGATTTGAACCTCTCCTGTGAGTCCAGTTTTAGATTCCGATGTTTCACTTAAGGTTTACTGTCTCCCTTTTCCTTCTTATTGACGATGAAACACAGATATTAAATCCGAATTGAATACAAAAGGCACAATGCCGATTTAAGTACAAGAGGACTGACACTTTTACTTTCTATGATTTGAACCTCTACTGTGAGTTCAGTTTTAGATTCCGATGCTTCACTTCCGGTTTACTCTATCCGTGGACCTTCTTATTGACGATGAAACACATGAATTGCATCCGAATTTAATATAAAAGGCACAATGCCGACTTAAGTACAAGAGGACTGACACTCTAACTCTCTATGATTTGAACCTCTCCTGTGAGTCCAGTTTTAGATTCCGATGTATCACTTCAGGTTTACTGTATCCCTTGGACTTTCTTATTGACGATGAAACACAGATATTAAATCCGAAATTAATACAAAAGGCAAAACACCGACTTAAGTACAAGAGGACTGACACTCCAACATTCTTTGATTTGAACCTCTCCTGTGAGTCCAGTTTTAGATTCCGATGCTTCACTTCAGGTTTACTGCATCCCTTGGACCTTCTTATTGACGATGAAACATAGAAATTGCATCCGAATTTAATACAAAAGGCACAATTCCGACTTAAGTAATAGAGGACTGACACTCCAACTTTCTATGGATTGAACCTCTCCTGTGAGTCCAGTTTTAGATTCCGATGCTTCACTTCAGGTTTAGTGTATCCCTTGGACCTTCTTGTTTACGATGAAACACAGATATTGCATCTGAATTTAATACAAAAGGCACAATACTGGCTTAAGTACAAGCGGACTGACACTCAAACTTTCTAAGATTTGAACCTCTCCTGTGAGTCCAGTTTTAGATTCCGATGCTTCACTTCAGGTTTGCTGTATCCCTTGGACCTTCTTATTGACGATGAAACATAGAAATTGCATCCGAATTTAATACAAAAGGCACAATTCCGACTTAAGTACAAGGGGGCTGACTCATTAACTTTCTATGATTTGAACCTCTCCTGTGAGTCCAGTTATAGATTCCGATGCTTCACTTCAGGTTTACTGTATCCCTTGGACCTTCTTATTGACGATGAAACACAGTTATTAAATCCGAATTGAATACAAAAGGCACAACACTGACTTAAGTACAAGAGGACTGACACTCTAACTTTCTTTGATTTGAACCTCTCCTGTGAGTCCAGTTTTAAATTCGGATGCTTCACTTCAGGTTTACTGTATGCCTTGGAACTTCTTATTGACGATGAAACACAGAAATTGGAACCGATTTTAATACAAAATTCACAATGCCGACTTAAGTACAAGAGGACTGACACTCTAACTTTTATTATGATTTGAACCTCTCCTGTGAGTCCAGTTTTAAATTCCGATGCTTCACTTTAGGTTTACTGTTTCCTTGGACGTTCTTATTGACGATGAAACACAGAAATTGCATCCAAATTTAATACAAAAGGCACAATGCGGACTTAAGTACAAGAGGACTAACACTCTAACTCTCTATGATTTGAACCTCTCCTGTGAGTCCAGTTTTAGACTCCGATGCTTCACTTCAGTTTTACTGTATCCCTTAGACCTTCTTATTGACGATGAAACATAGTAATTGCATCCGAATTTAATACAAAATGCTCAATGCCGACTTAGGTACAAGAGGACTGACACTCTAACTTTCTATGATTTGAACCACTCCTGTGAGTCCAGTTTTAGATTCCATTGCTTCACTTCAGGTTTACTGTATCCCTTGGACCTTCTTGTTGACGATGAAACACAGAAATTGCATCCGAAAGTAATACAAAAGGCACAATGAAGACTTAAGTACAAAAGGACTCACACCCTAACTCTCTATGATTTGAACCTCTCCTGTGAGTCCAGTTATAGATTGCGATGCTTCACTTCAGGTTTACTGTATCCCTTGGACCTTCTTATTGACGATGAAACACAGAAATTGCATCCGAATTTAAAACAAAAGGCACAATATCGACTTCAGTACAATGGTACCGACATTCAAAAATTTCTTTGATTTGAACCTCTCCTGTGAGTCCAGTTTTAGATTCCGATGCTTCACTTCAGGTTTACTGTATCCCCTGGCCTTCTTATTAACGATGAAACAAAGAAATTGCATCCGAATTTAATACAAAAGGCACAATGCCAACTTAAGTACAAGAGGACTGACAACACAACTTTCTATGATATGAACCTCTCCTGTGAGTCCAGTTTTAGATTCCGATGCTTCACTTCAGGTTTACTATATCCCTTGGACATTCTTATTGACGATGAAACACAGAAATTGCATCCGAATTTAAAACAAAAGGCACAATGCCGACTTAAGTACATAAGGACTGACACTCTAACTTTCTATGATTTGAACCTCTACTGTGAGTCCAGTTTTATATTCCGATGCTTCACTTCAGGTTTACTGTATCTCTTCTACTTACATATTGACGATGAAACACAGAAATTGGATCCGAATTTAATACAAAAGGCACAATGCCGACTTAAGTACAAGAGGACTGACACTCTAACTCTCTCTGATTTGAACCTCTCCTGTGAGTCCAGTTTTAGATTCCGATGCTTCACTTCAGGTTTACTGTATCCCTTGGACTTTCTTATTGACGATGAAACACAGATATTAAATCCGAAATTAATACAAAAGGCAAAACACCGACTTAAGTACAAGAGGACTGACACTCTAACATTCTTTGATTTGAAACTCTCCTGTGAGTCCAGTTTTAGATTCCGATGCTTCACTTCAGGTTTACTGTATCCCTTGGACCTTCTTATTGACGATGAAACATAGAAATTGCATCCGAATTTAATACAAAAGGCACAATTCCGACTTAAGTACAAGAGGACTGACACTCCAACTTTCTATGAATTGAACCTCTCCTGTGAGTCCAGTTTTAGATTCCGATGCTTCACTTCAGGTTTAGTGTATCCCTTGGACCTTCTTGTTCACGATGAAACACAGATATTGCATCTGAATTTAATACAAAAGGCACAATACTTGCTTAAGTACAAGCGGACTGACACTCAAACTTTCTAAGATTTGAACCTCTCCTGTGAGTCCAGTTTTAGATTCCGATGCTTCACTTCAGGTTTACTGTATCCCTTGGACCTTCTTATTGACGATGAAACATAGAAATTGCATCCGAATTTAATACAAAAGGCACAATTCCGACTTAAGTACAAGGGGACTGACTCATTAACTTTCTATGATTTGAACCTCTCCTGTGAGTCCAGTTATAGATTCCGATGCTTCACTTCAGGTTTACTGTATCCCTTGGACCTTCTTATTGACGATGAAACACAGATATTAAATCCGAATTGAATACAAAATTCACAACACTGACTTAAGTACAAGAGGACTGACACTCTAACTTTCTTTGATTTGAACCTCTCCTGTGAGTCCAGTTTTAAATTCGGATGCTTCACTTCAGGTTTACTGTATGCCTTGGAACTTCTTATTGACGATGAAACACAGAAATTGAAACCGATTTTAATACAAAAGGCACAATGCCGACTTAAGTACAAGTGGACTGACACTCTAACTGTCTATGATTTGAACCTCTCTTGTTAGTCCAGTTTTAGATTCCGATGTTTCACTTTAGGTTTACTGTATACCCTGGAACTTCTTATTGACGATGGAACACAGAAATTGCATCCGAATTTAATACAAAAGGCATAATTCCGACTTAAGTACAAGCGGACTGATTATCTAACTTTCTATGATTTGGATCTCTCCTGTAAGTCCAGTTTTAGATTCCGATCCATCACTTCAGGTTTACTGTACCACTAGGACCTTCTTATGGACGTTGAAACACATAAATTGCATTTGAATTTAATACAAAAGGCACAATGCCGACTTAAGTACAAGAGGACTGACACTCTAACTCTCTATGATTTGAACCTCTCCTGTGAGTCCAGTTTCAGATTCCGATGTTTCACTTCAGGCTTTCTGTTTCCTTGGACGTTCTTATAGACGATGAAACACAGAAATTGCATCCAAATTTAATACAAAAGGCACAATGCGGACTTAAGTACCAGAGGACTAACACTCTAACTCTCTATGATTTGAACCTCTCCTGTGAGTCCAGTTTTAGACTCCGATGCTTCACTTCAGGTTTACTGTATCCCTTGGACTTTCTTATTGACGATGTTACGTAGAAATTGCATCTGAATTAAATACAAATAGGCACAATGCCGACTTAAGTACAAGAGGGCTGACACTCTAACTTTCTATGATTTGAACCTCTCCTGTGAGTCCAGTTTCAGATTCCGATGCTTCACACTAGGTTTACTGTATCCCTTGGACCTTCTTATTGACGATGAAACATAGAAATTGCATCCGAATTTAATACAAAAGCCACAATTCCGACTTAAGTACAAGAGGACTGACACTCTAACTTTCTATGATTTGAACCTCTCCTGTGAGTCCAGTTTTGGATTCCGATCCTTTACTTCAGGTTTACTGCATCCCTTGGACCTTCTTATTGACGATGGAACACAGAAATTAGATCCGAATTTAATACAAAATTCACAATGCCGACTTAAGTACAAGAGGACTGACACTCTAACTTTTTTATGATTTGAACCTCTCCTGTGAGTCCAGTTTTAAATTCCGATGCTTCACTTTAGGTTTTCTGTTTCCTTGGACGTTCTTATCGACGATGAAACACAGAAATTGCATCCAAATTTAATACAAAAGGCACAATGCGGACTTAAGTACAAGAGGACTAACACTCTAACTCTCTATGATTTGAACCTCTCCTGTGAGTCCAGTTTTAGACTCCGATGCTTCACTTCAGGTTTACTGTATCCCTTGGACCTTCTTATTGACGATGAAACATAGAAATTGCATCCGAATTTAATACAAATGGCACAATGCCGACTTAAGTACAAGAGGACTGACACTTTAACTTTCTATGATTTGAACCTCTCCTGTGAGTCCAGTTTTAGATTCCGATGCTTCACTTCAGGTTTACTGTATCCCTTGGACCTTCTTGTTGTCGATGAAACACAGAAATTGCATCCGAAAGTAATACAAAAGGCACAATGCCGACTTAAGTACAAAAGGACTCACACCCTAACTCTCTATGATTTGAACCTCTCCTGTGATTCCAGTTATAGATTGCGATGCTTCACTTCAGGTTTACTGTATCCCTTGGACCTTCTTATTGACGATGAAACACAGAAATTGCATCCGAATTTAAAACAAAAGGCACAATATCGACTTAAGTACAATGGTACCGACACTCAAAAGTATCTTTGATTTGAACCTCTCCTGTGAGTCCAGTTTTAGATTCCGATGCTTCACTTCAGGTTTACTGTATCCCCTGGACCTTCTTATTGACGATGAAACAAAGAAATTGCATCCGAATGTAATACAAAAAGCACAATACCGACTTAAGTACAAGAGGACTGACACTCTAACTTTCTATGATTTGAACCTCTCCTGAGAGTACAGTTTTACATTCGGATGCTTCACTTCTGGTTTACTGTTTGCCTTGGACCTTCTTATTGACGATGAAACACAGAAATTGCATCCGAATTTGATACAAAAGGCAAATTGCCGACTTAAGTACAAGCGGACTGACACTCTAACTTACTATGATTTGAACCTCTCTTGTGAGTCCAGTTCTAGATTCCGATACTTCACTTCAGGTTTACTGTATCCCTTGGACCTTCTTGTTGACGATGAAACACAGAAATTGCATCCGAATTTAATACAAAAGGCACAATACTGGCTTAATTACAAGCGGACTGACACTTAAACTTTCTATGATTTGAACCTCTCTTGTGAGTCCAGTTTTAGATTCCGATGCTTCACTTCAGGTTTACTGTCTACCTTGGAACTTCTTCTTGACGATGGAACACAGAAATTGCATCCGAATTTAATACAAAAGGCATAATTCCGACTTAAGTACAAGCGGACTGATTATCTAAGTGTCTATGTTTTGGACCTCACCTGTAAGTCCAGTTTTAGATTCCGGTGCTTCACTTCCGGTTTACTCTATCCGTTGGACCTTCTTATTGACGATGAAACACATGAATTGCATCCGAATTTAATATAAAAGGCACAATGCCGACTTAAGTACAAGAGGACCATGAAACACAGAATTGGATCCGAATTTAATACAAAAGGCACAATGCCGACTTAAGTACAAGAGGACTGACACTCTAACTTTTATTATGATTCGAACCTCTCCTGTGAGCCCAGTTTTAAATTCCGATACTTCTCTTCAGGTGATCTATGATTTGAACCTCTCCTGTGAGTCCAGTTTTAGATTCCGATGCTTCACTTCAGGTTTACTGTATCCCTTGGACTTTCTTATTGACGATGAAACACAGATATTAAATCCGAAATTAATACAAAAGGCAAAACACCGACTTAAGTACAAGAGGACTGACACTCTAACATTCTTTGATTTGAACCTCTCCTGTGAGTCCAGTTATAGATTCCGATGCTTCACTTCAGGTTTACTGTCTCCCTTGGAACGTCTTCTTGACGATGGAACACAGAAATTGCATCCGAATTTAATACAAAAGGCATAATTCCGACTTAAGTCCAAGCGGACTGATTATCTAAGTGTCTATGTTTTGGACCTCACCTGTAAGTCCAGTTTTAGATTCCGGTGCTTCACTTCCGGTTTGCTGTATCCCTTGGACCTTCTTATTGACGATGAAACACATGAATTGCATCCGAATTTAATATAAAAGGCACAATGCCGACTTAAGTACAAGATTACTGACACTCTAACTTTTATTATGATTTGAACCTCTCCTGTGAGCCCAGTTTTAAATTCCGATACTTCACTTCAGGTTTACTGTTTCCTTGGACGTTCTTATTGACGATGAAACACAGAAATTGCATCCAAATTTAATACAAAAGGCGCAATGCGGACTTAAGTACAAGAGGACTAACACTCTAACTGTCTATGATTTGAACCTCTCTTGTGAGTCCAGTTTTAGATTCCGATGCTTCCCTTCAGGTTTACTGTATACCTTGGAACTTCTTCTTGACGATGGAACACAGAACTTGCATCCGAATTTAATACAAATGCATAATTCCGACTTAAGTAGAAGCGGACTGATTATCTAACTTTCTAAGATTTGGACCTCTCCTGAAAGTCCAGTTTTAGATTCCGATGCTTCACTTCCGGTTTACTGTATCCCTTGGACCTTCTTATTGACGATGAAACACATAAATTGCATCCGAATTAAATACAAAAGGCACAATGCGGACTTAAGTACAAGAGGACTAACACTCTAATTCTATATGATTTGAACCTCTCCTGTGAGTCCAGTTTTAGATTCCGATGCTTCACTTCCGGTTTACTGTATCCCTTGGACCTTCTTATTGACGATGAAACACAGAAATTGGATCCGAATTTAATACAAAAGGCACAATGCCGACTTAAGTACAAGAGGACTGACACTATAATTTTTATTATGATTTGAACCTCTCCTGTGAGTCCAGTTTTAAATTCCGATGCTTCACTTCAGGTTTACTGTTTCCTTGGTCGTTCTTATTGACGATGAAACACAGAAATTGCATCCAAATTTAATACAAAAGGCACAATGCGGACATAAGTACAAGAGGACTAACACTGTAACTCTCTATGATTGAACCTCTCCTGTGAGTCCAGTTTTAGACTCCGATGCTTCACTTTTGGTTTACTGTATCCCTTGGACCTTCTTATTGACGATGAAACATAGAAATTGCATCCGAATATAATACAAAAGGCACAATGCAGACTTAAGTACAAGAGGACTGACACTCTAACTTTCTATGATTTGAACCTCTCCTGTGAGTCCAGTTTTAGATTCAGATGCTTCACTTCAGGTTTACTGTATACCTTGGACCTTCTTGTTGGCGATGAAACACAGAAATTGCATCCGAAAGTAATACAAAAGGCACAATGCCGACTTAAGTACAAAAGGACTCACACCCTAACCCTCTATGATTTGAACCTCTCCTGTGAGTCCAGTTATAGATTCCGATGCTTCACTTCAGGTTTACTGTATCCCTTGGACCTTCTTATTGACGCTGAAACACAGAAATTGCATCCGAATTTAATACAAAAGGCACATTGCCGACTTAAGTACAAGCGGACTGACACTCTAACTTTCTATGATTTGAACCTCTCTTGTGAGTGCAGCTTTAGATTCCGATACTTCACTTGAGGTTTACTGTATCCCTTGGACCTTCTTATTGACGATGAAACACACAAATTGCATCCGAATTTAATACAAAAGGCACAATGCAGACTTAAGTACAAGAGGACTAACACTCTATTTCTCTATGATTTGAACCTCTCCTGTGAGTCCAGTTTTAGACTCCGATGCTTCACTTGAGGTTTACTGTATCCCTTGGACCTTCTTATTGACGATGAAACATAGAAATTGCATCCGAATATAATACAAAAAGCACAATGCCGACTTAAGTACAAGAGGACTGACACTCTAACTTTCTATGATTTGAACCTCTCCTGTGAGGTCAGTTTTAGATTCCGATGCTTCACTTCAGGTTTACTGTATCCCTTGGACCTTCTTGTTCACGATGAAACACAGAAATTGCATCCGAATTTAATACAAAAGGCACAATGCTGACTTAAGTACAAGACGACTGACACTCTAACTTTTATTATGATTTGAACCTCTCCTGTGAGCCCAGTTTTAAATTCCGATACTTCACTTCAGGTTTACTGTTTCCTTGGACGTTCTTATTGCTGATGAAACACAGAAATTGCATCCAAATTTAATACAAAAGGCGCAATGCGGACTTAAGTACCAGAGGACTTACACTCTAACTGTCTATGATTTGAACCTCTCTTGTGAGTCCAGTTTTAGATTCCGATGCTGCACTTCAGGTTTACTGTATACCTTGGAACTTCTTCTTGACGATGGATCACAGAACTTGCATCCGAATTTAATACAAAAGCATAATTACGACTTAAGTAGAAGCGGACTGATTATCTAACTTTCTATGATTTGGACCTCTCCTGAAAGTCCAGTTTTAGATTCCGATGCTTCACTTCCGGTTTACTGTATCCCTTGGACCTTCTTATTGACGATGAAACACATAAATTGCATCCGAATTTAATACAAAAGGCACAATGCGGACTTAAGTACAAGAGGACTAACACTCTAACTTTCTATGATTTGAACCTCTCCTGTGAGTCCAGTTTTACATTCGGATGCTTCACTTCAGGTTTACTGTATGTCTTGGACCTTCTTATTGACGATGAATAACACAAATTGCATCCCAATTTAATACAAAAGGCACATTGCCGACTTAAGTACAAGCGGACTGACACTCTAACTTTCTGTGATTTGAACCTCTCTTGTGAGTCCAGTTTTAGATTCCGATGCTTCACTTCAGGTTTACTGTATACCTTGGAACATCTTATTGACGATGGAACACAGAAATTGCATCCGAATTTAATACAAATGGCACAATGCCGACTTAAGTACAAGCGGACTGACACTATAGCTTTCTATGATTTAAACCTCTCTTGTGAGTCCAGTTTTATATTCCGATGCTTCACTTCAGGTTTACTGTATACCTTGGAACCTCTTGTTGACGATGGAACACAGAAATTGCATCAGAATTTAATACAAAAGGCATAATTCAAACTTAAGTACAAACGGACTGATTATCTAACTTTCTATGATTAGGACCTCTCCTGTATGTCCAGTTTTAGATTCCGATGCTTCACTTCCTGTTTACTGTATCCCTTGGACCTTCTTATTGACGATGAAACACATAAATTGCATCCGAATGTAATACAAAAGGCACAATGCCGACTTAAGTACAAGAGGACTGACATTCTAACTCTCTATGATTTGAACCTCTCCTGTGAGTCCACTTTTAAATTCCGATGCTTCACTTCAGGTTTACTGTTTCCTTGGACGTTCTTATTGACGAAGAAACACAGAAATTGCATCCAAATTTAATACAAAAGGCACAATGCGGACTTAAGTACAAGAGGACTAACACTCTATCTCTCTATGATTTGAACCTCTCCTGTGAGTCCAGTTTTAGACTCCGATGATTCACTTCAGGTTTACCGTATCCCTTGGACCTGATTATTGACGATGAAACACAGAAATTGCGTCCGAATTTAATACAAAAGGCCTAATTCCGACTTAAGTACAAGCGGACAGATTATCTAAGTGTCTATGTTTTGGACCTCACCTGTAAGTCCAGTTTTAGATTCCGGTGCTTCACTTCCGGTTTACTCTATCCGTTGGACCTTCTTATTGACGATGAAACACATGAATTGCATCCGAATTTAATATAAAAGGCACAATGCCGACATAAGTACAAGAGGACTGACAATCTAACTCTCTATGATTTGAACCTCTCCTGTGAGTCCAGTTTTAGATTCCGATGCTTCACTTCAGGTTTACTGTATCCCTTGGTCTTTCTTATTGACGATGAAACACAGATATTAAATCCGAAATTAATACAAAAGGCAAAACACCGACTTAAGTACAAGAGGACTGACACTCTAACATTCTTTGATTTGAACCTCTCCTGTGAGTCCAGTTATAGATTCCGATGCTTCACTTCAGGTTTACTGTATCCCTTGGAACGTCTTCTTGACGATGGAACACAGAAATTGCGTCCGAATTTAATACAAAAGGCATAATTCCGACTTAAGTACAAGCGGACTGATTATCTAAGTGTCTATGTTTTGGACCTCACCTGTAAGTCCAGTTTTAGATTCCGGTGCTTCACTTCCGGTTTACTGTATCCCTTGGACCTTCTTATTGACGATGAAACAAATGAGTTGCATCCGAATTTAATATAAAAGGCACAATGCCGACTTAAGTACAAGAGGACTGACACTCTAACTCTCTACGATTTGAACCTCTCCTGTGAGTCCAGTTTTAGATTCCGATGCTTCACTTCAGGTTTACTGCATCCCTTGGACCTTCTTATTGACGATGAAACACAGAAATTGGATCCGAATTTAATATAAAAGGCACAATGCCGACTTAAGTACAAGAGGACTGACACTCTAACTTTTATTATGATTTGAACCTCTCCTGTGAGCCCAGTTTTAAATTCCGATACTTCACTTCAGGTTTACTGTTTCCTTGGACGTTCTTATTGACGATGAAACACAGAAATTGCATCCAAATTTAATACAAAAGGCGCAATGCGGACTTAAGTACAAGAGGACTAACACTCTAACTGTCTATGATTTGAACCTCTCTTGTGAGTCCAGTTTTAGATTCCGATGCTTCACTTCAGGTTTACTGTATACCTTGGAACTTCTTCTTGATGATGGAACACAGAACTTGCATCCGAATTTAATACAAATGCATAATTCCGACTTAAGTAGAAGCGGACTGATTATCTAACTTTCTATGATTTGGACCTCTCCTGAAAGTCCAGTTTTAGATTCCGATGCTTCACTTCCGGTTTACTGTATCCCTTGGACCTTCTTATTGACGATGAAACACATAAATTGCATCCGAATTAAATACAAAAGGCACAATGCGGACTTAAGTACAAGAGGACTAACACTCTAATTCTATATGATTTGAACCTCTCCTGTGAGTCCAGTTTTAGATTCCGATGCTTCACTTCCGGTTTACTGTATCCCTTGGACCTTCTTATTGACGATGAAACACAGAAATTGGATCCGAATTTAATACAAAAGGCACAATGCTGACTTAAGTACAAGAGGACTGACACTATAATTTTTATTATGATTTGAACCTCTCCTGTGAGTCCAGTTTTAAATTCCGATGCTTCACTTCAGGTTTACTGTTTCCTTGGTCGTTCTTATTGACGATGAAACACAGAAATTGCATCCAAATTTAATACAAAAGGCACAATGCGGACATAAGTACAAGAGGACTAACACTGTAACTCTCTATGATTGAACCTCTCCTGTGAGTCCAGTTTTAGACTCCGATGCTTCACTTTTGGTTTACTGTATCCCTTGGACCTTCTTATTGACGATGAAACATAGAAATTGCATCCGAATATAATACAAAAGGCACAATGCCGACTTAAGTACAAGAGGACTGACACTCTAACTTTCTATGATTTGAACCTCTCCTGTGAGTCCAGTTTTAGATTCAGATGCTTCACTTCAGGTTTACTGTATACCTTGGACCTTCTTGTTGGCGATGAAACACAGAAATTGCATCCGAAAGTAATACAAAAGGCACAATGCCGACTTAAGTACAAAAGGACTCACACCCTAACCCTCTATGATTTGAACCTCTCCTGTGAGTCCAGTTATAGGTTCCGATGCTTCACTTCAGGTTTACTGTATCCCTTGGACCTTCTTATTGACGATGAAACACAGAAATTGCATCCGAATTTAATACAAAAGGCACATTGCCGACTTAAGTACAAGCGGACTGACACTCTAACTTTCTATGATTTGAACCTCTCTTGTGAGTGCAGCTTTAGATTCCGATACTTCACTTGAGGTTTACTGTATCCCTTGGACCTTCTTATTGACGATGAAACACACAAATTGCATCCGAATTTAATACAAAAGGCACAATGCGGACTTAAGTACAAGAGGACTAACACTCTAATTCTCTATGATTTGAACCTCTCCTGTGAGTCCAGTTTTAGACTCCGATGCTTCACTTGAGGTTTACTGTATCCCTTGGACCTTCTTATTGACGATGAAACATAGAAATTGCATCCGAATATAATACAAAAAGCACAATGCCGACTTAAGTACAAGGGGACTGACACTCTAACTTTCTATGATTTGAACCTCTCCTGTGTCTCCAGTTTTAGATTCCGATGCTTCACTTCAGGTTTACTGTATCCCTTGGACCTTCTTGTTCACGATGAAACACAGAAATTGCATCCGAATTTAATACAAAAGGCACAATGCTGACTTAAGTACAAGACGACTGACACTCTAACTTTTATTATGATTTGAACCTCTCCTGTGAGCCCAGTTTTAAATTCCGATACTTCACTTCAGGTTTACTGTTTCCTTGGACGTTCTTATTGATGATGAAACGCAGAAATTGCATCCAAATTTAATACAAAAGGCGCAATGCGGAATTAAGTACCAGAGGACTTACACTCTAACTGTCTATGATTTGAACCTCTCTTGTGAGTCCAGTTTTAGATTCCGATGCTTCACTTCAGGTTTACTGTATACCTTGGAACTTCTTCTTGACGATGGATCACAGAACTTGCATCCGAATTTAATACAAAAGCATAATTACGACTTAAGTAGAAGCGGACTGATTATCTAACTTTCTATGATTTGGACCTCTCCTGAAAGTCCAGTTTTAGATTCCGATGCTTCACTTCCGGTTTACTGTATCCCTTGGACCTTCTTATTGACGATGAAACACATAAATTGCATCCGAATTTAATACAAAAGGCACAATGCGGACTCAAGTACAAGAGGACTAACACTCTAACTTTCTATGATTTGAACCTCTCCTGTGAGTCCAGTTTTACATTCGGATGCTTCACTTCAGGTTTACTGTATGTCTTGGACCTTCTTATTGACGATGAAACACACAAATTGCATCCCAATTTAATACAAAAGGCACATTGCCGACTTAAGTACAAGCGGACTGACACTCTAACTTTCTGTGATTTGAACCTCTCTTGTGAGTCCAGTTTTAGATTCCGATGCTTCACTTCAGGTTTACTGTATACCTTGGAACATCTTATTGACGATGGAACACAGAAATTGCATCCGAATTTAATACAAATGGCACAATGCCGACTTAAGTACAAGCGGACTGACACTATAGCTTTCTATGATTTAAACCTCTCTTGTGAGTCCAGTTTTATATTCCGATGCTTCACTTCAGGTTTACTGTATACCTTGGAACCTCTTGTTGACGATGGAGCACAGAAATTGCATCAGAATTTAATACAAAAGGCACAATGCCGACTTAAGTACAAGAGGACTGACACTCTAACTCTCTATGATTTGAACCTCTCCTGTGAGTCCACTTTTAAATTCCGATGCTTCACTTCAGGTTTACTGTTTCCTTGGACGTTCTTATTGACGATGAAACACAGAAATTGCATCCAAATTTAATACAAAAGGCACAATGCGGACTTAAGTACAAGAGGACTAACACTCTATCTCTCTATGATTTGAACCTCTCCTGTGAGTCCAGTTTTAGACTCCGATGATTCACTTCAGGTTTACCGTATCCCTTGGACCTGATTATTGACGATGAAACACAGAAATTGCATCCGAATTTAATACAAAAGGCCTAATTCCGACTTAAGTACAAGCGGACAGATTATCTAAGTGTCTATGTTTTGGACCTCACCTGTAAGTCCAGTTTTAGATTCCGGTGCTTCACTTCCGGTTTACTCTATCCGTTGGACCTTCTTATTGACGATGAAACACATGAATTGCATCCGAATTTAATATAAAAGGCACAATGCCGACATAAGTACAAGAGGACTGACAATCTAACTCTCTATGATTTGAACCTCTCCTGTGAGTCCAGTTTTAGATTCCGATGCTTCACTTCAGGTTTACTGTATCCCTTGGAACGTCTTCTTGACGATGGAACACAGAAATTGCGTCCGAATTTAATACAAAGGGCATAATTCTGACTTAAGTACAAGCGGACTGATTATCTAAGTGTCTATGTTTTGGACCTCACCTGTAAGTCCAGTTTTAGATTCCGGTGCTTCACTTCCGGTTTACTGTATCCCTTGGACCTTCTTATTGACGATGAAACACATGAGTTGCATCCGAATTTAATATAAAAGGCACAATGCCGACTTAAGTACAAGAGGACTGACACTCTAACTCTCTACGATTTGAACCTCTCCTGTGAGTCCAGTTTTAGATTCCGATGCTTCACTTCAGGTTTACTGCATCCCTTGGACCTTCTTATTGACGATGAAACACAGAAATTGGATCCGAATTTAATACAAAAGGCACAATGACGACTTAAGTACAAGATGACTGACGCTCTAACTTTTATTATGATTTGAACCACTCCTGTGAGCCCAGTTTTAAATTCCGATACTTCACTTCAGGTTTACTGTTTCCTTGGACGTTCTTAGTGACGATGAACACAGAAATTGCATCCAAATTTAATACAAAAGGCGCAATGCGGACTGAAGTACAAGAGGACTAACACTCTAACTGTCTATGATTTGAACCTCTCTTGTGAGTCCAGTTTTAGATTCCGATGCTTCACTTCAGGTTTACTGTATACCTTGGAACTTCTTCTTGACGATGGAACACAGAACTTGCATCCGAATTTAATACAAAAGCATAATTCCGACTTAAGTAGAAGCGGACTGATTATCTAACTTTCTATGATTTGGACCTCTCCTGAAAGTCCAGTTTTAGATTCCGATGCTTCACTTCCGGTTTACTGTATCCCTTGCACCTTCTTATTGACGATGAAACACATAAATTGCATCCGAATTTAATACAAAAGGCACAATGCGGACTTAAGTACAAGAGGACTAACACTCTAACTCTCTATGATTTGAACCTCTCCTGTGAGTCCAGTTTTAGATTCCGATGCTTCACTTCCGGTTTACTGCATCCCTTGGACCTTCTTATTGACGATGAAACACAGAAATTGGTTCCGAATATAATACAAAAGGCACAATGCCGACTTAAGTACAAGAGGACGGACACTATAACTTTTATTATGATTTGAACCTCTCCTGTGAGTCCAGTTTTAAATTCCGATGCTTCACTTCAGGTTTACTGTTTCCTTGGTCATTCTTATTGACGATGAAACACAGAAATTGCATCCAAATTTAATACAAAATGCACAATGCGGACTTAAGTACAAGAGGACTAACACTGTAACTCTCTATGATTTGAACCTCTCCTGTGAGTCCAGTGTTAGACTCCGATGCTTCACTTGAGGTTTACTGTATCCCTTGGACCTTCTTATTGACGATGAAACATAGAAATTGCATACGAATATAATACAAAAGGCACATTGCCGACTTAAGTACAAGAGGACTGACACTCTAACTTTCTATGATTTGAACCTCTCCTGTGAGTCCAGTTTTAGATTCAGATGCTTCACTTCAGGTTTACTGTATCCCTTGGACCTTCTTGTTGACGATGAAACACAGAAATTGCATCCGAATTTAAAACAAACGGCACAATATCGACTTAAGTACAATGGTACCGACACTCTAAATTTCTTTGATTTGAACCTCTCCTGTGAGTCCAGTTTTAGATTCCGATGCTTCACTTCAGGTTTACTGTATCCCCTGGACCTTCTTATTGACGATGAAACAAAGAAATTGCATCCGAATATAATACAAAAGGCACAATATCGACTTAAGTATAAGAGGACTGACACTCTAACTTTCTATGATTTGAACCTCTCCTGTGAGTATAGTTTTACATTCGGATGCTTCACTTCTGGTTTACTGTTTGCCTTGGACCTTCTTATTGACGATGAAACACAGAAATTGCATCCGAATTTAATACAAAAGGCACATTGCCGACTTAAGTACAAGCGGACTGACACTCTAACTTTCTATGATTTGAACCTCTCTTGTGAGTGCAGTTTAAGATTCCGATACTTTACTTCAGGTTTACTGCATCCCTTGGACCTTCTTGTTGACGATGAAACACAGAAATTGCATCCGAATTTAATACAAAAGGCACAATACTGGCTTAAGTACAAGCGGACTGACACGCTAACTCTCTATGATTTGAACCTCTCTTGTGAGTCCAGTTTTAGATTCCGATGCTTCACTTCAGGTTTACTGTATACCTTGGACCTTCTTATTGCCGATGAATCACAGAAATTGCATCCGAATTTAATACAAAAGGCACGTTGCCAACTTAAGGACAAGAGGACTGTCACTCTAACTTTTTATGATATGAACCGCTCCTGTGAGTCCAGTTTTAGATTCCGATGCTTCACTTCAGGTTTACTATATCCCTTGGACATTCTTATTGACGATGAAACACAGAAATTGCATCCGAATTTAAAACAAAAGGCACAATGCCGACTTAAGTACAAGAGGACTGACATTCTAACTTTCTATGATTTGAACCTCTACTGTGAGTCCAGTTTTAGATTCCGATGCTTCACTTCAGGTTTACTGTATCTCTTGGACTTACATATTGACGATGAAACACAGAATTTGGATCCGAATTTAGTACAAAAGGCAAAACACCGACTTAAGTACAAGAGGACTGACACTCTAACATTCTTTGATTTGAATCTCTCCTGTGAGTCCAGTTATAGATTCCGATGCTTCACTTCAGGTTTACTGTATCCCTTGGAACGTCTTCTTGACGATGGAACACAGAAATTGCATCCAAATTTAATTCAAAAGGCGCAATGCGGACTTAAGTACCTGAGGACTAACACTCTAACTGTCTATGATTTGAACCTCTCTTGTGAGTCCAGTTTTAGATTCCGATGCTTCACTTCAGGTTTACTGTATACCTTGGAACTTCTTCTTGACGATGGAACACCGAACTTGCATCCGAATTTAATACAAAAGCATAATTCCGACTTAAGTAGAAGCGGACTGATTATCTAACTTTCTATGATTTGGACCTCTCCTGAAAGTGCAGTTTTAGATTCCGATGCTTCACTTCCGGTTTACTGTATCCCTTGGACCTTCTTATTGACGATGAAACACATAAATTGCATACGAATTTAATACAAAAGGCACAATGCGGACTTAAGTACAAGAGGACTAACACTCCAACTCTCTATGATTTGAACCTCTCCTGTGAGTCCAGTTTTAGATTACGATGCTTCACTTCCGGTTTACTGTATCCCTTGGACCTTGTTATTGACGATGAAACACATAAATTGCATCCGAATTTAATACAAAACGCAAAATGCCGACTTAAGTACAAGAGGACTTACACTCTAACTCTCTATGATATGAACCTCTCCTGTGAGTCCAGTTTAAGATTCCGATGCCTTACTTCAGGTTTACTGTATCCCTTGGACCTTCTTATTGACGATGAAACACAGAAATTGGATCCGAATTTAATACAAAAGGTACAATGCCGACTTAAGTACAAGAGGACTGACACTATAAATTTTATTATGATTTGAACCTCTCCTGTGAGTCCAGTTTTAAATTCCGATGCTTCACTTCAGGTTTACTGTTTCCTTGGTCGTTCTTATTGACGATGAAACACAGAAATTGCATCCAAATTTAATACAAAAGGCACAATGCGGACTTAAGTACAAGAGGACTAACACTGTAACTCTCTATGATTTGAACCTCTCCTGTGAGTCCAGTTTTAGACTCCGATGCTTCACTTGAGGTTTACTGTATTCCTTGGACCTTCTTATTGACGATGAAACATAGAAATTGCATCCGAATATAATACAAAAGGCACAATGCCGACTTAAGTACAAGAGGACTGACACTCTAACTTTCTATGATTTGAACCTCTCCTGTGTCTCCAGTTTTAGATTCCGATGCTTCACTACAGGTTTACTGTATCCCTTGGACCTTCTTGTTCACGATGAAACACAGAAATTGCATCCGAATTTAATACAAAAGGCACAATGCCGACTTAAGTACAAGAGGACTGACACTCTATCTTTTATTATGATTTGAACCTCTCCTGTGAGCCCAGTTTTAAATTCCGATACATCACTTCAGGTTTACTGTTTCCCTGGACGTTTTTATTGACGATGAAACACAGAAATTGCATCCAAATTTAATACAAAAGGCGCAATGCGGACTTAAGTACTAGAGGACTAACACTCTAACTGTCTATGATTTGAACCTCTCTTGTGAGTCCAGTTTTAGATTCCGATGCTTCACTTCAGGTTTACTGTATACCTTGGACCTTCTTCTTGACGATGGAACACAGAACTTGCATCCGAATTTAATACAAAAGCATAATTGCGACATAAGTAGAAGCGGACTGATTATCTAACTTTCTATGATTTGGACCTCTCCTGAAAGTCCAGTTTTAGATTCCGATGCTTCACTTCCGGTTTAATGTATCCCTTGGACCTTCTTATTGACGATGAAACACATAAATTGCATCCGAATTTAATACAAAAGACACAATGCGGACTTAAGTACAAGAGGACTAACACTCTAACTCTCTATGATTTGAACCTCTCCTGTGAGTCCAGTTTTAGATTCCGATGCTTCACTTCCGGTTTACTGTATCCCTTGGACCTTCTTATTGACGATGTAACACATAAATTGCATCCGAATTTAATACATAACGCAAAATGCCGACTAAGGTACAAGAGGACTTACACTCTAACTCTCTATGATTTGAACCTCTCCTGTGAGTCCAGTTTAAGATTCCGATGCCTTACTTCAGGTTTACTGTATCCCTTGGACCTTCTTATTGACGATGAAACACAGAAATTGGATCCGAATTTAATACAAAAGGCACAATGCCGACTTAAATACAAGAGGACTGACACTATAACTTTTATTATGATTTGAACCTCTCCTGTGAGTCCAGTTATAAATTCCGATGCTTCACTTCAGGTTTACTGTTTCCTTGGTCGTTCTTATTGACGATGAAACATAGAAATTGCATCCGAATATAATACAAAAGGCACAATGCCGACTTAGGTACAAGAGGACTGACACTCTAACTTTCTATGATTTGAACCTCTCCTGTGTCTCCAGTTTTAGATTCCGATGCTTCACTTCAGGTTTACTGTATCCCTTGGACCTTCTTGTTCACGATGAAACACAGAAATTGCATCCGAAATTAACACAAAAGGCACAATGCCGACTGAAGTACAAAAGGACTCACACCCTAACTCTCTATGATTTGAACCTCTCCTGTGAGTCCAGGTTTAAATTCCGATGCTTCACTTCAGGTTTACTGTATCCCTTGGACCTGATTATCGACGATGAAACACAGAAATTGCATCCGAATTTAATACAAAAGGCACAATACTGGCTTAAGTACAAGCGGACTGACACGCTAACTTTCTATGATTTGAACCTCTCTTGTGAGTCAAGTTTTAGATTCCGATGCTTCACTTCAGGTTTACTGTATACCTGGGACCATTTTATTGCCGATGAAACACAGAAATTGCATCCGAATTTAATACAAAAGGCACGTTGCCAACTTAAGGACAAGAGGACTGACACTCTAACTTTCTATGATATGAACCTCTCCTGTGAGTCCAGTTTTAGATTCCGATGCTTCACTTCACGTTTACTATATCCCTTGGACATTCTTATTGCCGATGAAACACAGAAATTGCATCCGAATTTAAAACAAAAGGCACAATGCCGACTTAAGTACAAGAGGACTGACACTCTAACTTTCTATGATTTGAACCTCTACTGTGAGTCCAGTTTTAGATTCCGATGCTTCACTTCAGGTTTACTGTATCTCTTGGACTTACATATTGACGATGAAACACAGAAATTGGATCCGAATTTAATACAAAAGGCAAAACACCGACTTAAGTACAAGAGGACTGACACTCTAACATTCTTTGACTTGAACCTCTCCTGTGATTCCAGTTATAGATTCCGATGCTTCACTTCAGGTTTACTGTATCCCTTGGAACGTCTTCTTGACGATGGAACACAGAAATTGCATCCGAATTTAATACAAAAGGCATAATTCCGACTTAAGTACAAGCGGACTGATTATCTAAGTGTCTATGTTTTGGACCTCACCTGTAAGTACAGTTTTAGAGTCCGGTGCTTCACTTCCGGTTTACTGTATCCCTTGGACCTTCTTATTGACGATGAAACACATGAATTGCATCCGAATTTAATATAAAAGGCACAATGCCGACTTAAGTACTAGAGGACTGACACTCTAACTTTTATTATGATTTGAACCCCTCCTGTAAGCCCAGTTTTAAATTCCGTTACTTCACTTCAGGTTTACTGTTTCCTTGGACGTTCTTATTGACGATGAATCACAGAAATTGCATCCAAATTTAATACAAAAGGCGCAATGCGGACTTAAGTACCAGAGGACTAACACTCTAACTGTCTATGATTTGAACCTCTCTTGTGAGTCCAGTTTTAGATTCCGATGCTTCACATCAGGTTTACTGTATACTTTGGAACTTCTTCTTGACGATGGAACACCGAACTTGCATCCGAATTTAATACAAAAGCATAATTCCGACTTAAGTAGAAGCGGACTGATTATGTAACTTTCTATGATTTGGACCTCTCCTGAAAGTCCAGTTTTAGATTCCGATGCTTCACTTCCGGTTTACTGCATCCCTTGGACCTTCTTATTGACGATGAAACACATAAATTGCATCCGAATTTAATACAAAAGGCACAATGCATACTTAAGTACAAGAGGACTAACACTCTAACTCTCTATGATTTGAACCTCTCCTGTGAGACCAGTTTTAGATTCCGATGCTTCACTTCCGGTTTACTGTATCCCTTGGACCTTGTTATTGACTATGAAACACATAAATTGCATCCGAATTTAATACAAAACGCAAAATGCCGACTTAAGTACAAGAGGACTTACACTCTAATTCTCTATGATTTGAACCTCTCCTGTGAGTCCAGTTTAAGACTCCGATGCCTTACTTCAGGTTTACTGTATCCCTTGGACCTTCTTATTTACGATGAAACACAGAAATTGGATCCGAATTTATTACAAAAGGCACAATGCCGACTTAAGTACAAGAGGACTGACACTATAACTTTTATTATGATTTGAACCTCTCCTGTGAGTCCAGTTTTAAATTCCGATGCTTCACTTCAGGTTTACTGTTTCCTTGGTCGTTCTTATTGACGATGAATCACAGAAATTGCATCCAAATTTAATACAAAAGGCACAATGCGGACTTAAGTACAAGAGGACTAACACTGTAACTCTCTATGATTTGAACCTCTCCTGTGAGTCCAGTTTTAGACTCTGATGCTTCACTTGAGGTTTACTGTATCCCTTGTACCTTCTTATTGACGATGAAACATAGAAATTGCATCCGAATATAATACAAAAGGCACAATGCCGACTTAAGTACAAGAGGACTGACACTCTAACTTTCTATGATTTGAACCTCTCCTGTGTCTCCAGTTTTAGATTCCGATGCTTCACTTCAGGTTTACTGTATCCCTTGGACGTTCTTGTTCACGATGAAACACAGAAATTGCATCCGAATTTAATACAAAAGGCACAATGCCGACTTAAGTACAAGAGGGCTGACACTCTAACTTTTATTATGATTTGAACCTCTCCTGTGAGCCCAGGTTTAAATTCCGATACTTCACTTCAGGTTTACTGTTTCCTTGGACGTTCTTATTGACGATGAAACACAGAAATTGCATCCAAATTTAATACAAAAGGCGCAATGCGGACTTAAGTACTAGAGGACTAACACTCTAACTGTCTATGATTTGAACCTCTCTTGTGAGTCCAGTTTTAGATTCCGATGCTTCACTTCAGGTTTACTGTATACCTTGGAACTTCTTCTTGACGATGGAACACAGAACTTGTATCCGAATTTAATACAAAAGCATAATTCCGACTTAAGTAGAAGCGGACTGATTATCTAACTTTCTATGATTTGGACCTCTCCTGAAAGTCCAGTTTTAGATTCCGATGCTTCACTTCCGGTTTAATGTTTCCCTTGGACCTTCTTATTGACGATGAAACACATAAATTGCATCCGAATTTAATACAAAAGGCACAATGCGGACTTAAGTACAAGAGGACTAACACTCTAACTCTCTATGATTTGAACCTCTCCTGTGAGTCCAGTTTTAGATTCCGATGCTTCACTTCCGGTTTACTGTATCCCTTGGACCTTCTTATTGACGACGTAACACATAAATTGCATCCGAATTTAATACAAAACGCAAAATGCCGACTTAAGTACAAGAGGACTTACACTCTAACTCTCTATGATTTGAACCTCTCCTGTGAGTCCAGTTTAAGATTCCGATGCCTTACTTCAGGTTTACTGTATCCCTTGGACCTTCGTATTGACGATGAAACACAGAAATTGGATCCGAATTTAATACAAAAGGCACAATGCCGACTTAAGTACAAGAGGACTGACACTATAACTTTTATTATGATTTGAACCTCTCCTGTGAGTCCAGTTTTAAATTCCGATGCTTCACTTCAGGTTTACTGTTTCCTTGGTCGTTCTTATTGACGATGAAACACAGAAATTGCATCCAAATTTAATACAAAAGGCACAATGCGGACTTAAGTACAAGAGGACTAACACTGTAACTCTCTATGATTTGAACCTCTCCAGTGAGTCCAGTTTTAGACTCCGATGCTTCACATGAGGTTTACTGTATCCCTTGGACCTTCTTATTGACGATGAAACATAGAAATTACATCCGAATATAATACAAAAGGCACAATGCCGACTTAAGTACAAGAGGACTGACACTCTAACTTTCTATGATTTGAACCTCTCCTGTGTCTCCAGTTTTAGATTCCGATGCTTCACTTCAGGTTTACTGTATCCCTTGGACGTTCTTGTTCACGAAGAAACACAGAAATTGCATCCGAATTTAATACAAAAGGCACATTGCCGACTTAAGTACAAGCGGACTGACACTCTAACTTTCTATGATTTGAACCTCTCCTGTGAGTCCAGTTTTGGATTCCGATGCTTCACTTAAGGATTACTGTATACTTTGGAACATCTTATTGACGATGGAACACAGAAATTGCACCCGAATTTTATACAAAAGGCACAATTCCGACTTAAGTATAAGATGACTGACACTCCAACTTTCTATGATTTGAACCTCTCCTGTGAGTCCAGTTTTGGATTCCGATACTTCACTTCAGGTTTACTTTATCCCTTGGACTTTCATGTTGACGATGAAACACAGAAATTGCATCCGAATTTAATAGAAAAGGCACAATACTGGCTTAAGTACAAGCGGATTGACACTCTAACTTTCTATGATTTGAACCTCTCTTGTGAGTCCAGTTTTAGATTCCGATGCTTCACTTAAGGATTACTGTATACTTTGGAACATCTTATTGACGATGGAACACAGAAATTGCACCCGAATTTTATACAAAAGGCACAATTCCGACTTAAGTACAAGATGACCGACACTCCAACTTTCTATGATTTGAACCTCTCCTGTGAGTCCAGTATTGGATTCCGATACTTCACTTCAGGTTTACTTTATCCCTTGGACCATCTTGTTGACGATGAAACACAGAAAGTGCATCCGAATTTAATAGAAAAGGCACAATACTGGCTTAAGTACAAGCGGACTGACACTCTAACTTTCTATGATTTGAACCTCTCTTCTGAGTATAGTTTTAGATTCCGATGCTTCACTTCAGGTTTACTGTATACCTTGGACCTTCTTATTGCCGATGAAACACAAAAATTACATCCGAATTTAATACAAAAGGCACAATGCCAACTTAAGTACAGGAGGACTGACACTCTAACTTTCTATGATATGAACCTCTCCTGTGAGTCCAGTTTTAGATTCCGATGCTTCACTTCAGGTTTACTGTATCAGTTGGACTTTCTTATTGACGATGAAACACAGAAATTGCATCCGAATTTAAAACAAAAGGCACAATGCCGACATAAGTACAAGAGGACTGACACTCTAACTTTCTATGATTTGAACCTCTACTGTGAGTCCAGCTTTAGATTCCGATGCTCCACTTCAGGTTTACTGTACCTCTTGGACTTACATATTGACGATGAAACACAGGTATTGCATCCGAATTTAATACAAAAGGCACAATGCTGTCTTAAGTACAAGGGGACTGACTCTCTAACTTTCTATGATTTGAACCTCTCCTATGAGTCCAGTTATAGATTCCGATGCTTCACTTCAGGTTTACTGTATCCCTTGGACCTTCTTATTGACTATGAAACACAGATATTAAATCCGAATTTAATACAAAAGGCAAAACTCCGACTTCAGTACAAGAAGACTGACACTCTAACTTTCGTTGATATGAACCTCTCCTGTGAGTTCAGTTATAGAATTCCGATGCTTCTTTTAAGGTTTACTGTATCCCTTGGAACTTCTTCTTGATGATGGAACACAGAAATTGCCTCCAAATTTAATACAAAAGGCTCAATGCGGACTTAAGTACAAGAGGACTAACACTCAAATTCTCTATGATTTGAACCTCTCCTGTGAGTCCAGTTTTAGACTCCGATGCTTCACTTCAGGTTTACTGTATCCCTTGGACCTTCTTATTGACGATGAAATGTAGAGATTGCATCCGAATTTAATACAAAAGGCACAATGCCGACTTAAGTACAAGAGGACTGACACTCTAAATTTCTTTGATTTGAACCTCTCCTGTGAGTCCAGTTTTAGATTCCGATGCTTCACTTCAGGTTTACTGTATCCCTTGGACCTTCTTGATGACGATGAAACACAGAAATTGCATCCGAAATTAATACAAAGGGCACAATGCCGACTTAAGTACAAAAGGACTCACACCCTAACTCTCTATGATTTGAACCTCTCCTGTGAGTCCAGTTTTAGATTCCGATGCTTCACTTCAGGTTTTCTGTATCTCTTGGACCTGATTTTTGACGATGAAACACAAATATTCCATCCGAATTTAAAACAAAAGGCACAATACCGACTTCAGTACAAGGGTACCGACACTCTAAATTTCTTTGATTTGAACCTCTCCTGTGAGTCCAGTTTTAGATTCCGATGCTTCACTTCAGGCTTACTGTATCCCCTGGACCTTCCTATTGACGATGAAACACAGAAATTGCATCCAAATTTAACACAAAAGGCACAATACCTACTTAAGTACAAGAGGACTGGCACTCTAACTTTCTATGATTTGAACCTCTCCTGTGAGTACAGTTTTACATTCGGATGCTTCACTTCAGGTTTACTGTATGCCTTGGACCTTCTTATTGACGATGAAACACAGAAATTGAATTCGAATTTAATACAAAAGGCACATTGCCGACTTAAGTACAAGCGGACTGACACTCTACCTTTCTATGATTTGAACCTCTCTTGTGAGTCCAGTTTTAGATTCCGATGCTTCACTTAAGGATTACTGTATACCTTGGAACCTCTTATTGACGATGGAACACAGATATAGCACCCGAATTTTATACAAAAGGCACAATTCCGACTTAAGTACAAGATGACTGACACTCCATCTCTCTATGATTTGAACCTCTCCTGTGAGTCCAGTTTTGGATTCCGATACGTCACTTCAGGTTTACTGTATCCCTTGGACCTTCTTGTTGACGATGAAACACAGAAATTGCATCCGAATTTAATACAAAAGGCACAATACTGGCTTAAGTTCAAGCGGACTGACACTCTAACTTTCTATGATTTGAACCTCTCTTGTGAGTCCAGTTTTAGATTCCGATGCTTCACTTCAGGTTTACTGTATACCTTGGACCTTCTTATTGCCGATGAAACACAGAAATTGCATCCGAATTTAATACAAAAGGCACAATGCCAACTTATGTACAAGAGGACTGACACTCTAACTTTCTATGATTTGAACCTCTACTGTGCGCCCAGTTTTAGATTCCGATGCTTCACTTTAGGTTTACTGTGTCCCTAGGACCTTCTTATTGACGATGAAACACAGAAATTGCATCCGAATTTAAAAAAAAATGCACAATGCCGACTTAAGTACAAGAGGACTGACACTCTAACTTTCTATGATTTGAACCTCCACTGTGAGTCCAGTTTTGGGTTCCGATGCTTCACTTCAGGTTTTCTGTATCTCTTGGACTTACATATTGACGATGAAACACAGAAATTGCATCCGAAATTAATACAAAAGGCACAATGCCGACTTAAGTACAAGGGGACTGACTCTCTAACTTTCTATGATTTGAACCTCTCTTGTGAGTCCAGTTATAGATTCCGATGCTTCACTTCAGGTTTACTGTATCCCTTGGACCTTCTTATTGACGATTAAACACAGATATTAAATCCGAATTTAATACAAAAGGCACAATGCCGACTTAAGTACAAGCGGACTGACACTGTAACTTTCTATGATTTGAACCTCTCTTGTGAGTCCAGTTTTAGATTCCGATGCTTCACTTCAGGTTTACTGTATACCTTGGAACTTCTTGTTGACGATGGAACACAGAAATTACATCAGAATTTAATACAAAAGGCATAATTCCGACTTAAGTGCAAGCGGACTGATTATCTAACTTTCTATGATTTGGACCTCTCCTGTAAGTCCAGTTTTAGATTCCGATGCTTCACTTCCTGTTTACAGTATCCCTTGGACCTACTTATTGACGATGAAACACATAAATTGAATCCGAATTTAATACAAAAGGCACAATGCCGACTTAAGTACAAGATGACTGACACTCTATTTCTCTATGATTTGAACCTCTCCTGTGAGTCCAGTTTTAGATTCCGAAGCTTTACTTCAGGTTTACTGCATCCCTTTGACCTTCTAATTGACGATGAAACACAGAAATTGGATCCGAATTTAATACAAAAGGCACAATACCGACTGAAGTACAAGAGGACTGACACTCTAACTTTTATTATGATTTGAACCTCTCCTGTGAGTCCACTTTTAAATTCCGATGCTTCACTTCAGGTTTACTGTTTCCTTGGACGTTCTTATTGACGATGAAACACAGAAATTGCATCCAAATTTAATACAAAAGGCACAATGCGGACTTAAGTACAAGAGGTCTAACACTCTAACTCTCTATGATTTGAACCTCTCCTGTGAGTCCAGTTTTAGACTCCGATGCTTAACTTCAGGTTTCCCGTATCCCTTGGACCTGATTATTGATGATGAAACACAGAAATTGCATCCAAATATAAAACAAAAGGCACAATACCGACTTAAGTACAAGGGTACCGACACTCTAAATTTCTTTGATTTGAACCTCTCCTGTGAGTCCAGTTTTAGATTCCGATGCTTCACTTCAGGTTTACTGTATCCCCGGGACCTTCTTATTGACGATGAAACACAGAAATTGCATCCGATTTTAATACAAAAGGCACAATACCGACATAAGTACAAGAGGACTGACACTCTAACTTTCTATGATTTGAACCTCTCCTGTGAGTACAGTTTTACATTCGGATGCTTCACTTCAGGTTTACTGTATGCCTTGGACCTTCTTATTGACGATGAAACACAGAAACTGCATCCGAATTTAATACAAAAGGCACATTGCCGACTTAAGTACAAGCGTACTGACACTCTAACTTTCTATGATTTAAACCTCTCTTGTGAGTCCAGTTTTAGATTCCGATGCTTCACTTAAGGATTACTGTATACCTTGGAACATCTTATTGACGATGAAACACAGAAATTGCATCCAAATTTAATACAAAAGGCACAATGCGGACTTAAGTACAAGAGGACTAACACTCTAACTCTCTATGATTTGAACCTCTCCTGTGAGTCCAGTTTTAGATTCCGATGCTTCACTTCAGATTTACTGTATCCCTTGGACCTGATTATTGACGATGAAACACAGAAATTGCATCCGAATTTAAAACAAAAGGCACAATGCCGACTTAAGTACAAGAGGACTGACACTCTAAATTTCTATGATTTGAACCTCTCCTGTGAGTCCAGTTTTAGATTCCGATGTTTCACTTCAGGTTTACTGTATCCCTTGGACCTTCTTGTTGACGATGAAACACAGATATTGCATCCGAAATTAATACAAAAGGCACAATGCCGACTTAAGTACAAAAGGACTCACACCCTAACTCTCTATGATTTGAACCTCACCTGTGAGTACAGTTTTACATTTGGATGCTTCACTTCAGATTTACTGTATCCCTTGGACCTGATTATTGACGATGAAACACAGAAATTGCATCCAAATTTAATACAAAAGGCACAATGCGGACTTAAGTACAAGAGGACTAACAATCTAATTCTCTATGATTTGAACCTCTCCTGTGAGTCCAGTTTTAGATTCCGATGCTTCACTTCAGATTTACTGTATCCCTTGGACCTGATTATTGACGATGAAACACAGAAATTGCATCCGAATTTAAAACAAAAGGCACAATACCGACGTAAGTACAAGGGTACCGACACTCTAAATTTCTTTGATTTGAACCTCTCCTGTGAGTCTAGTTTTAGATTCCGATGCTTCACTTCAGGTTTACTGTATCCCCTGGACCTTCTTATTGACGATGAAACACAGAAATTGAATCCGAATTTAATACAAAAGGCACAATACCGACTTAAGTACAAGAGGACTGACACTCTAACTTTCTATGATTTGAACCTCACCTGTGAGTACAGTTTTACATTCGGATGCTTCACTTCAGGTTTACTGTATGCCTTGGATCGTCTTATTGACGATGAAACACAGAAATTGCATCCGAATTTAATACAAAAGGAACATTGCCGACTTAAGTACAAGCGGACTGACACTTTAACTTTCTATGATTTGAACCTCTCTTGTGAGTCCAGTTTTAGATTCCGATGCTTCACTTAAGGTTTACTGTATACCGTGGAACATCTTGTTGACGATGGAACACAGAAATTGCACCCGAATTTAATACAAAAGGCACAATTCCGACTTAAGTACAAGATGACTGACACTCCAACATTCTATGATTTGAGCCTCTCCTGTGAGTCCAGTTTTAGATTCCGATACTTCACTTCAGGTTTACTGTATCCCTTGGACCTTCTTGTTTACGATGAAACACAGAAATTGCATCCGAATTTAATACAAAAGGCACAATACTGGCTTAAGTTCAAGCGGACTGACACTCTAACTATCTTTGATTTGAACCTCTCTTGTGAGTCCAGTTTTTGATTCCGATGCTTCACTTCAGGCTTACTGTATACCTTGGACCTTCTTATTGCCGATGAAACACAGAAATTGCATCCGAATTTAATACAAAAGGCACAATGCCAACTTAAGTACAAGAGGACTGACACTCTAACTTTCTATGATATGAACGTCTCCTGTGAGTCCAGTTTTAGATTCCGATGCTTCACTTCAGGTTTACTGTATCCCTTGGACCTTCTTATTGACGATGAAACACAGAAATTGCATCCGAATTTAAAACAAAAGGCACAATGCCGACTTAAGTACAAGAGGACTGACACTCTAACTTTCTATGATTTGAACCTCCACTGTGAGACCAGTTTTAGATTCCAATGCTTCACTTCAGGTTTACTGTATCTCTTGGACTTACATATTGACGATGAAACACAGAAATTGCATCCGAAATAAATACAAAAGGCACAATGCCGGCTTAAGTACAAGGGGACAACTCTCTAACATTCTATGATTTGAAACTCTCTTGCTAGTCCAGTTATAGATTCCGATGCTTCACTTCAGGTTTACTGTATCCCTTGGACCTTCTTATTGACGATGAAACACAGATATTAAATGCGAATTTAATACAAAAGGCAAAACACCGACTTAAGTACAAGAGGACTGACACTCTAACTTTCTTTGATTTGAACCTCTCCTGTGAGTCCAGTTACAGATTCCGATGCTTCACTTCAGGTTTACTGTATCCCTTGGAACTTCTACTTGACGATGGAACACAGAAATTGAATCCGAATTTAATACAAAAGGCATAATTCCGACTTAAGTACAAGCGGACAGTTTATCTAACTTTCTATGATTTGGACCTCTCCTGTAAGTCCAGTTTTAAATTCCGATGCTTCACTTGAGGTTTACTGTATACCTTGGACCTTCTTATTGACGATAAAACATAGAAATTGCATCAGAATATAATACAAAAGGCACAATGCCGGCTTAAGTACAACAGGACTGACACTCTAACTTTTATTATGATTTGAACATCTCCTGTGAGTCCAGTTTTAAATTCCGATGCTTCACGTCAGGTTTAGTGTTTCCTTGGACGTACTTATTGACGATGAAACACAGAAAATGCATCCAAATTTAATACAAAAGGCACAATGCGGACCTAAGTACAAGTGGACTAACACTGTAACTCTCTATGATTTGAACCTCTCCTGTGAGTCCAGTTTTAGACTCCGATGCTTCACTTGAGGTTTACTGTATCCCTTGGACCTTCTCATTGACGATAAAACATAGAAATTGCATCAGAATATAATACAAAAGGCACAATTCCGACTTAAGTACGAGATGACTGACACTCTAACTTTCTATGATTTGAACCTCTCCTGTGAGTCCAGTTTTAGATTCCGATGCTTCACTTCAGGTTTACTGTATCCCTTGGACCTTCTTGTTAACGATGAAACACAGAAATAGCATCCGAATTTAATAGAAAAGGCACAATACTGGCTTAAGTGCAAGCGGACTGACACTCTAACTTTCTATGATTTGAACCTCTGTTCTGAGTCCAGTTTTAGATTCCGATGCTTCACTTCAGGTTTACTGTACCTCTTGGACTTACATATTGACGATGAAACACAGAAATTGCATCCGAATTTAAAAAAAAAATCACAATGCCGACTTAAGTACAAGAGGACAGACACTCTAACTCTCTATGATTTGAACCTCTCCTGTGAGTCCAGTTTTAGTTTCCGATGCTTTACTTCAGGTTTACTGCATCCCTTGGACCTTCTTATTGACGATGAAACACAGAAATTGGATCCGAATTTAATATAAAAGGGACAATGCCGACTTAAGTACAAGAGGACTGACACTCTAACTTTTATTATGATTTGAACCTTTCCTGTGAGTCCAGTTATAAATTCCGATGTTTCTCTTCGGGTTTACTGTTTCCTTAGTCGTTCTTATTGACGATGAAACACAGAAATTGCATCCAAATTTAATAAAAAAGGCACAATGCGGACTTAAGTACAAGAGGACTAACACTCTAATTCTCTATGATTTGAACCTCTCCTGTGAGTCCAGTTTTAGACTCCGATGCTTCACTTCAGGTTTACTGTACCCCTTGGACCTTCTTGTTGACGATGTAACACAGAAATTGCATCCGAAATTAATACAAAAGGCACAATGCCGATTTAAGTACAAAAGGACTCACACCCTAACTCTCTATGATTTGAACCTCTCCTGTGAGTCCAGTTTTAGATTCCAATGCTTCACTTCAGGTTTACTGTATCCCTTGGACCTGATTATTGACGATGAAACACAGAAATTGCAACCGAATTTGAAACAAAAGGCACAATACCGACTTAAGTACAAGGGTACCGACACTCTAAATTTCATTGATTTGAACCTCTCCTGTGAGTCCAGTTTTAGATTCCGATGCTTCACTTCAGTTTTACTGTATCCCCTGGACCTTCTTATTGACGATGAAACACAGAAATTGCATCCGAATTTAATACAAAAGGCACAATACCGACTTAAGTACAAGAGGACTGTCACTCTAACATGCTATGATTTGAACCTCTCCTGTGAGTACAGTTTTACATTCGGATGCTTCACTTCAGGTTTACTGTATGCCTTGGACCTTCTTATTGACGATGAAACACAGAAATTGCATCCGAATTTAATACAAAAGGAACATTGCCGACTTAAGTACAAGCGGACAGACACTCTAACTTTCTATGTTTTGAACCTCTCTTGTGAGTCCAGTTTTAGATTCCGATGCTTCACTTAAGGTTTACTGTATACCTTGGAACATCTTATTGACGATGGAACACTGAAATTGCACCCGAATTTAATACAAAAAGCACAATTCCGACATAAGTACAAGATGACTGACACTCCAACTTTCTATGATTTGAGCCTCTCCAGTGAGTCCAGTTTTAGATTCCGATACTTCACTTCAGGTTTACTGTATCCCTTGGACCTTCTTGTTGACGATGAAACACAGAAACTGCATCCGAATTTAATACAAATGGCACAATTCTGGCTTAAGTTCAAGCGGACTGACACTCTAACTTTCTATGATTTGAACCTCTCTTGTGAGTCCAGTTTTAGATTCCGATGCTTCACTTCAGGTTTACTGTATCCCTTGGACCTGATTATTGACGATGAAACACAGAAATTGCATCCGAATTTAAAAGAAAAGGCACAATACCGACTTAAGTACAAGGGTACCGACACCCTAACTTTCTTTGATTTGTACCTCTCCTGTGAGTCCAGTTTTAAATTCCGATGCTTCACTTCAGGTTTACTGTTTCCTTGGACGTACTTATTGACGATGAAACACAGAAATTGCATCCAAATTTAATACAAAAGGCACAATGCGGACTTAAGTACAAGAGGACTAACACTGTAACTCTCTATGACTTGAACCTCTCCTGTGAGTCCAGTTTTAGACTCCGATGCTTCACTTGAGGTTTACTGTATCCCTTGGACCTTCTTATTGACGATAAAGCATAGAAATTGCATCAGAATATAATACAAAAGGTACAATGCCGGCTTAAGTACAAAAGGACTGACACTATAACTCTCTATGATTTGAAACTCTCCTGTGAGTCCAGTTTTAGATTCCGATGCTTCACTTCAGGTTTACTGTATCCCTTGGACCTTCTTGTTGACGATGAAACACAGAAATTGCATACGATATTTATACAAAAGGCACAGTGCCGACTGAAGTACAAAAGGACTCACACCCTAACTCTCTATGATTTGAACCTCTCCTGTGAGTCCAGTTTTAGATTCCGATGCTTCACTTCAGGTTTACTGTATCCCTTGGACCTGATTATTGACGATGAAACACAGAAATTGCATCCGAATTTAAAAGAAAAGGCACAATACCGACTTAAGTACAAGGGTACCGACACTCTAACTTTCTTTGATTTGAACCTCTCCTGTGAGTCCAGTTTTAGATTCCGATGCGTCACTTCAGGTTTACTGTATCCCCTGGACCTTCTTATTGACGATGAAACACAGAAATTGCATCCGAGTTTAATACAAAAGGCACAATACCGACTTAAGTACAAGAGGACTGACTCTCTAACTTACTATGATTTGAACCTCTCCTGTGAGTCCAGTTTTACATTCGGATGCTTCACTTCAGGTTTACTGTATGCCTTGGACCTTCTTATTGACGATGAAACACAGAAATTGCATTCGAATTTAATACAAAAGGCACATTGCCGACTTAAGAACAAGCGGACTGACACTCAAACTTTCTATGATTTGAACCTCTCTTGTGAGTCCAGTTTTAGATTCCGATGCTTCACTTCAGGTTTTTCTGTATACCTTGGAACATCTTATTGACGATGGAACACAGAAATTGGATCCGAATTTAATACAAAAGGCACAATGCCGACTTAAGTACAAGAGGACTGACACTCTAACTCTCTCTGATTTGAACCTCTCCTGTGAGTCCAGTTTTGTACTCCGATGCTTCACTTCAGGTTTACTGTATCCCTTGGGCATTCTTATTGACGATGAAACATAGAAATTGCATCCGAATTTAATACAAAAGGCACAATGCCAACTTAAGTACAAGAGGACTTACTCTCTAACTTTGTATGATTTGAACCTCTCCTTTGAGTCCAGTTTTAGATCCCGATGCTTCACTTCAGGTTTACTGTATCCCTTGGACCTTGTTATTGACGATGAAACACATAAATTGCATCCGAATTTTATACAAAAGGCAAAATGCCGACTTAAGTACAAGAGGACTGACACTCTATCTCTCTATGATTTGAACCGCTCCTGTGAGTCCAGTTATAGATTCCGATGCTTCACTTCAGGTTTACTGTATCCCTTGGACCTTCTTAACGACGATGAAACGCAGAAATTGGATCCGAATTTAATACAAAAGGCACAATGCGGACTTAAGTACAAGAATACTAACAATGTAACTCTCTATGATTTGAACCTCTCCTGTGAGTCCAGTTTTAGATTCCGATGCTTCACTTCAGGTTTACTGTATCCCCTGGACTATCTTATTGACGATGAAACACAGAAATTGGATCCGAATTTAATATAAAAGGCACAATGCCGATTTAAGTACAAGAGGACTGACACTCTTACTTTTATTACGATTTGAACCTCTCCAGTGAGTCCAGTTTTAAATTCCGATGCTTCACTTCAGGTTTACTGTTTCCTTGGACGTTCTTATTCACGATGAAACACAGAAATTGCATCCAAATTTAATACAAAAGGCGCAATGCGGACTTAAGTACCAAAGGAGTAACACTCTAACTCTCTATGATTTGAACCTCTCCTGTGAGTCCAGTTTTAGATTCCGATGCTTCACTTCCGGTTTCCTGTATCACTAGGACCTTGTTATTGACGATGAAACACTTAAATTGCATCCGAATTTAATACAAAAGGCAAAATGCCGACTTAGGTACAAGAGGACTGACACTCTAACTCTCTATGATTTGAACCTCTCCTGTGAGTCCAGTTTTAGATTCAGATGCTTAACTTCAGGTTTACTGTATCCCTTTGACCTTCTTATTGACGATGAAACACAGAAATTGAATCCGAATTGAATGCAAAAGGCACAATGCCGACTTAAGTACAAGAGGACTGACACTCTAACTTTTATTATGATTTGAACCTCTCCCGTGAGTCCAGTTTTAAATTCCGATGCTTCACATCAGGTTTACTGTTTCCTTGGACGTTCTTATTGACGATGAAACACAGAAATTGCATCCAAATTTAATACAAATGGTGCAATGCGGACTTAAGTACAAGAGAGTAACACTCTAACTCTCTATGATTTGAACCTCTCCTGTGAGTCCAGTTTTAGATTCCGATGCTTCACTTCCGGTTTACTGTATCCCTTGGACCTTGTTATTGACGATGAAACACATAAATTGCATCCGAATTTAATACAAAAGGCAAATGCCGACTTAAGTGCAAGCGGACTGACACTCTAACTCTCTATGATTTGTACCTCTCCTGTGAGTCCACTTTTAGATTCAGATGCTTAACTTCAGGTTTACTGTATCCCTTGGACCTTCGTATTGAAGATGAAACACAAAAATTGCACCCGAATATAATACAAAAGGCACAAAGCCGACTTAAGTAAAAGAGTACCGACAATCTATCTTTCTTTGATTTGAACCTCTCCTGTGAGTCCGGTTTTAGATTCCGATGCTTCACTTTAGGTTTACTGTATCCCTTGGACCTTCGTATTGACGATGAAACACAAAAATTGCACCCGAATTTAATACAAAAGGCACAATACCGACTTAAGTACAAGAGGACTGACACTCTAACTTTCTATGATTTGAACCTCACCTGTGAGTACAGTTTTACATTCGGATGCTTCACTTCAGGTTTACTGTATGCCTTGGACCTTCTTATTGACGATGAAACACAGAAATTGCATCCGAATGTAATACAAAAGGAACATTACCGACTTAAGTACATGCGGACTGACACTTTAACTTTCTATGATTTGAACCTCTCTTGTGAGTCCAGTTTTAGATTCCGATGCTTCACTTAAGGTTTACTGTATACCTTGGAACTTCTTATTGACGATGGAACACAGAAATTGCACCCGAATTTAATACAAAAGGCACAATTCCGACTTAAGTACAAGATGACTGACACTCCAACTTTCTATGATTTGAGCCTCTCCTGTGAGTCCAGTTTTAGATTCCGATACTTCACTTCAGGTATACTGTATCCCTTGGACCTTCTTGTTTACGATGAAACACAGAAATTGCATCCGAATTTAATACACAAGGCACAATACTGGCTTAAGTTCAAGCGGACTGACACTCTAACTTTCTTTGATTTGAACCTCTCTTGTGAGTCCAGTTTTAGATTCCGATGCTTCACTTCAGGCTTACTGTATACCTTGGACCTTCTTATTGCCGATGAAACACAGAAATTGCATCCGAATTTAATACAAAAGGCACAATGCCAACTTAAGTACAAGAGGACTGACACTCTAACTTTCTATGATATGAATCTCTCCTGTGAGTCCAGTTTTAGATTCCGATGCTTCACTTCAGGTTTACTGTATGCCTTGGACCTTCTTATTGATGATGAAACACAGAAATTGCATCCGAATTTAAAACAAAAGGCACAATGCCGACTTAAGTACAAGAGGACTGACACTCTAACTTTCTATGATTTGAACCTCCACTGTGAGACCAGTTTTAGATTCCAATGCTTCACTTCAGGTATACTGTATATCTTGGACTTACATATTGACGATGAAACACAGAAATTGCATCCGAAATTAATACAAAAGGCACAATGCCGACTTAAGTACAAGGGGACAACTCTCTAACATTCTATGATTTGAACCTCTCTTGTGAGTCCAGTTATAGATTCCGATGCTTCACTTCACGTTTACTGTATCCCTTGGACCTTCTTATTGACGATGAAACACAGATATTAAATCCGAATTTAATACAAAAGGCAAAACACCGACTTAAGTACAAGAGGACTGACACTCTAACTTTCTTTGATTTGAACCTCTCCTGTGAGTCCAGTTATAGATTCCGATGCTTCACTTCAGGTTTACTGTATACCTTGGACCTTCTTATTGACGATAAAACATAGAAATTGCATCAGAATATAATACAAAAGGCACAATGCCGGCTTAAGTACAGCAAGACTGACACTCTAACTTTTATTATGATTTGAAACTTTCCTGTGAGTCCTGTTTTAAATTCCGATGCTTCACGTCAGGTTTACTGTTTCCTTGGACGTACTTATTGACGATGAAACACAGAGAATGCATCCAAATTTAATACAAAAGGCACAATGCGGACTTAAGTACAAGAGGACTAACACTGTAACTCTCTATGATTTGAACCTCTCCTGTGAGTCCAGATTTAGACTCCGATGCTTCACTTGAGGTTTACTGTATCCCTTGGACCTTCTTATTGACGATAAAGCATAGAAATTGCATCAGAATATAATACAAAAGGCACAATGCCGGCTTAAGTACAAGAGGACTGACACTCTAACTTTCTATGATTTGAACCTCTCCTGTGAGTCCAGTTTTAGATTCCGATGCTTCACTTCAGGTTTACTGTATCCCTTGGACCTTCTTGTTGACGATGAAACACAGAAATTGCATCCGAAATTAATACAAAAGGCACAATGCCGACTGAAGTACAAAAGGACTCACACCCTAACTCTCTATGATTTGCACCTCTCCTGTGAGTCCAGTTTTAGATTCCGATGTTTCACTTCAAGTTTACTGTATCCCTTGGACCTGATTATTGACGATGAAACACAGAAATTGCATCCGAATTTAATACAAAAGGCACATTGCCGACTTAAGTACAAGCGGACTGACAATCTAACTTTCTATGATTTGAACCACTCTTGTGAGTCCAGTTTTAGATTCCGATGCTTCACTTAAGGATTACTGTATACCTTGGAACATCTTATTGACGATGGAACACAGAAATTGCACCCGAATTTTATACAAACGGCACAATTCCGACTTAAGTACAAGATGACTGACACTCCTACTTTCTATGATTTGAACCTCTCCTGTGAGTCCAGTTTTAGATTCCGATACTTCACTTCAGGTTTACTGTATCCCTTCGACCTTCTTGTTAATGATGAAACACAGAAATTGCATCCGAATTTAGTACAAAAGGCACAATGTGGACTTAAGTACAAGAAGACTAACACTGTAATTCTCTATGATTTGAACCTCTCCTGTGAGTCCAGTTTTAGACTCCGATGCTTCACTTGAGGTTTACTGTATCCCTTGGACCTTCTTATTGACGATGAAACATAGAAATTGAATCCGAATATAATACAAAAGGCACAAAGCCGACTTAAGTAAAAGAGTACCGACAATCTATCTTTCTTTGATTTGAACCTCTCCTGTGAGTCCGGTTTTAGATTCCGATGCTTCACTTTAGGTTTACTGTATCCCTTGGACCTTCGTATTGACGATGAAACACAAAAATTGCACCCGAATTTAATACAAAAGGCACAATACCGACTTAAGTACAAGAGGACTGACACTCTAACTTTCTATGATTTGAACCTCACCTGTGAGTACATTTTTACATTCGGATGCTTCACTTCAGGTTTGCTGTATGCCTTGGACCTTCTTATTGACGATGAAACACAGAAATTGCATCCGAATTTAATACAAAAGGAACATTGCCGACTTAAGTACAAGCGGACTGACACTTTAACTTTCTATGATTTGAACCTCTCTTGTGAGTCCAGTTTTAGATTCCGATGCTTCACTTAAGGTTTACTGTATACCTTGGAACTTCTTATTGACGATGGAACACAGAAATTGCACCCGAATTTAATACAAAAGGCACAATTCCGACTTAAGTACAAGATGACTGACACTCCAACTTTCTATGATTTGAGCCTCTCCTGTGAGTCCAGTTTTAGATTCCGATACTTCACTTCAGGTTTACTGTATCCCTTGGACCTTCTTGTTTACGATGAAACACAGAAATTGCATCCGAATTCAATACACAAGGCACAATACTGGCTTAAGTTCAAGCGGACTGACACTCTAACTTTCTTTGATTTGAACCTCTCTTGTGAGTCCAGTTTTAGATTCCGATGCTTCACTTCAGGCTTACTGTATACCTTGGACCTTCTTATTGCCGATGAAACACTGAAATTGCATCTGAATTTAATACAAAAGGCACAATGCCAACTTAAGTACAAGAGGACTGACACTCTAACTTTCTATGATATGAATCTCTCCTGTGAGTCCAGTTTTAGATTCCGATGCTTCACTTCAGGTTTACTGTATCCCTTGGACCTTCTTATTGACGATGAATAACAGAAATTGCATCTGAATTTAAAACAAAAGGCACAATGCCGACTTAAGTACAAGAGGACTGACACTCTAACTTTCTATGATTTGAACCTCCACTGTGAGACCAGTTTTAGATTCCAATGCTTCACTTCAGGTTTACTGTATCTCTTGGACTTACATATTGACGATGAAACACAGAAATTGCATCCGAAATTAATACAAAAGGCACAATGCCGACTGAAGTACAAAAGGACTCACAAACTAACTCTCTATGATTTGCACCTCTCCTGTGAGTCCAGTTTTAGATTCCGATACTTCACTTCAGGTTTACTGTATCCCTTGGACCTTCTTGTTAATGATGAAACACAGAAATCGCATCCGAATTTAATAGAAAAGGCACAATACTGGCTTAAGTACAAGCGGACTGACACTCTAACTTTCTATGATTTGAACCTCTCTTCTGAGTCCAGTTTTAGATTCCGATGCTTCACTTCAGGTTTACTGTATACCTTGGACCTTCTTATTGCCTATGAAACACAAAAATTACATCCGAATTTAATACAAAAGGCACAATGCGAACTTAAGTACAAGAGGACGGGCACTATAACTTTCTATGATATGAACCTTTCCTGTGAGTCCAGTTTTAGATTCCGATGCTTCACTTCAGGTTTACTGTATCCCTTGGACTTTCTTATTGACTATGAAACACAGAAATTGAATCCGAATTTAAAACAAAAGGCATAATGCTGACTTAAGTACAAGAGGACTGACACTCTAACTTTGTATGATTTGAACCTCTACTGTGAGTCCAGTTTTAGATTCCGATGCTTCACTTCAGGTTTACTGTACCTCTTGGACTTACATATTGACGATGAAACTCAGAAATTGCATCCGAATTTAATACAAAAGGCACAATGCCGACTTAAGTACAAGAGGACAGACACTCTAACTCTCTATGATTTGAACCTCTCCTGTGAGTCCAGTTTTAGTTTCCGATGCTTTACTTCAGGTTTACTGCATCCCTTGGACCTTCTTATTGACGATGAAACACAGAAATTGGATCCGAATTTAATATAAAAGGGACAATGCCGACTTAAGTACAAGAGGACTGACACTCTAAATTTCTATGATTTGAACCTCTCCTGTGAGTCCAGTTTTAGATTCCGATGCTTCACTTCAGGTTTACTGTATCCCTTGGACCTTCTTGTTGACGATGTAACACAGAAATTGCATCCGAAATTAATACAAAAGGCACAATGCCGATTTAAGTACAAAAGGACTCACACCCTAACTCTCTATGATTTGAACCTCTCCTGTGAGTCCAGTTTTAGATTCCAATGCTTCAGTTCAGGTTTACTGTATCCCTTGGACCTGATTATTGACGATGAAACACAGAAATTGCATCCGAATTTAAACCAAAATTCACAATACCGACTTAAGTACAAGGGTACCGACACTCTAAATTTCTTTGATTTGAACCTCTCCTGTGAGTCCAGTTTTAGATTCCGATGCTTGACTTCAGGTTTACTGTATCCCCTGGACCTTCTTATTGACGATGAAACACAGAAATTGCATCCGAATTTAACACAAAAGGCACAATACCGACTTAAGTACAAGAGGATTGACACTCTAACATTCTATGATTTGAACCTCTCCTGTGAGTACAGTTTTACATTCGGATGCTTCACTTCAGGTTTACTGTATGCCTTGGACCTTCTTATTGACGATGAAACACAGAAATTGCATCCGAACTTAATACAAAAGGAACATTGCCGACTTAAGTACAAGCGGACTGACACTCTAACTTTCTATGTTTTGAACCTCTCTTGTGAGTCCAGTTTTAGATTCCGATGCTTCACTTAAGGTTTACAGTATACCTTGGAACATCTTAGTGACGATGGAACACTGAAATTGCACCCGAATTTAATACAAAAAGCACAATTCCGACTTAAGTACAAGATGACTGACACTCCAACTTTCTATGATTTGAGCCTCTCCTGTGAGTCCAGTTTTAGATTCCGATACTTCACTTCAGGTTTACTGTATCCCTTGGAACTTCTTCTTGACGATGGAACACAGAAATTGCATCCGAATTTAATACAAAAGGCGTAATTCCGACTTAAGTACAAGCGGACTGATTATCTTACTTTCTATGATTCGGACCTCCACTGTGAGTCCAGTTTTAGATTCCGATGCTTCACTTCAGGTTTACAGTATCTCTTGGACTTACATATTGACGATGAAACACAGAAATTGCATCCGAATTTAATACAAAAGGCACAATGCCGACTTAAGTACAAGGGGACTGCCTCTCTAACTTTCTATGATTTGAACCTCTCTTGTGAGTCCAGTTATAGATTCCGATGCTTCACTTCAGGTTTACTGTATACCTTGGACCTTCTTATTGCCGATGAAACACAGAAATTGCATCCGAAAATAATACAAAAGGCACAATGTCAACATATATACAAGAGGACTGACACTCTAACTTTCTATGATATGAACCTCTCCTGTGAGTCCAGATTTAGATTCCGATGCTTCACTTCAGGTTTACTGTATCCCTTGGACCTTCTTATTGACGATGAAACACAGAAATTGCATCCGAATTTAAAACAAAAGGCACAATGCCGACTTAAGTACTAGAGGACTGACACTCTAACTTTCTATGATTTGAACCTCCACTGTGAGTCCAGTTTTAGATTCCGATGCTTCACTTCAGGTTTACTGTATCTCTTGGACTTACATATTGACGATGAAACACAAAAAATTGCATCTGAATTTAATACAAAAGGCACAATGCCGACTTAAGTACAAGGGGACTGCCTCTCTAACTTTCTATGATTTGAACCTTTCTTGTGAGTCCAGTTATAGATTCCGATGCTTCACTTCAGGTTTACTGTATCCCTTGGACCTTCTTATTGACGATGAATAACAGAAATTGCATCTGAATTTAAAACAAAAGGCACAATGCCGACTTAAGTACAAGAGGACTGACACTCTAACTTTCTATGATTTGAACCTCCACTGTGAGACCAGTTTTAGATTCCAATGCTTCACTTCAGGTTTACTGTATCTCTTGGACTTACATATTGACGATGAAACACAGAAATTGCATCCGAAATTAATACAAAAGGCACAATGCCGACTGAAGTACAAAAGGACTCACACCCTAACTCTCTATGATTTGCACCTCTCCTGTGAGTCCAGTTTTAGATTCCGATACTTCACTTCAGGTTTACTGTATCCCTTGGACCTTCTTGTTAATGATGAAACACAGAAATCGCATCCGAATTTAATAGAAAAGGCACAATACTGGCTTAAGTACAAGCGGACTGACACTCTAACTTTCTATGATTTGAACCTCTCTTCTGAGTCCAGTTTTAGATTCCGATGCTTCACTTCAGGTTTACTGTATACCTTGGACCTTCTTATTGCCTATGAAACACAAAAATTACATCCGAATTTAATACAAAAGGCACAATGCGAACTTAAGTACAAGAGGACGGGCACTATAACTTTCTATGATATGAACCTTTCCTGTGAGTCCAGTTTTAGATTCCGATGCTTCACTTCAGGTTTACTGTATCCCTTGGACTTTCTTATTGACTATGAAACACAGAAATTGAATCCGAATTTAAAACAAAAGGCATAATGCTGACTTAAGTACAAGAGGACTGACACTCTAACTTTGTATGATTTGAACCTCTACTGTGAGTCCAGTTTTAGATTCCGATGCTTCACTTCAGGTTTACTGTACCTCTTGGACTTACATATTGACGATGAAACTCAGAAATTGCATCCGAATTTAATACAAAAGGCACAATGCCGACTTAAGTACAAGAGGACAGACACTCTAACTCTCTATGATTTGAACCTCTCCTGTGAGTCCAGTTTTAGTTTCCGATGCTTTACTTCAGGTTTACTGCATCCCTTGGACCTTCTTATTGACGATGAAACACAGAAATTGGATCCGAATTTAATATAAAAGGGACAATGCCGACTTAAGTACAAGAGGACTGACACTCTAAATTTCTATGATTTGAACCTCTCCTGTGAGTCCAGTTTTAGATTCCGATGCTTCACTTCAGGTTTACTGTATCCCTTGGACCTTCTTGTTGACGATGTAACACAGAAATTGCATCCGAAATTAATACAAAAGGCACAATGCCGATTTAAGTACAAAAGGACTCACACCCTAACTCTCTATGATTTGAACCTCTCCTGTGAGTCCAGTTTTAGATTCCAATGCTTCAGTTCAGGTTTACTGTATCCCTTGGACCTGATTATTGACGATGAAACACCGAAATTGCATCCGAATTTAAACCAAAATTCACAATACCGACTTAAGTACAAGGGTACCGACACTCTAAATTTCTTTGATTTGAACCTCTCCTGTGAGTCCAGTTTTAGATTCCGATGCTTGACTTCAGGTTTACTGTATCCCCTGGACCTTCTTATTGACGATGAAACACAGAAATTGCATCCGAATTTAACACAAAAGGCACAATACCGACTTAAGTACAAGAGGACTGACACTCTAACATTCTATGATTTGAACCTCTCCTGTGAGTACAGTTTTACATTCGGATGCTTCACTTCAGGTTTACTGTATGCCTTGGACCTTCTTATTGACGATGAAACACAGAAATTGCATCCGAATTTAATACAAAAGGAACATTGCCGACTTAAGTACAAGCGGACTGACACTCTAACTTTCTATGTTTTGAACCTCTCTTGTGAGTCCAGTTTTAGATTCCGATGCTTCACTTAAGGTTTACAGTATACCTTGGAACATCTTAGTGACGATGGAACACTGAAATTGCACCCGAATTTAATACAAAAAGCACAATTCCGACTTAAGTACAAGATGACTGACACTCCAACTTTCTATGATTTGAGCCTCTCCTGTGAGTCCAGTTTTAGATTCCGATACTTCACTTCAGGTTTACTGTATCCCTTGGAACTTCTTCTTGACGATGGAACACAGAAATTGCATCCGAATTTAATACAAAAGGCGTAATTCCGACTTAAGTACAAGCGGACTGATTATCTTACTTTCTATGATTCGGACCTCCACTGTGAGTCCAGTTTTAGATTCCGATGCTTCACTTCAGGTTTACAGTATCTCTTGGACTTACATATTGACGATGAAACACAGAAATTGCATCCGAATTTAATACAAAAGGCACAATGCCGACTTAAGTACAAGGGGACTGCCTCTCTAACTTTCTATGATTTGAACCTCTCTTGTGAGTCCAGTTATAGATTCCGATGCTTCACTTCAGGTTTACTGTATACCTTGGACCTTCTTATTGCCGATGAAACACAGAAATTGCATCCGAAAATAATACAAAAGGCACAATGCCAACATATATACAAGAGGACTGACACTCTAACTTTCTATGATATGAACCTCTCCTGTGAGTCCAGATTTAGATTCCGATGCTTCACTTCAGGTTTACTGTATCCCTTGGACCTTCTTATTGACGATGAAACACAGAAATTGCATCCGAATTTAAAACAAAAGGCACAATGCCGACTTAAGTACTAGAGGACTGACACTCTAACTTTCTATGATTTGAACCTCCACTGTGAGTCCAGTTTTAGATTCCGATGCTTCACTTCAGGTTTACTGTATCTCTTGGACTTACATATTGACGATGAAACACAAAAAATTGCATCTGAATTTAATACAAAAGGCACAATGCCGACTTAAGTACAAGGGGACTGCCTCTCTAACTTTCTATGATTTGAACCCTTCTTGTGAGTCCAGTTATAGATTCCGATGCTTCACTTCAGGTTTACTGTATCCCTTGGACCTTCTTATTGACGATGAAACACAGATATTAAATCCGAAATTAATACAAAAGGCAAGACACCGACTTAAGTACAAGAGGACTGACACTCCAAATTTCTTTAATTTGAACCTCTCCTGTGAGTCCAGTTATAGATTCCGATGCTTCACTTCAGGTTTACTGTATCCCTTGGAACTTCTTCTTGACGATGGAACACAGAAATTGCATCCGAATTTAATACAAAAGGCGTAATTCCGACTTAAGTACAAGCAAACTGATTATCTTACTTTCTATGATTTGGACCTCTCCTGTAAGTCCAGTTTTAGATTCCGATGCTTCACTTCCGGTTTACTGTATCCCTTGGACCTTCTTATTGACGATGAAACACATAAATTGCATCCGAATTTAATATAAGAGGCACAATGCCGACTTAAGTACAACAGGACTGACACTCTGACTCTCTATGATTTGAACCTCTCCTGTGAGTCCAGTTTTAGTTTCCGATGCTTTACTTCAGGTTTACTGCATCCCTTGGACCTTCTTATTGACGATGAAACACAGAAATTGGATCCGAATTTAATAGAAAAGGGACAATGCCGACTTAAGTACAAGAGGACTGACACTCTAACTTTTATTATGATTTGAACCTCTCCTGTGAGTCCAGTTTTAAATACCGATGCTTCACTTCAGGTTTACTGTTTCCTTGGACGTTCTTATTGACGATGAAACACAGAAATTGCGTCCAAATTTAATAAAAAAGGCACAATGCGGACTTAAGTACAAGAGGATTAACACTCTAATTCTCTATGATTTGAACCTCTCCTGTGAGTCCAGTTTAAGACTCCGATGCTTCACTTCAGGTTTACTGTATCCCTTGGACCTTCTTATTGACGATGAAACATAGAGATTGCATCCGAATTTAATACAAAAGGCACAATGCCGACTTAAGTACAAGAGGACTGACACTCTAAATTTCTATGATTTGAACCTCTCCTGTGAGTCCAGTTTTAGATTCCGATGCTTCACTTCAGGTTTACTGTATCCCTAGGACCATCATGTTGACGATGTAACACAGAAATTGCATCCGAAATTAATACAAAAGGCACAATGCCGATTTAAGTACAATAGGACTCACACCCTAACTCTCTATGATTTGAACCTCTCCTGTGAGTCCAGTTTTAGATTCCAAAGCTTCACTTCAGGTTTACTGTATCCCTTGGACCTGATTATTGACGATGAAACACAGAAATTGCATCCGAATTTAAAACAAAATTCACAATACCGACTTAAGTACAAGGGTACCGACACTCTAAATTTCTTTGATTTGAACCTCTCCTGTGAGTCCAGTTTTAGATTCCGATGCTTCACTTCAGGTTTACTGTATCCCCTGGACCTTCTTATTGACGATGAAACACAGAAATTGCATCCGAATTTAATACAAAAGGCACAATACCGACTTAAGTACAAGAGGACTGACACTCTAAAATTCTATGATTTGAACCTCTCCTGTGAGTACAGTTTTACATTCGGATGCTTCACTTCAGGTTTACTGTATGCCTTGGACCTTCTTATTGACGGTGAAACACAGAAATTGCATCCGAATTTAATACAAAAGGAACATTGCCGACCTAAGTACAAGCGGACTGACACTCTAACTTTCTATGTTGTGAACCTCTCTTGTGAGTCCAGTTTTAGATTCCGATGCTTCACTTAAGGTTTACAGTATACCTTGGAACATCTTATTGACGATGGAACACTGAAATTGCACCCGAATTTAATACAAAAAGTACAATTCCGACTTACGTACAAGATGACTGACACTCCCACTTTCTATGATTTGAGCCTCTCCTGTGAGTCCAGTTTTAGATTCCGATACTTCACTTCAGGTTTACTGTATCCCTTGGAACTTCTTCTTGACGATGGAACACAGAAATTGCATCCGAATTTAATACAAAAGGCGTAATTCCGACTTAAGTACAAGCGGACTGATTATCTTACTTTCTATGATTTGGACCTCCACTGTGAGTCCAGTTTTAGATTCCGATGCTTCACTTCAGGTTTACTGTATCTCTTGGACTTACATATTGACGATTGCATCCGAATTTAATACAAAAGGCACAATGCCGACTTAAGTACAAGGGGACTGCCTCTCTAACTTTCTATGATTTGAACCTCTCTTGTGAGTCCAGTTATAGATTCCGATGTTTCACTTCAGGTTTACTGCATACCTAGGACCTTCTTATTGCCGATGAAACACAGAAATTGCATCCGAAAATAATACAAAAGGCACAATGCCAACTTATATACATGAGGACTGACACTCTAACTTTCTATGATATGAACCTCTCCTGTGAGTCCAGTTTTAGATTCCGATGCTTCACTTCAGGTTTACTGTATCCCTTGGACCTTCTTATTGACGATGAAACACAGAAATTGCATCCGAATTTAAAACAAAAGGCACAATGCCGACTTAAGTACAAGAGGACTGACACTCTAACTTTCTATGATTTGAACCACCACTGTGAGTCCAGTTTTAGATTCCGATGCTTCACTTCAGGTTTACTGTATCTCTTGGACTTACATATTGACGATGAAACACCTGAAGTGAAGCATCGGAATCTATAACTGGACTCACAAGAGAGGTTCAAATCATAGAAAGTTAGAGAGGCAGTCCCCTTGTACTTAAGGTTTACTGTATCCCTTGGACCTTCTTGTTGACGATGAAACACAGAAATTGCATCCGATATTAATACAAAAGGCAGAATGCCGACTGAAGTACAAAAGGACTCACACCCTAAATCTCTATGATTTGAAACTCTCCTGTGAGTCCAGTTTTAGATTCCGATGCTTCACTTCAGGTTTACTGTATCCCTTGGACCTGATTATTGACGATGAAACGCAGAAATTGCATCCGAATTTAAAAGAAAAGGCACAATAACGACTTAAGTACAAGGGTACCAACACTCTAACTTTCTTTGATTTGAACCTCTCCTGTGAGTCCAGTTTTAGATTCCGATGCGTCACTTCAGGTTTACTGTATCCCCTGGACCTTCTTATTGACGATGAAACACAGAAATTGCATCCGAATTTAATACAAAAGGCACAATACCGACTTAAGTACGAGAGGACTGACTCTCTAACTTACTAAGATTTGAACCTCTCCTGTGAGTCCAGTTTTACATTCGGATGCTTCACTTCAGGTTTACTGTATGTCTTGGACCTTCTTATTGACGATGAAACACGGAAATTGCATCCGAATTTAATACAAAAGGCACATTGCCGACTTAAGAACAAGCGGACTGACACTCAAACTTTCTATGATTTGAACCTCTCTTGTGAGTCCAGTTTTAGATTCTGATGCTTCACTTCAGGTTTTTCTGTATACCTTGGAACATCTTATTGACGATGGAACACAGAAATTGCATCCGAATTTAATACAAAAGGCACAATGCCGACTTAAGAACAAGAGGACTGACACTCTAACTCTCTATGATTTGAACCTCTCCTGTGAGTCCAGTTTTGGACTCCAATGCTTCACTTCAGGTTTACTGTATCCCTTGGGCATTCTTATTGACGATGAAACATAGAAATTGCATCCGAATTTAATACAAAAGGCACAATGCCAACTTAAGTACAAGAGGACTGACTCTCCAACTTTGTATGATTTTAGCCTCTCCTGTGAGTCCAGTTTTAGATTCTGATGCTTCACTTCAGGTTTACTGTATCCCTTGGACCTTGTTATTGACGATGAAACACATAAATTGCATCCGAATTTTATACAAAAGGCAAAATGCCGACTTAAGTACAAGAGGACTGACACTCTAACTCTCTATGATTTGAACCGCTCCTGTGAGCCCAGTTATAGATTCCGATGCTTCACTTCAGGTTTACTGTATCCCTTGGACCTTCGTACTGACGATGAAACACAGAAATTGCATCCGAATTTAAAACAAAATGCACAATGCCGACTTAGGTACAAGAGGACTGACACTCTAACTTTCTATGATTTGAACCTCTCCTGTGAGTCCAGTTATAGATTCCGATGCTTCACTTCAGGTTTACTGTATCCCTTGGACCTTCTTATTGACGATGAAACACAGATATTAAATCCGAATTTAATACAAAAGGCAAAACACCGACTTAAGTACAAGAGGACTGACACTCTATCTTTGTTTGATTTGAACCTCTCCTGTGAGTCCAGTTATAGATTCCGATGCTTCACTTCAGGTTTACTGTATCCCTTGGACCTGATTATTGACGATGAAACACAGAAATTGCTTCCGAATTTAATATAAAAGGCACAATACCGACTTAAGTACAAGAGTACCGACACTCTATCTTTCTTTGATTTGAACGTCTCCTGTGAGTCCAGTTTTAGATTCCGATGCTTCACTTCAGGTTTACTGAATCCCTTGGACCTTCGTATTGACGATGAAACACAGGAATTGCATCCGAATTTAAAACAAAAGGCACAATGCCGACTTAAGTACAAGGGGACTGCCTCTCTAACTTTCTATGATTTGAACCTCTCTTGTGAGTCCAGTTATAGATTCCGATGCTTCACTTCAGGTTTACTGCATACCTAGGACCTTCTTATTGCCGATGAAACACAGAAATTGCATCCGAAAATAATACAAAAGGCACAATGCCAACTTAAATACAGGAGGACTGACACTCTAACTTTCTATGATATGAACCTCTCCTGTGAGTCCAGTTTTAGATTCCGATGCTTCACTTCAGGTTTACTGTATCTCTTGGACCTTCTTATTGACGATGAAACACAGAAATTGCATCCGAATTTAAAACAAAAGGCACAATGCCGACTTAAGTACAAGAGGACTGACACTCTAACTTTCTATGATTTGAACCACCACTGTGAGTCCAGTTTTAGATTCCGATGCTTCACTTCAGGTTTACTGTATATCTTGGACTTACATATTGACGATGAAACACCTGAAGTGAAGCATCGGAATCTATAACTGGACTCACAAGTGAGGTTCAAATCATAGAAAGTTAGAGAGGCAGTCCCCTTGTACTTAAGGTTTACTGTATCCCTTGGACCTTCTTGTTGACGATGAAACACAGAAATTGCATCCGATATTAATACAAAAGGCAGAATGCCGACTGAAGTACAAAAGGACTCACATCCTAAGTCTCTATGATTTGAACCTCTCCTGTGAGTCCAGTTTTAGATTCCGATGCTTCACTTCAGGTTTACTGTATCCCTTGGACCTGATTATTGACGATGAAACGCAGAAATTGCATCCGAATTTAAAAGAAACGGCACAATAACGACTTAAGTACAAGGGTACCGACACTCTAACTTTCTTTGATTTGAACCTCTCCTGTGAGTCCAGTTTTAGATTCCGATGCGTCACTTCAGGTTTACTGTATCCCCTGGACCTTCTTATTGACGATGAAGCACAGAAATTGCATCCGAATTTAATACAAAAGGCACAATACCGACTTAAGTACGACAGGACTGACTCTCTAACTTACTATGATTTGAACCTCTCCTGTGAGTCCAGTTTTACATTCAGATGCTTCACTTCAGGTTTACTGTATGCCTTGGACCTTCTTATTGACGATGAAACACAGAAATTGCATCCGAATTTAATACAAAAGGCACATTGCCGACTTAAGAACAAGCGGACTGACACTCAAACTTTCTATGATTTGAACCTCTCTTGTGAGTCCAGTTTTAGATTCCGATGCTTCACTTCAGGTTTTTCTGTATACCTTGGAACATCTTATTGACGATGGAACACAGAAATTGCATCCGAATTTAATACAAAAGGCACAATGCCGACTTAAGTACAAGGGGACTGACACTCTAACTCTCTATGATTTGAACCTCTCCTGTGAGTCCAGTTTTGGACTCCAATGCTTCACTTCAGGTTTACTGTATCCCTTGGGCATTCTTATTGACGATGAAACATAGAAATTGCATCCGAATTTAATACAAAAGGCACAATGCCAACTTAAGTACAAGAGGACTGACTCTCTAACTTTGTATGATTTGAACCTCTCCTGTGAGTCCAGTTTTAGATTCTGATGCTTCACTTCAGGTTTACTGTATCCCTTGGACCTTGTTATTGACGATGAAACACATAAATTGCATCCGAATTTTATACAAAAGGCAAAATGCCGACTTAAGTACAAGAGGACTGACACTCTAACTCTCTATGATTTGAACCGCTCCTGTGAGTCCAGTTATAGATTCCGATGCTTCACTTCAGGTTTACTGTATCCCTTGGACCTTCTTAACGACGATGAAACACAGAAATTGGATCCGAATTTAATACAAAAGGCACAATGCGGACTTAAGTACAAGAATACCAACACTGTAACTCTCTATGATTTGAACCTCTCCTGTGAGTCCAGTTTTAGACTCCGATGCTTCACTTGAGGTTTACTGTATCCCTTGGACCCTCTTATTGACGATGAAACATAGAAATTGCGTCCGAATATAATACAAAATGCTCAATGCCGACTTAAGTACAAGAGTACCGACACTCTATCTTTCTTTGATTTGAACCTCTCCTGTGAGTCCAGTTTTAGATTCCGATGCTTCACTTCAGGTTTACTGTATCCCTTGGACCTTCGTACTGACGATGAAACACAGAAATTGCATCCGAATTTAAAACAAAATGCACAATGCCGACTTAAGTACAAGAGGACTGACACTCTAACTTTCTATGATTTGAACCTCTCCTGTGAGTCCAGTTATAGATTCCGATGCTTCACTTCAGGTTTACTGTATCCCTTGGACCTTCTTATTGACGATAAAACACAGATATTAAATCCGAATTTAATACAAAAGGCAAAACACCGACTTAAGTACAAGAGGACTGACACTCTATCTTTGTTTGATTTGAACCTCTCCTGTGAGTCCAGTTATAGATTCCGATGCTTCACTTCAGGTTTACTGTATCCCTTGGACCTGATTATTGACGATGAAACACAGAAATTGCTTCCGAATTTAATATAAAAGGCACAATAAAGACTTAAGTACAAGAGTACCGACACTCTATCTTTCTTTGATTTGAACGTCTCCTGTTAGTCCAGTTTTAGATTCCGATGCTTCACTTCAGGTTTACTGTATCCCTTGGATCTTCGTATTGACGATGAAACACAGGAATTGCATCCGAATTTAAAACAAAAGGCACAATGCCGACTTAAGTACAAGGGGACTGCCTCTCTAACTTTCTATGATTTAAACCTCTCTTGTGAGTCCAGTTATAGATTCCGATGCTTTACATCAGGTTTACTGCATACCTAGGACCTTCTTATTGCCGATGAAACACAGAAATTGCATCCGAAAATAATACAAAAGGCACAATGCCAACTTATATACAGGAGGACTGACACTCTAACTTTCTATGATATGAACCTCTCCTGTGAGTCCAGTTTTAGATTCCGATGCTTCACTTCAGGTTTACTGTATCCCTTGGACCTTCTTATTGACGATGAAACACAGAAATTGCATCCGAATTTAAAACAAAAGGCACAATGCCGACTTAAGTACAAGAGGACTGACACTCTAACTTTCTATGATTTGAACCACCACTGTGAGTCCAGTTTTAGATTCCGATGCTTCACTTCAGGTTTACTGTATCCCTTGGGCATTCTTATTGACGATGAAACATAGAAATTGCATCCGAATTTAATACAAAAGGCACAATGCCAACTTAAGTACAAGAGGACTGACTCTCTAACTTTGTATGATTTGAACCTCTCCTGTGAGTCCAGTTTTAGATTCTGATGCTTCACTTCAGGTTTACTGTATCCCTTGGACCTTGTTATTGACGATGAAACACATAAATTGCATCCGAATTTTATACAAAAGGCAAAATGCCGACTTAAGTACAAGAGGACTGACACTCTAACTCTCTATGATTTGAACCGCTCCTGTGAGTCCAGTTATAGATTCCGATGCTTCACTTCAGGTTTACTGTATCCCTTGGACCTTCTTAACGACGATGAAACACAGAAATTGGATCCGAATTTAATACAAAAGGCACAATGCGGACTTAAGTACAAGAATACCAACACTGTAACTCTCTATGATTTGAACCTCTCCTGTGAGTCCAGTTTTAGACTCCGATGCTTCACTTGAGGTTTACTGTATCCCTTGGACCCTCTTATTGACGATGAAACATAGAAATTGCGTCCGAATATAATACAAAATGCTCAATGCCGACTTAAGTACAAGAGTACCGACACTCTATCTTTCTTTGATTTGAACCTCTCCTGTGAGTCCAGTTTTAGATTCCGATGCTTCACTTCAGGTTTACTGTATCCCTTGGACCTTCGTACTGACGATGAAACACAGAAATTGCATCCGAATTTAAAACAAAATGCACAATGCCGACTTAAGTACAAGAGGACTGACACTCTAACTTTCTATGATTTGAACCTCTCCTGTGAGTCCAGTTATAGATTCCGATGCTTCACTTCAGGTTTACTGTATCCCTTGGACCTTCTTATTGACGATAAAACACAGATATTAAATCCGAATTTAATACAAAAGGCAAAACACCGACTTAAGTACAAGAGGACTGACACTCTATCTTTGTTTGATTTGAACCTCTCCTGTGAGTCCAGTTATAGATTCCGATGCTTCACTTCAGGTTTACTGTATCCCTTGGACCTGATTATTGACGATGAAACACAGAAATTGCTTCCGAATTTAATATAAAAGGCACAATAAAGACTTAAGTACAAGAGTACCGACACTCTATCTTTCTTTGATTTGAACGTCTCCTGTTAGTCCAGTTTTAGATTCCGATGCTTCACTTCAGGTTTACTGTATCCCTTGGATCTTCGTATTGACGATGAAACACAGGAATTGCATCCGAATTTAAAACAAAAGGCACAATGCCGACTTAAGTACAAGGGGACTGCCTCTCTAACTTTCTATGATTTAAACCTCTCTTGTGAGTCCAGTTATAGATTCCGATGCTTTACATCAGGTTTACTGCATACCTAGGACCTTCTTATTGCCGATGAAACACAGAAATTGCATCCGAAAATAATACAAAAGGCACAATGCCAACTTATATACAGGAGGACTGACACTCTAACTTTCTATGATATGAACCTCTCCTGTGAGTCCAGTTTTAGATTCCGATGCTTCACTTCAGGTTTACTGTATCCCTTGGACCTTCTTATTGACGATGAAACACAGAAATTGCATCCGAATTTAAAACAAAAGGCACAATGCCGACTTAAGTACAAGAGGACTGACACTCTAACTTTCTATGATTTGAACCACCACTGTGAGTCCAGTTTTAGATTCCGATGCTTCACTTCAGGTTTACTGTATCTCTTGGACTTACATATTGACGATGAAACACATGAAGTGAAGCATCGGAATCTATAACTGGACTCACAAGAGAGGTTCAAATCATAGAAAGTTAGAGAGGCAGTCCCCTTGTACTTAAGGTTTAGTGTATCCCTTGGACCTTCTTGTTGACGATGAAACACAGAAATTGCATCCGATATTAATACAAAAGGCAGAATGCCGACTGAAGTACAAAAGGACTCACACCCTAAATCTCTATGATTTGAACCTCTCCTGTGAGTCCAGTTTTAGACTCCGATGCTTCACTTGAGGTTTACTGTATCCCTTGGACCCTCTTATTGACGATGAAACATAGAAAATGCATCCGAATATAATACAAAACGCACAATGCCGACTTAAGTACAAGAGTACCGACACTCTATCTTTCTTTGATTTGAACCTCTCCTGTGAGTCCAGTTTTAGATTCCGATGCTTCACTTCAGGTTTACTGTATCCCTTGGACCTTCGTACTGACGATGAAACACAGAAATTGCATCCGAATTTAAAACAAAATGCACAATGCCGACTTAAGTACAAGAGGACAGACACTCTAACTTTCTATGATTTGAACCTCTCCTGTGAGTCCAGTTATAGATTCCGATGCTTCACTTCAGGTTTACTGTATCTCTTGGACCTTATTATTGACGATGAAACACAGATATTAAATCCGAATTTAATACAAAAGGCAAAACACCGACTTAAGTACAAGAGGACTGACACTCTATCTTTGTTTGATGTGAACCTCTCCTGTGAGTCCAGTTATAGATTCCGATGCTTCACTTCAGGTTTACTGTATCCCTTGGACCTGATTATTGACGATGAAACACAGAAATTGCTTCCGAATTTAATATAAAAGGCACAATAGCGACTTAAGTACAAGAGTACCGACACTCTATCTTTCTTTGATTTGAACGTCTCCTGTGAGTCCAGTATTAGATTCCGATGCTTCACTTCAGGTTTACTGTATCCCTTGGACCTTCGTATTGACGATGAAACACAGGAATTGCATCCGAATTTAAAACAAAAGGCACAATGCCGACTTAAGTACAAGGGGACTGCCTCTCTAACTTTCTATGATTTGAACCACTCTTGTGAGTCCAGTTATAGATTCCGATGCTTCACTTCAGGTTTACTGTATCCCTTGGACCTTCTTATTGACGATGAAACAGAGATATTAAATCCGATTTTAATACAAAAGGCAAAACACCGACTTAAGTACAAGAGGATTGACACTCTAACTTTCTTTGATTTGAACCTCTCCTGTGAGTCCAGTTATAGATTCCGATGCTTCACTCCAGGTTTACTGTATCCCTTGGAACTTCTTCTTGACGATGGAACACAGAAATTGCATCAGAATATAATACAAAAGGCACAATGCCGGCTTAGGTACAAGAGGACTGACACTCTAACTCTCTATGATTTGAACCACTCCTGTGAGTCCAGGTTTAGATTCCGATGGTTCACTTCAGGTTTACTGTATCCCTTGGACCTTCTTGTTGACGATGAAACACAGAAATTGCATCCGATATTAATACAAAAGGCACAATGCCGACTGAAGTACAAAAGGACTCACACCCTAATTCTCTATGATTTGAACCTCTCCTGTGAGTCCAGTTTTAGATTGCGATGCTTCACTTCAGGTTTACTGTATCCCTTGGACCTGATTATTGACGATGAAACACAGAAATTGCATCCGAATTTAAAAGAAAAGGCACAATACCGACTTAAGTACAAGGGTACCGACACTCTAACTTTCTTTGATATGAACCTCTCCTGTGAGTCCAGTTTTAGATTCCGATGCGTCACTTCAGGTTTACTGTATTCCCTGGACCTTCTTATTGACGATGAAACACAGAAATTGCATCCGAATGTAATACAAAAGGCACAATACCGACTTAAGTACAAGAGGACTGACTCTCTAACTTTGTATGATTTGAACCTCTCCTGTGAGTCCAGTTTTAGATTCCGATGCTTCACTTCAGGTTTACTGTACCCCTTGGACCTTGTTATTAACGATGAAACACATAAATTGCATCCGAATTTTATACAAAAGCAAAATGCCGACTTAAGTACAAGAGGTGTGACACTCTAACTCTCCATAATTTGAACCGCACCTGTGAGTCCAGTTATAGATTCCGATGCTTCACTTCAGGTTTACTGTATCCCTTGGACCTTCTTAACGACGATGAAACACAGAAATTGGATCCGAATTTAATACAAAAGGCACAATGCGGACTTAAGTACAAGAATACTAACACTGTAACTCTCTATGATTTGCACCTCTCCTGTGAGTCCAGTTTTTGACTCCGATGCTTCACTTGAGGTTGACTGTATCCCTTGGACCCACTTATTGACGATTAAACATAGAAATTGCATCCGAATATAATACAAAATGCACAATGCCGACTTAAGTACAAGAGTACCGACACTCTATCTTTCTTTGATTTGAACCTCTCCTGTGAGTCCAGTTTTAGATTCCGATGCTTCACTTCAGGTTTACTGTATCCCTTGGACCTTCGTACTGACGATGAAGCACAGAAATTGCATCCGAATTTAAAACAAAATGCACAATGCCGACTTAAGTACAAGAGGACTGACACTCTAACTTTCTATGATTTGAACCTCTCCTGTGTGTCCAGTTATAGATTCCGAGCCTTCACTTCAGGTTTACTGTATCCCTTGGACCTTCTTATTGACGATGAAACACAGATATTAAATCCGAATTTAATACAAAAGGCAAAACACCGACTTAAGTACAACAGGACTGACACTCTAACTTTGTTTGATTTGAACCTCTCCTGTGAGTCCAGTTATATATTCCGATGCTTCACTTCAGGTTTACTGTATCCCTTGGACCTGATTATTGACGATGAAACACAGAAATTGCTTCCGAAATTAATATAAAAGGCACAATACCGACTTAAGTACAAGAGTACCGACACTCTATCTTTCTTTGATTTGAACCTCTCCTGTGAGTCCAGTTTTAGATTCCGATGCTTCACTTCAGGTTTACTGTATCCCTTGGACCTTCGTATTGACGATGAAACACAGGAATTGCATCCGAATTTAAAACAAAAGGCACAATGCCGACTTAAGTACAAGGGGACTGCCTCTCTAACTTTCTATGATTTGAACCTCTCTTGTGAGTCCAGTTGTAGATTCCGATGCTTCACTTCAGGTTTACTGTATCCCTTGGACCTTCTTATTGACGATGAAACACAGATATTAAATCCGAATTTAATACAAAAGGCAAAACACCGACTTAAGTACAAGAGGACTGACACTCTAACTTTCTTTGATTTGAACCTCTCCTGCGAGTCTAGTTATAGATTCCGATGCTTCACTTCAGGTTTACTGTATCCCTTGGAACTTCTTCTTGACGATGGAACACAGAAATTGCATCCGAATATAATACAAAATGCGTAATTCCGACTTAAGTACAAGCGGACTGATTATCTTACTTTCTATGATTTGGACCTCTCCTGTAAGTCCAGTTTTAGATTCCGATGCTTCACTTCCGGTTTACTGTATCCCTTGGACCTTCTTATTGACGATGAAACACATAAATTGCATCCGAATTTAATATAAAAGGCACAATGCCGACTTAAGTACAAGAGGACTAACACTGTAACTCTCTATGACTTGAACCTCTCCTGTGAGTCCAGTTTTAGACTTCGATGCTTCACTTTAGGTTTACTGTATCCCTTGGACCTTCTTATTGACGATAAAACATAGAAATTGCATCAGAATATAATACAAATGGCACAATGCCGGCTTAAGTACAAGAGGACTGACACTCAAACTCTCTATGATTTGAAACTCTCCTGTGAGTCCAGTTTTGGACTCCGATGCTTCACTTCAGGTTTACTGTATCCCTTGGGCATTCTTATTGACGATGAAACATAGAAATTGCATCCGAATTTAATACAAAAGGCACAATGCCAACTTAAGTACAAGAGGACTGACTCTCTAACTTTGTATGATTTGAACCTCTCCTGTGAGTCCAGTTTTAGATTCCGATGCTTCACTTCAGGTTTACTGTATCCCTTGGACCTTGTTATTAACGATGAAACACATAAATTGCATCCGAATTTTATACAAAAGCAAAATGCCGACTTAAGTACAAGAGGTCTGACACTCTAACTCTCCATAATTTGAACCGCACCTGTGAGTCCAGTTATAGATTCCGATGCTTCACTTCAGGTTTACTGTATCCCTTGGACCTTCTTAACGACGATGAAACACAGAAATTGGATCCGAATTTAATACAGAAGGCACAATGTGGACTTAAGTACAAGAATACTAACACTGTAACTCTCTATGATTTGAACCTCTCCTGTGAGTCCACTTTTAGACTCCGATGCTTCACTTGAGGTTGACTGTATCCCTTGGACCCTCTTATTGACGATTAAACATAGAAATTGCATCCGAATATAATACAAAATGCACAATGCCGACTTAAGTACAAGAGTACCGACACTCTATCTTTCTTTGATTTGAACCTCTCCTGTGAGTCCAGTTTTAGATTCCGATGCTTCACTTCAGGTTTACTGTATCCCTTGGACCTTCGTACTGACGATGAAACACAGAAATTGCATCCGAATTTAAAACAAAATGCACAATGCCGACTTAAGTACAAGAGGACTGACACTCTAACTTTCTATGATTTGAACCTCTCCTGTGAGATCAGTTATAGATTCCGATGCTTCACTTCAGGTTTACTGTATCCCTTGGACCTTCTTACTGACGATGAAACACAGATATTAAATCCGAATTTAATACAAAAGGCAAAACACCGACTTAAGTACAACAGGACTGACACTCTAACTTTGTTTGATTTGAACCTCTCCTGTGAGTCCAGTTATATATTCCGATGCTTCACTTCAGGTTTACTGTATCCCTTGGACCTGATTATTGACGATGAAACACAGAAATTGCTTCCGAATTTAATATAAAAGGCACAATACCGACTTAAGTACAAGAGTACCGACACTCTATCTTTCTTTGATTTGAACCTCTCCTGTGAGTCCAGTTTTAGATACCGATGCTTCACTTCAGGTTTACTGTATCCCTTGGACCTTCGTATTGACGATGAAACACAGGATTTGCATCCGAATTTAAAACAAAATGCACAATGCCGACTTAAGTACAAGGGGACTGCCTCTCTAACTTTCTATGATTTGAACCTCTCTTGTGAGTCCAGTTGTAGATTCCGATGCTTCACTTCAGGTTTACTGTATCCCTTGGACCTTCTTATTGACGATGAAACACAGATATTAAATCCGAATTTAATACAAAAGGCAAAACACAGACTTAAGTACGAGAGGACTGACACTCTAACTTTCTTTGATTTGAACCTCTCCTGTGAGTCCAGTCATAGATTCCGATGCTTCACTTCCGGTTTACTGTATCCCTTGGACCTTCTTATTGACGATGAAACACATAAATTGCATCCGAATTTAATATAAAAGGCACAATGCCGACTTAAGTACAAGAGGACTAACACTCTAACTCTCTATGATTTGTACCTGTCCTGTGAGTCCAGTTTTAGATTCCGATGCTTCACTTCAGGTTTACTGTATCCCTTGGACCTTCTTATTGACGATGAAACACAGACATTGGATCCGAATGTAATACAAAAGGCACAATGCCGACTTAAGTACAACAGGACTGACACTCTAACTTTTATTATGATTTGAACCTCTCCTGTGAGTCCAGTTTTAAATTCCGATGCTTCACTTCAGGTTTACTGTTTCCTTGGACGTACTTATTGACGATGAAACACAGAAATTGCATCCAAATTAAATACAAAAGGCACAATGCGGACTTAAGTACAAGAGGACTAACACTGTAACTCTCTATGACTTGAACCTCTCCTGTGAGTCCAGTTTTAGACTCCGATGCTTCACTCGAGGTTTACTGTATCCCTTGGACCTTCTTATTGACGATAAAACATAGAAATTGCATCAGAATATAATACAAATGGCACAATGCCGTTTTAAGTACAAGAGGAGTGACACTCTAACTCTCTATGATTTGAACCTCTCCTGTGAGTCCAGTTTTGGACTCCGATGCTTCACTTCAGGTTTACTGTATCCCTTGGGCATTCTTATTGACGATGAAACATTGAAATTGCATCCGAATTTAATACAAAAGGCACAATGCCAACTTAAGTACAAGAGGACTGACTCTCTAACTTTGTATGATTTGAACCTCTCCTGTGAGTCCAGTTGTAGATTCCGATGCTTCACTTCAGGTTTACTGTATCCCTTGGACCTTGTTATTGACGATGAAACACATAAATTGCATCCGAATTTTATACAAAAGGCAAAATGCCGACTTAAGTACAAGAGGACTGACACTCTAACTCTCTATGATTTGAACCGCTCCTGTGAGTCCAGTTATAGATTCCGATGCTTCACTTCAGGTTTACTGTATCCCTTGGACCTTCTTAACGACGATGAAACACAGAAATTGGATCCGAATTTAATACGAAAGGCACAATGCGGACTTAAGTACAAGAATACTAACACTGTAAATCTCTATGATTTGAACCTCTCCTGTGAGTCCAGTTTTAGACTCCGATGCTTCACTTGAGGTTTACTGTATCCCTTGGACCCACTTATTGACGATTAAACATAGAAATTGCATCCGAATATAATACAAAATGCACAATGCCGACTTAAGTACAAGAGTACCGACACTCTATCTTTCTTTGATTTGAACCTCTCCTGTGAGTCCAGTTTTAGATTCCGATGCTTCACTTCAGGTTTACTGTATCCCTTGGACCTTCGTACTGACGATGAAACACAGAAATTGCATCCGAATTTAAAACAAAATGCACAATGCCGACTAAAGTACAAGAGGACTGACACTCTAACTTTCTATGATTTGAACCTCTCCTGTGAGTCCAGTTATAGATTCCGATGCTTCACTTGAGGTTTACTGTATCCCTTGGTCCTTCTTATTGACGATGAAACACAGACATTAAATCCGAATTTAATACAAAAGGCAAAACTCCGACTTAAGTACAAGAGGACTGACACTCTAACTTTGTTTGATTTGAACCTCTCCTGTGAGTCCAGTTATAGATTCCGATGCTTCACTTCAGGTCTACTGTATCCCCTGGACCTTCTTATTGACGATGAAACACAGATATTAAATCCGAATTTAATAGAAAAGGCAAAACTCCGACTTAAGTACAAGTGGACTGACACTCTAACTTTCTATGATGTGAACCTCTCTTGTGAGTCCAGTTTTAGATTCCGATGCTTCACGTCAGGTTTACTGTATACCTTGGAACATCTTATTGACAATGGAACACAGAAATTGCATCCGAATTTAATACAAAAGGCACAATGCCGACTTAAGTGCAAGCGGACTGACACTCTAACTTTCTATGATTTGAACCTCTCCTGTAAGTCGAGTTTTAGATTCCGATGCTTCACTTCAGGTTTACTGTATCCCTTGGACCGTCTTATTGACGATGAAACATATAAATTGCATCCGAATTTAATACAAAAGGCACAATGACGACTTAAGTACAAGAGGACTCAAACTCTAACTCTTTATGATTTGAACCTCTCCTGTGAGTCCAGTTTTAGATTCCGATGCTTCACTTCAGGTTTACTGTATCCATTGGAGCTTCTTATTGACGATGAAACACAGAAATTAGATCCGAATTTAATACAAAAGGCACAATGCCGACTTAAGTATAAGAGGACTGACACTCTAACTTTTATTGTGATTTGAACCTCTCTTGTGAGTCCAGTTTTAGATTCCGATGCCTCACTTCAGGTTTACTGTTTCCTTGGACCTTCTTATTGACGATGAAACATAGAAATTGCATCCGAATTTAATACAAAAGGCACAATGCCAACTTAAGTACAAGAGAACTGACTCTCTAACTTTCTATGATTTGAACCTCTCCTGTGACTCCAGTTTTAGATTCCGATGCTTCACTTCAGGTATACTGTATCCCTTGAACCTTCTTGTTGACGATGAAAAACAGAAATTGCATCCAAAATTAATACAAAAGGCACAATGCCGACTTAAGTACAAAAGGACTCCAACTCTAACTCTCTATGATTTGAACCTCTACTGTGAGTCCAGTTTTAGATTCCGATGCTTCACTTCAGGTTTACTGTATCCCTTGGACCTTGTTATTGACGATGAAACACATAAATTGCATCCGAATTTTATACAAAAGGCAAAATGCCGACTTAAGTACAAGAGGACTGACACTCTAACTCTCTATGATTTGAACCGCTCCTGTGAGTCCAGTTATAGATTCCGATGCTTCACTTCAGGTTTACGGTATCCCTTGGACCTTCTTAACGACGATGAAACACAGAAATTGGATCCGAATTTAATACAAAAGGCACAATGCGGACTTAAGTACAAGAATACTAACACTGTAAATCTCTATGATTTGAACCTCTCCTGTGAGTCCAGTTTTAGACTCCGATGCTTCACTTGAGGTTTACTGTATCCCTTGGACCCACTTGTTGACGATTAAACATAGAAATTGCATCCGAATATAATACAAAATGCACAATGCCGACTTAAGTACAAGAGTACCGACACTCTATCTTTCTTTGATTTGAACCTCTCCTGTGAGTCCAGTTTTAGATTCCGATGCCTCACTTCAGGTTTACTGTATCCCTTGGACCTTCGTACTGACGATGAAACACAGAAATTGCATCCGAATTTAAAACAAAATGCACAATGCCGACTAAAGTACAAGAGGACTGACACTCTAACTTTCTATGATTTGAACCTCTCCTGTGAGTCCAGTTATAGATTCCGATGATTCACTTCAGGTTTACTGTATCCCTTGGACCTTCTTATTGACGATGAAACACAGACATTAAATCCGAATTTAATACAAAAGGCAAAACTGCGACTTAAGTACAAGAGGACTGACACTCTAACTTTGTTTGATTTGAACCTCTCCTGTGAGTCCAGTTATAGATTCCAATGCTTCACTTCAGGTTTACTGTATCCCTTGGACCTGATTATTGACGATGAAACACAGAAATTGCTTCCGAATTTAATATAAAAGGCACAATACCGACTTAAGTACAAGAGTACCGACACTCTATCTTCCTTTGATTTGAACCTCTCCTGTGAGTCCAGTTTTAGATTCCGATGCTTCACTTCAGGTCTACTGTATCCCCTGGACCTTCTTATTGACGATGAAACACAGATATTAAATCCGAATTTAATAGAAAAGGCAAAACTCCGACTTAAGTACAAGTGGACTGACACTCTAACTTTCTATGATGTGAACTTCTCTTGTGAGTCCAGTTTTAGATTCCGATGCTTCACGTCAGGTTTACTGTATACCTTGGAACATCTTATTGACAATGGAACACAGAAATTGCATCCGAATTTAATACAAAAGGCACAATGCCGACTTAAGTGCAAGCGGACTGACACTCTAACTTTCTATGATTTGAACCTCTCCTGTAAGTCGAGTTTTAGATTCCGATGCTTCACTTCAGGTTTACTGTATCCCTTTGACCGTCTTATTGACGATGAAACATATAAATTGCATCCGAATTTAATACAAAAGGCACAATGACGATTTAAGTACAAGAGGACTCACACTCTAACTCTTTATGATTTGAATCTCTCCTGTGAGTCCAGTTTTAGATTCCGATGCTTCACTTCAGGTTAACTGTATCCATTGGAGCTTCTTATTGACGATGAAACACAGAAATTGGATCCGAATTTAATACAAAAAGCACAATGCCGACTTAAGTATAAGAGGACTGACACTCTAACTTTTATTGTGATTTGAACCTCTCTTGTGAGTCCAGTTTTAGATTCCGATGCCTCACTTCAGGTTTACTGTTTCCTTGGACCTTCTTATTGACGATGAAACATAGAAATTGCATCCGAATTTAATGCAATAGGCACAATGCCAACTTAAGTACAAGAGAACTGACTCTCTAACTTTCTATGATTTGAACCTCTCCTGTGACTCCAGTTTTAGATTCCGATGCGTCACTTCAGGTATACTGTATCCCTTGAACCTTCTTGTTGACGATGAAAAACAGAAATTGCATCCAAAATTAATACAAAAGGCACAATGCCGACTTAAGTACAAAAGGACTCGAACTCTAACTCTCTATGATTTGAACCTCTCGTGTGAGTCCAGTTTTAGATTCCGATGCTTCACTTCAGGTTTACTGTATCCCTTGGACCTGATTATTGACGATGAAACACAGAAATTGCTTCCGAATTTAATATAAAAGGCACAATAGCGACTTAAGTACAAGAGTACCGACACTCTATCTTTCTATGATTTGAACCTCTACTGTGAGTCCAGTTTTAGATTCCGATGCTTCACTTCAGGTTTACTGTATCTCTTGGACTTACATGTTGTCGATGAAACACAGAAATTGCATCCGAATTTAATACAAAAGGCAGAATGCCGACTTAAGTACAAGAGGACTGACACTCTAACTTTTATTATGATTTGAACCTCTCCTGTGTGTCCAGTTTTAAATGCCGATGCTTCACTTCAGGTTTTCTGTTTCCTTGGACGTTCTTATTGACGATGAAACACAGAAATTGCATCCAAATTTAATACAATAGGCGCAATGCGGACTTAAGTACAAGAGGACTGACACTCTAACTGTCTGTGATTTGAACCTCTCTTGTGAGTCCAGTTTTGGATTCCGATGCTTCACTTCAGGTTTACTGTATACCTTGGAACTTCTTCTTGACGATGGAACGCAGAAATTGCATCCGAATTTAATACAAAAGCATAATTCCGACTTAAGTACAAGCGGACTGATTATCTAACTTTCTATGATTTGGACCTCTCCTATAAGTCCAGTTTTAGATTCCGATGCTTCACTTCCGGTTTACTGTATCCCTTGGACCTTCTTATTGCCGATGAAACCCATAAATTGCATCCGAATTTAATATAAAAGGCACAATGCCGACTTAAGTACAAGAGGACTGACACTCTAACTCTCTATGATTTGAACCTCACCTGTGAGTCCAGTTTTAAATTCCGATGCTTCACTTCAGGTATACTGTTTCCTTGGACGTTCTTATTGACGAGGAAACACAGAAATTGCATCCAAATTTAATACTAAAGGCGCAATGCGGACTTTAGTACAAGAGGACTAACACTCTAACTCTCTATGATTTAAACCTCTCCTGTGAGTCCAGTTTTAGATTCCGATGCTTCACTTCCGGTTTACTGTATCCCTTGGACCTTGTTATTGACGATGAAACACATAGATTGCATCCGAATTTAATACAAAAGGCAAAATGCCGACTTAAGTATAAGAGGACTGACACTCTAACTCTCTATGATTTGAACCTCTCCTGTGAGTTTAGTTTTAGATTCCGATGCTTTACTTCAGGTTTACTGTATCCCTTGGACCTTCTTATTGACGATGTAACACAGAAATTGGATCAGAATTTAATACAAAAGGCACAATGCCGACTTAAGTACAAGAGGACTGACACTCTAACTTTCTATGATTTGAACCTCTCCTGTAAGTCGAGTTTTAGATTCCGATGCTTCACTTCAGGTTTACTGTATCCCTTGGACAGTCTTATTGACGATGAAACATAGAAATTGCATCCGAATATAATACAAAAGGACAATGCCGACTTAAGTACAAGAGGACTGACACTCTAATTTTCTATGATTTGAACCTCTCCTGTGAGTCCAGTTTTAGATTCCGATGCATCACTTCATGTATACTGTATCCCTTGGACCTTCTTGTTGACGATGAAACACAGAAATTGCATCCGAAATTAATACAAAAGGCACAATGCCGACTGAAGTACAAAAGGACTCACACCCAAACTCTCTATGATTTGAACCTCTCCTGTGAGTCCAGTTTTAGATTCCGATGCTTCACTTCAGGTTTACTTTATCCCTTGGACCTGATTATTGACGATGAAACGCAGAAATTGCATCCGAATTTAAAACAAAAGGCACAATACCGACTTAAGTACAAGGGTACCGACACTCTAACTTTCTTTGATTTGAACCTCTCCTGTGAGTCCAGTTTTAGAATCCGATTATTCACTTCAGGTTTACTGTATCCCCTGGACCTTCTTATTGACGATGAAACACAGAAATTGCATCCGAATTTAATACAAAAAGCACAATACCGACTTAAGTACAAGGGGACTGACTCTCTAACTTTCTATGATTTGAACCTCTCCTGTGAGTCCAGTTTTACATTCGGATGCTTCACTTCAGGTTTACTGTATGCCTTGGACCTACTTATGGACGATGAAACACAGAAATTGCATCCGAATTTAATACAAAAGGCACATTGCCGACTTAAGTACATGCGGACTGACACTCTAACTTTCTATGATTTGAACCTCTCTTGTGAGTCCAGTTTTAGATTCCGATGCTTCACTTCAGGTTTACTGTATACCTTGGAACATCTTATTGACAATGGAACACAGAAATTGCATCCGAATTTAATACAAAAGGCACAATGCCGACTTAAGTACAAGCGGACTGACACTCTAACTTTCTATGATTTGAACCTGTCCTGTAAGTCGAGTTTTAGATTCCGATGCTTCACTTCAGGTTTACTGTATCCCTTGGACCGTCTTATTGACGATGAAACATATAAATTGCATCCGAATTTAATACAAAAGGCACAATGACGACTTAGGTACAAGAGGACTGACACTCTAACTCTTTATGATTTGAACCTCTCCTGTGAGTCCAGTTTTAGATTCCGATGCTTCACTTCAGGTTTACTGTATCCATTGGAGCTTCTTATTGACGATGAAACACAGAAATTGGATCCGAAATTAATACAAAAGGCACAATACCGACTTAAGTATAAGAGGACTGACACTCTAACTTTTATTGTGATTTGAACCTCTCTTGTGAGTCCAGTTTTAGATTCCGATGCCTCACTTCAGGTTTACTGTTTCCTTGGACCTTCTTATTGACGATGAAACATAGAAATTGCTTCCGAATTTAATACAAAAGGCACAATGCCAACTTAACTACAAGAGAACTGACTCTCTAACTTTCTATGATTTGATCATCTCCTGTGACTCCAGTTTTAGATTCCGATGCTTCACTTCAGGTTTACTGTATCCCTTGAACCTTCTTGTTGACGATGAAAAACAGAAATTGCATCCAAAATTAATACAAAAGGCACAATGCCGACTTAAGTACAAAAGGACTTAAACTCTAACTCTCTATGATTTGAACCTCTCCTGTGAGTCCAGTTTTAGATTCCGATGCTTCACTTCAGGTTTACTGTATCCCTTGGACCTGATTATTGACGATGAAACACAGAAATTGCATCCGAATTTAAAACAAAAGACAGAATGCCGACTTAAGTACAAGGGGACTGTCTCTCTAAATTTCTCTGATTTGAACCTCTCCTGTGAGTCCAGTTAAACATTCCGATGCTTCACTTCAGGTTTACTGTATCCCTTGGACCTTCTTATTGACGATGAAACACAGATACTAATTCCGAATTTAATACAAAAGGCAAAACACCGACTTAAGTACAAGAGGACTGACACTCTAATTTTCTTTGATTTGAACCTCTCCTGTGAGTCCAGTTTTAGATTCCGATGCTTCACTTCAGGTTTACTGTATCCCTTGGAACTTCTTCTTGCCGATGGAACACAGAAATTGCATCCGATTTTAATACAAAAGGCATAATTCCGACTTAAGTACAAGCGGACTGATTATCTAACTTTCAATGATTTGGACCTCTCCTGTAACTCCAGTTTTAGATTCCGATGCTTCACTTCCGGTTTACTGTATCCCTTGGACCTTCTTATTGACGATGAAACACATAAATTGCATCCGAATTTAATATAAAAGGCACAATGCCGACATAAGTACAAGAGGACTGACACTCTAACCCTCTATGATTTGAACCTCTCCTGTGAGTCCAGTTTTAGATTCCGATGCTTCACTTCAGGTTAACTGTATCCCTTGGACCTTCTTATTGACGATGAAACACAGAAATTGGATCCGAATTTAATACAAAAGGCACAATGCCGACTTAAGTAAAAGAGGACTGACACCCTAACTTTTATTATGATTTGAACCTCTCCTGTGAGTCTAGTTTTCAATTCCCATGCTTCACTTCAGGTTTACTGTTTCCCTTGGACTTTCTTATTGACGATGAAACACAGAAATGGGATCCGAATTTAATACATAAGGCACAATGCCGACTTAAGTACAAGAGGACTGACACAGTAACTCTCTATGATTTCAGCCTCTCCTGTGAGTCCAGTTTTAGACTCTGATGCTTCACTTGAGGTTTACTGTATCCCTTGGACCTTCTTATTGACGATGAAACATAGAAATTTCATCCGAATATAATACAAAAGGCACAATGCCGACTTAAGTACAAGAGGACTGACACTCTAACTTTCTATGATTTGAACCTCTCCTGTGAGACCAGTTTTAGATTCCGATGCTTCACTTCAGGTTTACTGTATCCCTTGGACCTTCCTGTTGACGATGAAACACAGAAATTGTATCCGAAATTAATACAAAAGGCACAATGCCGACTTAAGTACAAAAGGACTCACACCCTAACTCTCTATGGTTTGAACCTCTCCTGTGAGTCCAGTTTTAGATTCCGATGCTTCACTTCAGGTTTACTGTATCCCTTGGACCTGATTATTGACGATGAAACACAGAAATTGCATCCGAATTTAATACAAAAGGCACAATACCGACTTTAGTACAAGGGTACTGACACACTAACTTTCTTTGATTTGAACCTCTCCTGTGAGTCCAGTTTTAGATTCCGATGCTTCACTTCAGGTTTACTGTATCCCCTGGAGCTTCTTATTGACGATGAAACACAGAAATTGCATCCGAATTTAATACAAAAGGCACAATACCGACTTAAGTACAAGAGGACTGACACTCTAACTCTCTATGATTTGAACCTCTCCTGTGAGTCCCGTTTTAGATCTCGATGCTTCACTTCGGGTTTACTGTATCCCTTGGACCTTCTTATTGACGATGAAACACAGAAATTGGATTCGAATTTAATACAAAAGGCACAATGCCGACTTAAGTACAAGAGGACTGACACTCTAACTTTAATTATGATTTGAACCTCTCCTGTGAGTCCAGTTTTAGATTCCAATGCCTCACTTGAGGTTAACTGTTTCCTTGGACGTTCTTATTGACGATAAAACACTGAAATTCCATCCAAATATAATACAAAAGGCACAATGCGGACTTAAGTACAGGAGGACTGACACTCTAACTCTCTATGATTTGAACCCCTCCTGTTAGTCCAGTTTTGGACTCCGATGCTTCACTTTAGGTTTACTGTATCCCTTGGACCTTCTTATTGACGATGAAACATAGAAATTGCATCCGAATTTAATACAAAAGGCACAATGTCGACTTAAGTACATGAGGACTGACTCTCTAACTTTCTATGATTTGAACCTCTCCTGTGAGTCCAGTTTTAGATTCCGATGCTTCACTTCATGTTTACTGTATCCCATGGACCTTCTTGTTGTCGATGAAACACAGAAATTGCATCCGAAATTAATACAAAAGGCACAATGCCGACTTAAGTACGAGAGGACTCAAACTCTAACTCTCTATGATTTGAACCTCTCCTGTGAGTCCAGTTTTAGATTCCGATGCTTCACTTCAGGTTTACTGTATCCCTTGGACCTGATTATTGACGATGAAACACAGAAATTGCATCCGAATTTAATATAGAAGGCACAGTACCGACTTAAGTACAAGAGTACCGACACTCTATTTTTCTTTGATTTGAACTTCTCCTGTGAGTCCAGTTTTAGATTCAGATTCTTCACTTCAGGTTTACTGTATCCCTTGGACCTTCTTATTGACGATGAAACACAGAAATTGGATCCGAATTTAATACATAAAGCACAATGCCGACTTAAGTACAAGAGGACTGACACAGTAACTCTCTATGATTTCAGCCTCTCCTGTGAGTCCAGTTTTAGACTCTGATGCTTCACTTGAGGTTTACTGTATCCCTTGGACCTTCTTATTGACGATGAAACATAGAAATTGCATCCGAATATAGTACAAAAGGCACAATGCCGACTCAAGTACAAGAGGACTGACACTCTAACTTTCTATGATTTGAACCTCTCCTGTGAGACCAGTTTTAGATTCCGATGCTTCACTTCAGGTTTACTGTATCCCTTGGACCTTCTTGTTGACGATGAAACACAGAAATTGTATCCGAAATTAATACAAAAGGCACAACGCCGACTTAAGTACAAAAGGACTCACACCCTAACTCTCTATGATTTGAACCTCTCCTGTGAGTCCAGTTTTAGATTCCGATGCTTCACTTCAGGTTTACTGTATCCCTTGGATCTGATTATTGACGATGAAACACAGAAATTGAAACAAAATTCAATACAAAAGGCACAATGCCGACTTAAGTACGAGAGGACTGACACTCTAAATTTCGATTATTTGAACCTCTCCTGTGAGTCCAGTTTTAGATTCCGATGCTTCATTTGAGGTTTACTGTATCCCTTGGACCTTCTTATTGACGATGAAACACAGAAATTGCATCCGAATTTAATGCAAAAGGCACAATGACGACTTAAATACAAGAGGACTGACACTCTAACTCTCAATGATTTGAACCTCTCCTGTGAGTACAGTTTTAGATTCCGATGCTTCACTTTAGGTTTACTGTATCCCTTGGTTCTTCTTATTGACGATGAAACACAGAAATTGCATCCGAAATTAATACAAAAGGCACAATGCCGACTTAAATACAAGAGGACTGACACCCTAATTTTCGATTATTAGAACCTCTCCTGTGAGTTCAGTTTCAGATTCCGATGCTTCACTTCAGGTTTACTGTATCCCTTGGACCTACTTAATGACGATGAAACACAGAAATTGCATCCGAATTTAATACAAAAGGCACAATGCTGACTTAAGTACAAGAGGTCTGACACTCAAATTTTCTATGATTTGAACCTCCCCTGTGAGTCCAGTTTTAGATTCCGACTCTTCACTTCAGGTATACTGTATCCCTTGGACCTTCTTATTGACGATGAAACACAGAAATTGAAACAAAATTCAATACAAAAGGCACAATGCCGACATAAGTACGAGAGGACTGACACTCTAAATTTCGATTATTTGAACCTCTCCTGTGAGTCCAGTTTTAGATTCCGATGCTTCATTTCAGGTTTACTGTATCCCTTGGACCTTCTTATTGACGATGAAACACAGAAATTGCATCCGAATTTAATATAGAAGGCACAGTACCGACTTAAGTACAAGAGTACCGACACTCTATTTTTCTTTGATTTGAACTTCTCCTGTGAGTCCAGTTTTAGATTCAGATTCTTCACTTCAGGTTTACTGTATCCCTTGGACCTTCTTATTGACGATGAAACACAGAAATTGGATCCGAATTTAATACATAAAGCACAATGCCGACTTAAGTACAAGAGGACTGACACAGTAACTCTCTATGATTTCAGCCTCTCCTGTGAGTCCAGTTTTAGACTCTGATGCTTCACTTGAGGTTTACTGTATCCCTTGGACCTTCTTATTGACGATGAAACATAGAAATTGCATCCGAATATAGTACAAAAGGCACAATGCCGACTCAAGTACAGGAGGACTGACACTCTAACTTTCTATGATTTGAACCTCTCCTGTGAGACCAGTTTTAGATTCCGATGCTTCACTTCAGGTTTACTGTATCCCTTGGACCTTCTCGTTGACGATGAAACACAGAAATTGTATCCGAAATTAATACAAAAGGCACAACGCCGACTTAAGTACAAAAGGACTCACACCCTAACTCTCTATGATTTGAACCTCTCCTGTGAGTCCAGTTTTAGATTCCGATGCTTCACTTCAGGTTTACTGTATCCCTTGGATCTGATTATTGACGATGAAACACAGAAATTGAAACAAAATTCAATACAAAAGGCACAATGCCGACTTAAGTACGAGAGGACTGACACTCTAAATTTCGATTATTTGAACCTCTCCTGTGAGTCCAGTTTTAGATTCCGATGCTTCATTTCAGGTTTACTGTATCCCTTGGACCTTCTTATTGACGATGAAACACAGAAATTGCATCCGAATTTAATGCAAAAGGCACAATGACGACTTAAATACAAGAGGACTGACACTCTAACTCTCAATGATTTGAACCTCTCCTGTGAGTACAGTTTTAGATTCCGATGCTTCACTTTAGGTTTACTGTATCCCTTGGTTCTTCTTATTGACGATGAAACACAGAAATTGCATCCGAAATTAATACAAAAGGCACAATGCCGACTTAAATACAAGAGGACTGACACCCTAATTTTCGATTATTAGAACCTCTCCTGTGAGTTCAGTTTCAGATTCCGATGCTTCACTTCAGGTTTACTGTATCCCTTGGACCTACTTATTGACGATGAAACACAGAAATTGCATCCGAATTTAATACAAAAGGCACAATGCTGACTTAAGTACAAGAGGTCTGACACTCAAATTTTCTATGATTTGAACCTCCCCTGTGAGTCCAGTTTTAGATTCCGACTCTTCACTTCAGGTATACTGTATCCCTTGGACCTTCTTATTGACGATGAAACACAGAAATTGAAACAAAATTCAATACAAAAGGCACAATGCCGACTTAAGTACGAGAGGACTGACACTCTAAATTTCGATTATTTGAACCTCTCCTGTGAGTCCAGTTTTAGATTCCGATGCTTCATTTCAGGTTTACTGTATCCCTTGGACCTTCTTATTGACGATGAAACACAGAAATTGCATCCGAATTTAATATAGAAGGCACAGTACCGACTTAAGTACAAGAGTACCGACACTCTATTTTTCTTTGATTTGAACTTCTCCTGTGAGTCCAGTTTTAGATTCAGATTCTTCACTTCAGGTTTACTGTATCCCTTGGACCTTCTTATTGACGATGAAACACAGAAATTGGATCCGAATTTAATACATAAAGCACAATGCCGACTTAAGTACAAGAGGACTGACACAGTAACTCTCTATGATTTCAGCCTCTCCTGTGAGTCCAGTTTTAGACTCTGATGCTTCACTTGAGGTTTACTGGATCCCTTGGACCTTCTTACTGACGATGAAACATAGAAATTGCATCCGAATATAGTACAAAAGGCACAATGCCGACTCAAGTACAAGAGGACTGACACTCTAACTTTCTATGATTTGAACCTCTCCTGTGAGACCAGTTTTAGATTCCGATGCTTCACTTCAGGTTTACTGTATCCCTTGGACCTTCGTGTTGACGATGAAACACAGAAATTGTATCCGAAATTAATACAAAAGGCACAACGCCGACTTAAGTACAAAAGGACTCACACCCTAACTCTCTATGATTTGAACCTCTCCTGTGAGTCCAGTTTTAGATTCCGATGCTTCACTTCAGGTTTACTGTATCCCTTGGATCTGATTATTGACGATGAAACACAGAAATTGAAACAAAATTCAATACAAAAGGCACATGCCGACTTAAGTACGAGAGGACTGACACTCTAAATTTCGATTATTTGAACCTCTCCTGTGAGTCCAGTTTTAGATTCCGATGCTTCATTTCAGGTTTACTGTATCCCTTGGACCTTCTTATTGACGATGAAACACAGAAATTGCATCCGAATTTAATGCAAAAGGCACAATGACGACTTAAATACAGGAGGACTGACACCCTAATTTTCGATTATTAGAACCTCTCCTGTGAGTTCAGTTTCAGATTCCGATGCTTCACTTCAGGTTTACTGTATCCCTTGGACCTACTTATTGACGATGAAACACAGAAATTGCATCCGAATTTAATACAAAAGGCACAATGCTGACTTAAGTACAAGAGGTCTGACACTCAAATTTTCTATGATTTGAACCTCCCCTGTGAGTCCAGTTTTAGATTCCGACTCTTCACTTCAGGTATACTGTATCCCTTGGACCTTCTTATTGACGATGAAACACAGAAATTGAAACAAAATTCAATACAAAAGGCACAATGCCGACTTAAGTACGAGAGGACTGACACTCTAAATTTCGATTATTTGAACCTCTCCTGTGAGTCCAGTTTTAGATTCCGATGCTTCATTTCAGGTTTACTGTATCCCTTGGACCTTCTTATTGAAGATGAAACACAGAAATTACATCCGAATTTTATACAAAAGGCACAATGCCGACTTAAGTACAAGAGGAATGACACTCTAACATTCTATGATTTGAACCCCTCCTGTGAGTCCAGTTTTGGATTCCGATGCTTCACTTGAGGTTTACTGTTCACCTTGGAACTTCTTATTGACGATGTAACACAGAAATTGCATCCGAATTTAATACAAAAGGCACAATGCCGACTTAAGTACAAGCGGACTGACACTCTAACTTTTATTATGATTTGAACCTCTCCTGTGGGTCCAGTTTTAGATTCCGATGCCTCACCTCAGGTTTACTGTTTCCTTGGACGTTCTTTTTGACGATAAAACACAGAAATTGCATCCAAATTTAGTACAAAAGGCACAATGCGGACTTAAGTACAAGTGGGCTAACACTCTAACTCTCTATGATTTGAACCTCTCCTGTGAGTCCAGTTTTAGATTCCGATGCTTCATTTCATGTTTACTGTATCCCATGGACCTTCTTGTTGTCGATGAAACACAGAAATTGCATTAGAAATTAATACAAAAGGCACAATGCCGACTTAAGTACAAAAGGACTCAAACTCTAACTCTCTATGATTTGAACCTCTCCTGTGAGTCCAGTTTTAGATTCCGATGCTTCACTTCAGGTTTACTGTATCCCTTGGACCTGATTATTGTCGATGAAACACAGAAATTGCATCCGAATTTAATACAAAAGGCACAATGCCGACTTAGGTACAAGCGGACTGACATACTAACTTTCTATGATTTAAACCTCTCCTGTAATTCGAGTTTTAGATTCCGATGCTTCACTTCAGGTTTACTGTATCCCTTGGACCGTCTTATTGACGATGAAACACATAAATAGCATCCGAATTTAATACAAAAGGAACAATGACGACTTAAGTACAAGAGGACTGATACTCTAACTCTCGACGAATTTGAACCTCTCCTGTGAGTCCAGTTTTAGATTCCGATGCTTCACTTCATGTTTACTGTATCCCACGGACCTTCTTGTTGTCGATGAAACACAGAAATTGCATCCGAATTTAATATAGAAGGCACAGTACCGACTTAAGTACAAGAGTACCGACACTCTATTTTTCTTTGATTTGAACTTCTCCTGTGAGTCCAGTTTCAGATTCAGATTCTTCACTTCAGGTATACTGTATCCCTTGGACCTTCTTATTGACGATGAAACACAGAAATTGCAACAAAATTCTATACAAAAGGCACAATTCCGACTTATGTACAAGAGGACTGACACTCTAACCTTCTATGATTTGAACCTCTCCTGTGAGTCCCGTTTTGGATTCCGATGATTCACTTGAGGTTTACTGTTCACCTTGGAACTTCTTATTGACGATGGAACACAGAAATTGCATCCGAATTTAATACAAAAGGCACAATGCCGATTTAAGTACAAGCGGACTGACACTCTAACATTTATTATGATTTGAACCTCTCCTGTGGGTCCAGTTTTAGATTCCGATGCCTCACCTCAGGTTTACTGTTTCCTTGGACGTCCTTTTTGACGATGAAACACAGAAATTGCATCCAAATTTAGTACAAAGGCACAATGCGGACTTAAGTACAAGTGGGCTAACACTCTAACTCTCTATGATTTGAACCTCTCCTGTGAGTCAAGTTTTAGGTTCCGATGCTTCACTTCAGGTTTACTGTATCCCTTGAACCTTCTTATTGACGATGAAACATAGAAATTATATCCGAATTTAATACAAAAGGCACAATGCCGACTTAAGTACAAGAGGACTGACTCTCTAACTTTCTATGATTTGAACCTCTCCTGGGAGTCCAGTTTAAGATTCCGATGCTTCACTTCAGGTTTACTGTATTCCTTGGACCTTCTTGTTGACGATGAAACACAGAAATTGCATCCGAATTTAATACAAAAGGCACAATACCGGCTTAAGTACAAGCGGAATGACACTCTAACTTTCTATGGTTTGAACCTCTCTTGTGAGTCCAGTTTTAGATTCCGATGCTTCACTTCAGGTTTACGGTATACCTTGGACCTTCTTATTGCCGATGAAACACAGAAATTGCATCCGAATTTAATACAAAAGGCACAATGCCGACTTAAGTAGAAAAGGACTGACACTCTAACTTTCTATGATTTGAACCTCTCCTGTTAGTCCAGTTTTAGATTCCGATGCTCCACTTCAGTTTTACTGTATCCCTTGGACCTTCTTATTGACGATGAAACACAGAAATTGCATCCTAATTTAATACAAAAGGCACAATACCGACTTAAGTACAAGGGGCCTCACACTCTAACTTTCAATGATTTGAACCTCTCCTGTGAGTCCAGTTATACATTCCGATGCTTCACTTCAGGTTTTCTGTATCCCTTGGACCTTCTTATTGACGATGAAACACAGAAATTAAATCCGAATTTAATACAAAAGTCACAATACCGACTTAAGTACAAGAGGTCTGACACTCTAACTTCCTATGATTTGAACCTCTCCTGTGAGTCCAGTTTTAGATTCGGAAGCTTCACTTCAGGTTTGTTGTATGCCTTGGACTTCATATTGACGATGAAACACAGAAATTGGATCCGAATTTAATACAAAAGGCACAATGCCGACTTAAGTACAAGAGGACTGACACTCTAACTATGATTTGAACCTCTCTTATGAGTCCAGTTTTAGATTCCGATGCTTCACTTCAGGTTTACTGTATACCTTGGAACTTCTTATTGACGATGAAACACAGAAATTGCATCCGAATTTAATACGAAAGGCACAATGCCGACTTAAGTACAAGAGGAATGACACTCTAACATTCTATGATTTGAACCTCTCCTGTGAGTCCAGTTTTAGATTCCGATGCTTCACTTCAGGTTTACTGTATCCCTTGGACCTTCTTATTGACGATGAACCACAGAAATTGCATCCGAATTTAATACAAAAGACACAATGCCGACTTCAGTACAAGAGGACTGACACTCTAACTTTCTATGATTTGAACCCCTCCTGATAGTTCAGTTTTAGATTCCGATGTTTCACTTCAGGTTTACTGTATCCCTTGGACCTTCATATTGACGATGAAACACAGAAATTGCATCCGAATTTAATACAAAAGGCACAACGCCGACTTAAGTACAAAAGGACTCACACCCTAACTCTCTATGATTTGAACCTCTCCTGTGAGTCCAGTTTTAGATTCCGATGCTTCACTTCAGGTTTACTGTATCCCTTGGATCTGATTATTGACGATGAAACACAGAAATTGAAACAAAATTCAATACAAAAGGCACAATGCCGACTTAAGTACGAGAGGACTGACACTCTAAATTTCGATTATTTGAACCTCTCCTGTGAGTCCAGTTTTAGATTCCGATGCTTCATTTCAGGTTTACTGTATCCCTTGGACCTTCTTATTGACGATGAAACACAGAAATTGCATCCGAATTTAATGCAAAAGGCACAATGACGACTTAAATACAAGAGGACTGACACCCTAATTTTCGATTATTAGAACCTCTCCTGTGAGTTCAGTTTCAGATTCCGATGCTTCACTTCAGGTTTACTGTATCCCTTGGACCTACTTATTGACGATGAAACACAGAAATTGCATCCGAATTTAATACAAAAGGCACAATGCTGACTTAAGTACAAGAGGTCTGACACTCAAATTTTCTATGATTTGAACCTCCCCTGTGAGTCCAGTTTTAGATTCCGACTCTTCACTTCAGGTATACTGTATCCCTTGGACCTTCTTATTGACGATGAAACACAGAAATTGAAACAAAATTCAATACAAAAGGCACAATGCCGACTTAAGTACGAGAGGACTGACACTCTAAATTTCGATTATTTGAACCTCTCCTGTGAGTCCAGTTTTAGATTCCGATGCTTCATTTCAGGTTTACTGTATCCCTTGGACCTTCTTATTGACGATGAAACACAGAAATTACATCCGAATTATATACAAAAGGCACAATGCCGACTTAAGTACAAGAGGAATGACACTCTAACATTCTATGATTTGAACCCCTCCTGTGAGTCCAGTTTTGGATTCCGATGCTTCACTTGAGGTTTACTGTTCACCTTGGAACTTCTTATTGACGATGTAACACAGAAATTGCATCCGAATTTAATACAAAAGGCACAATGCCGACTTAAGTACAAGCGGACTGACACTCTAACTTTTATTATGATTTGAACCTCTCCTGTGGGTCCAGTTTTAGATTCCGATGCCTCACCTCAGGTTTACTGTTTCCTTGGACGTTCTTTTTGACGATAAAACACAGAAATTTCATCCAAATTTAGTACAAAAGGCACAATGCGGACTTAAGTACAAGTGGGCTAACACTCTAACTCTCTATGATTTGAACCTCTCCTGTGAGTCCAGTTTTAGATTCCGATGCTTCACTTCATGTTTACTGTATCCCATGGACCTTCTTGTTGTCGATGAAACACAGAAATTGCATTAGAAATTAATACAAAAGGCACAATGCCGACTTAAGTACAAAAGGACTCAAACTCTAACTCTCTATGATTTGAACCTCTCCTGTGAGTCCAGTTTTAGATTCCGATGCTTCACTTCAGGTTTACTGTATCCCTTGGACCTGATTATTGTCGATGAAACACAGAAATTGCATCCGAATTTAATACAAAAGGCACAATGCCGACTTAGGTACAAGCGGACTGACATACTAACTTTCTATGATTTAAACCTCTCCTGTAATTCGAGTTTTAGATTCCGATGCTTCACTTCAGGTTTACTGTATCCCTTGGACCGTCTTATTGACGATGAAACACATAAATAGCATCCGAATTTAATACAAAAGGAACAATGACGACTTAAGTACAAGAGGACTGATACTCTAACTCTCGACGAATTTGAACCTCTCCTGTGAGTCCAGTTTTAGATTCCGATGCTTCACTTCATGTTTACTGTATCCCACGGACCTTCTTGTTGTCGATGAAACACAGAAATTGCATCCGAATTTAATATAGAAGGCACAGTACCGACTTAAGTACAAGAGTACCGACACTCTACTTTTCTTTGATTTGAACTTCTCCTGTGAGTCCAGTTTCAGATTCAGATTCTTCACTTCAGGTATACTGTATCCCTTGGACCTTCTTATTGACGATGAAACACAGAAATTGCAACAAAATTCTATACAAAAGGCACAATTCCGACTTATGTACAAGAGGACTGACACTCTAACCTTCTATGATTTGAACCTCTCCTGTGAGTCCAGTTTTGGATTCCGATGCTTCACTTGAGGTTTACTGTTCACCTTGGAACTTCTTATTGACGATGGAACACAGAAATTGCATCCGAATTTAATACAAAAGGCACAATGCCGATTTAAGTACAAGCGGACTGACACTCTAACTTTTATTATGATTTGAACCTCTCCTGTGGGTCCAGTTTTAGATTCCGATGCCTCACCTCAGGTTTACTGTTTCCTTGGACGTTCTTTTTGACGATGAAACACAGAAATTGCATCCAAATTTAGTACAAAGGCACAATGCGGACTTAAGTACAAGTGGGCTAACACTCTAACTCTCTATGATTTGAACCTCTCCTGTGAGTCAAGTTTTAGGTTCCGATGCTTCACTTCAGGTTTACTGTATCCCTTGAACCTTCTTATTGACGATGAAACATAGAAATTATATCCGAATTTAATACAAAAGGCACAATGCCGACTTAAGTACAAGAGGACTGACTCTCTAACTTTCTATGATTTGAACCTCTCCTGGGAGTCCAGTTTAAGATTCCGATGCTTCACTTCAGGTTTACTGTATTCCTTGGACCTTCTTGTTGACGATGAAACACAGAAATTGCATCCGAATTTAATACAAAAGGCACAATACCGGCTTAAGTACAAGCGGAATGACACTCTAACTTTCTATGGTTTGAACCTCTCTTGTGAGTCCAGTTTTAGATTCCGATGCTTCACTTCAGGTTTACGGTATACCTTGGACCTTCTTATTGCCGATGAAACACAGAAATTGCATCCGAATTTAATACAAAAGGCACAATGCCGACTTAAGTAGAAAAGGACTGACACTCTAACTTTCTATGATTTGAACCTCTCCTGTTAGTCCAGTTTTAGATTCCGATGCTCCACTTCAGTTTTACTGTATCCCTTGGACCTTCTTATTGACGATGAAACACAGAAATTGCATCCTAATTTAATACAAAAGGCACAATACCGACTTAAGTACACGGGGCCTCACACTCTAACTTTCAATGATTTGAACCTCTCCTGTGAGTCCAGTTATACATTCCGATGCTTCACTTCAGGTTTACTGTATCCCTTGGACCTTCTTATTGACGATGAAACACAGAAATTAAATCCGAATTTAATACAAAAGTCACAATACCGACTTATGTACAAGAGGTCTGACACTCTAACTTCCTATGATTTGAACCTCTCCTGTGAGTCCAGTTTTAGATTCGGAAGCTTCACTTCAGGTTTGTTGTATGCCTTGGACTTCATATTGACGATGAAACACAGAAATTGGATCCGAATTTAATACAAAAGGCACAATGCCGACTTAAGTACAAGAGGACTGACACTCTAACTATGATTTGAACCTCTCTTATGAGTCCAGTTTTAGATTCCGATGCTTCACTTCAGGTTTACTGTATACCTTGGAACTTCTTATTGACGATGAAACACAGAAATTGCATCCGAATTTAATACGAAAGGCACAATGCCGACTTAAGTACAAGAGGAATGACACTCTAACATTCTATGATTTGAACCTCTCCTGTGAGTCCAGTTTTAGATTCCGATGCTTCACTTCAGGTTTACTGTATCCCTTGGACCTTCTTATTGACGATGAACCACAGAAATTGCATCCGAATTTAATACAAAAGACACAATGCCGACTTCAGTACAAGAGGACTGACACTCTAACTTTCTATGATTTGAACCCCTCCTGATAGTTCAGTTTTAGATTCCGATGTTTCACTTCAGGTTTACTGTATCCCTTGGACCTTCATATTGACGATGAAACACAGAAATTGCATCCGAATTTAATACAAAAGGCACAATGCCGACTTAAGTACAAGAGGACTGACACTCTAACATTCTATGATTTGAACCTCTTCTGTGAGTCCAGTCTTAGATTGTGATGCTTCACTTTTGGTTTAATGTACCCCTTGGACCTTCATATTGACGATGAAACACAGAAATTACATCCGAATTTAATACGAAAGGCAAAATGCCGACTTAAGTACAAGAGGAATGACACTCTAACATACTATGATTTGAACCCCTCCTGTGAGTCCAGTTTTAGATTCCGATGCTTCACTTCAGGTTTACTGTATCCCTTGGACCGTCTTATTGACGATGAAACACATAAGTTGCATCCGAATTTAATGCAAAAGGCACAATGACGACTTAAATACAAGAGGACTGACACTCTAACTCTCTATGATTTGAACCACTCCTGTGAGTACAGTTTTAGATTCCGATGCTTCACTTCAGGTTTACTGTATCCCTTGGTTCTTCTTATTGACGATGAAACACAGAAATGCATACGAAATTAATACAAAAGGCACAATGCCGACTTAAGTACAAGAGCACTGACACCCTAATTTTCGATTATTAGAACCTCTCCTGTGAGTTCAGTTTCAGATTCCGATGCTTCACTTCAGGTTTACTGTATCCCTTGGACCTACTTATTGACGATGAAACACAGAAATTGCATCCGAATTTAATACAAAAGGCACAATGCTGACTTAAGTACAAGAGGACTGACACTCAAATTTTCTATGATTTGAACCTCCCCTGTGAGTCCAGTTTTAGATTCCGACGCTTCACTTCAGGTATACTGTATCCCTTAGACCTTCTTATTGACGATGAAACACAGAAATTGCAACAAAATTCAATACAAAAGGCACAATGCCGACTTAAGTACGAGAGGACTGACACTCTAAATTTCGATTATTTGAACCTCTCCTGTGAGTCCAGTTTTGGATTCCGATGCTTCATTTCAGGTTTACTGTATCCCTAGGACCTTCTTATTGACGATGAAACACAGAAATTACATCCGAATTTTATACAAAAGGCACAATGCCGACTCAAGTACAAGAGGACTGACACTCTAATCTTCTATGATTTGAACCTCTCCTGTGAGTCCAGTTTTGGATTCCGATGCTTCACTTGAGGTTTACTGTTCACTTGGAACTTCTTATTGACGATGGAACACAAAAATTGCATCCGAATTTAATACAAAAGGCACAATGCCGACTTAAATACAAGCGGACTGACACTATAACTTTCTATGATTTGAACCTCTCGTGTAAGTCGAGTTTTAGATTCCGATGCTTCACTTCAGGTTTACTGTATCCCTTGGACCGTCTTATTGACGATGAAACACATAACTTGCATCCGAATTTAATGCAAAAGGCACAATGACGACTTAACTACAAGAGGACTGACACTCTAACTCTATATGATTTGAACCTCTCCTGTGAGTACAGTTTTAGATTCCGATGCTTCACTTCAGGTTTACTGTATCCCTTGGTTCTTCTTATTGACGATGAAACACAGAAGTTGCATCCGAAATTAATACAAAAGGCACAATGCCGACTTAAGTACAAGAGGACTGACACCCTAAATTTCGATTATTTGAACCTCTCCTGTGAGTCCAGTTTCAGATTCCGATGCATCACTTCAGGTTTACTGTATCCCTTGGACCTACTTATTGACGATGAAACACAGAAATTGCATCCGAATTTAATACAAAAGGCACAATGCTGACTTAAGTACAAGAGGACTGACACTCAAATTTTCTATGATTTGAACCTTCCCTGTGAGTCCAGTTTTAGATTCCGACACTTCACTTCAGGTATACTGTATCCCTTGGACCTTCTTATTGACGATGAAACACAGAAATTGCAACAAAATTTTATACAAAAGGCACAATTCCGACTTATGTACAAGATGACTGACACTCTAACCTTCTATGATTTGAACCTCTCCTGTGAGTCCAGTTTTGGATTCCGATGCTTCACTTGAGGTTTACTGTATCCCTTGGACCTTCTTATTGACGATGAAACACAGAAATTACATCCGAATTTTATACAAAAGGCACAATGCCGACTCAAGTTCAAGAGGACTGACACTCTAACCTTCTATCATTTGAACCTCTCCTGTGAGTCCAGTTTTGGATTCCGATGCTTCACTTGAGGTTTACTGTTCACCTTTGAACTTCTTATTGACGATGGAACACAGAAATTGCATCCGAATTTAATACAAAAGGCACAATGCCGACTTAAGTACAAGCGGACTGACACTCTAACTTTTATTATGATTTGAACCTCTCCTGTGGGTCCAGTTTTAGATTCCGATGCCTCACCTCAGGTTTACTGTTTCCTTGGACGTTCTTTTTGACGATGAAACACAGAAATTGCATCCAAATTTAGTACAAAGGCACAATGCGGACTTAAGTACAAGTGGGCTAACACTCTAACTCTCTATGATTTGAACCTCTCCTGTGAGTCAAGTTTTAGATTCCGATGCTTCACTTCAGGTTTACTGTATCCGTTGAACCTTCTTATTGACGATGAAACATAGATATTGTATCCGAATTTAATACAAAAGGCACAATGCCGACTTAAACACAAGAGGACTGACACTCTAACTTTCTATGATTTGAACCCCTCCTGTGAGTCCAGTTTTAGATTCCGATGCTTCACTTCAGGTTTACTGTATCCCTTGGACCTTCTTATTGACGATGAAACACAGAAATTGCATCCGAATTTAATACAAAATGCACAATGACGACTTAAGTACAAGGGGACTGATACTCTAACTTTCTATGATTTAAACCTCTCCTGTGAGTCCAGTTTTAGATTCCGATGCTTCACGTCAGGTTTACTGTATCCCTTGGACCTTCTTATTGACGATGGAACACAGAAATTGATTCCGAATTTAATATAAAAGGCACAATACCGACTTAAGTACAAGAGGACTGACGCTCTAACTTTATAGGATTTGAACCTCTCCTGTGAGTCCAGTATTAGATTCCGATGCATCACTTCAGGTTTACTGTATGCCTTGGATCTTCTTATTGACGATGAAACACAGAAATTGCATCCGAAGTTAATACAAAAGGCACAATGCCGATTTAAGTACAAGCGGTCTGATACTCTAACTTTCTATGAATTGAACCTGTCTTGTGAGTCCAGTTTTAGATTCCGATGCTTCACTTCAGGTTTACTGTATACATTGGAATTTCTTGTTGACGATGAAACACAGAAATTGCATCCGAATTTAATACAAAAGGCACAATGCCGACTTAAGTACAAGCGGACTGACACTCTAACTTTTATTATGATTTGAACCTCTCCTGTGGGTCCAGTTTTGGATTCCGATGCCTCACCTCAGGATTACTGTTTCCTTGGACGTTCTTTTTGACGATGAAACACAGAAATTGCATCCAAATTTAGTACAAAGGCACAATGCGGACTTAAGTACAAGTGGGCTAACACTCTAACTCTCTATGATTTGAACCTCTCCTGTGAGTCAAGTTTTAGATTCCGATGCTTCACTTCAGGTTTACTGTATCCGTTGAACCTTCTTAGTGACGATGAAAAATAGATATTGTATCCGAATTTAATACAAAAGGCACAATGCCGACTTAAACACAAGAGGACTCACACTCTAACTTTCTATGATTTGAACCCCTCCTGTGAGTCCAGTTTTAGATTCCGATGCTTCACTTCAGGTTTACTGTATCCCTTGGACCTTCTTATTGACGATGAAACACAGAAATTGCATCCGAATTTAATACAAAAGGCACAATGACGACTTAAGTACAAGGGGACTGATACTCTAACTTTCTATGATTTAAACCTCTCCTGTGAGTCCAGTTTTAGATTCCGATGCTTCACGTCAGGTTTACTGTATCCCTTGGACCTTCTTATTGACGATGGAACACAGAAATTGATTCCGAATTTAATATAAAAGGCACAATACCGACTTAAGTACAAGAGGACTGACGATCTAACATTATAGGATTTGAACCTCTCCTGTGAGTCCAGTATTAGTTTCCGATGCATCACTTCAGGTTTACTGTATGCCTTGGATCTTCTTATTGACGATGAAACACAGAAATTGCATCCGAAGTTAATACAAAAGGCACAATGCCGATTTAAGTACAAGCGGTCTGATACTCTAACTTTCTATGATTTGAACCTCTCGTGTAAGTCGAGTTTTAGATTCCGATGCTTCACTTCAGGTTTACTGTATCCCTTGGACCGTCTTATTGACGATGAAACACATAAGTTGCATCCGAATTTAATGCAAAAGGCACAATGACGACTTAACTACAAGAGGACTGACACTCAAATTTTCTATGATTTGAACCTCTCCTGTGAGTACAGTTTTAGATTCCGATGCTTCACTTCAGGTTTACTGTATCCCTTGGTTCTTCTTATTGACGATGAAACACAGAAGTTGCATCCGAAATTAATACAAAAGGCACAATGCCGACTTAAGTACAAGAGGACTGACACCCTAATTTTCGATTATTTGAACCTCTCCTGTGAGTCCAGTTTCAGATTCCGATGCATCACTTCAGGTTTACTGTATCCCTTGGACCTACTTATTGACGATGAAACACAGAAATTGCATCCGAATTTAATACAAAAGGCACAATGCTGACTTAAGTACAAGAGGACTGACACTCAAATTTTCTATGATTTGAACCTTCCCTGTGAGTCCAGTTTTAGATTCCGACACTTCACTTCAGGTATACTGTATCCCTTGGACCTTCTTATTGACGATGAAACACAGAAATTGCAACAAAATTCTATACAAAAGGCACAATTCCGACTTATGTACAAGAGGACTGACTCTCTAACCTTCTATGATTTGAACCTCTCCTGTGAGTCCAGTTTTGGATTCCGATGCTTCACTTGAGGTTTACTGTTCACCTTGGAACTTCTTATTGACGATGGAACACAGAAATTGCATCCGAATTTAATACAAAAGGCACAATGCCGATTTAAGTACAAGCGGACTGACACTCTAACTTTTATTATGATCTGAACCTCTCCTGTGGGTCCAGTTTTAGATTCCGATGCCTCACCTCAGGTTTACTGTTTCCTTGGACGTTCTTTTTGACGATGAAACACAGAAATTGCATCCAAATTTAGTACAAAGGCACAATGCGGACTTAAGTACAAGTGGGCTAACACTCTAACTCTCTATGATTTGAACCTATCCTGTGAGTCAAGTTTTAGATTCCGATGCTTCACTTCAGGTTTACTGTATCCCTTGAACCTTCTTATTGACGATGAAACATAGAAATTATATCCGAATTTAATACAAAAGGCACAATGCCGACTTAAGTACAAGAGGACTGACTCTCTAACTTTCTATGATTTGAACCTCTCCTGGGAGTCCAGTCTAAGATTCCGATGCTTCACTTCAGGTTTACTGTATTCCTTGGACCTTCTTGTTGACGATGAAACACAGAAATTGCATCCGAATTTAATACAAAAGGCACAATACCGGCTTAAGTACAAGCGGAATGACACTCTAACTTTCTGTGAGTCCAGTTTTAGATTCCGATGCTCCACTTCAGGTTTACGGTATACCTCGGACCTTCTTATTGCCGATGAAACACAGATATTGCATCCGAATTTAATACAAAAGGCACAATGCCGACTTAAGTAGAAAAGGACTGACACTCTAACTTTCTATGATTTGAACCTCTCCTGTTAGTCCAGTTTTAGATTCCGATGCTCCACTTCAGTTTTACTGTATCCCTTGGACCTTCTTATTGACGATGAAACACAGAAATTGCATCCTAATTTAATACAAAAGGCACAATACCGATTTAAGTACAAGGGGCCTCACACTCTAACTTTCAATGATTTGAACCTCTCCTGTGAGTCCAGTTATACATTCCGATGCTTCACTTCAGGTTTACTGTATCCCTTGGACCTTCTTATTGACGATGAAACACAGAAATTAAATCCGAATTTAATACAAAAGTCACAATACCGACTTAAGTACAAGAGGTCTGACACTCTAACTACCTATGATTTGAACCTCTCCTGTGAGTCCAGTTTTAGATTCGGAAGCTTCACTTCAGGTTTGTTGTATGCCTTGGACTTCATATTGACGATGAAACACAGAAATTGGATCCGAATTTAATACAAAAGGCACAATGCCGACTTAAGTACAAGAGGACTGACACTCTAACTATGATTTGAACCTCTCTTATGAGTCCAGTTTTAGATTCCGATGCTTCACTTCAGGTTTACTGTATACCTTGGAACTTCTTATTGACGATGAAACACAGAAATTGCATCCGAATTTAATACGAAAGGCACAATGCCGACTTAAGTACAAGAGGAATGACACTCTAACTTTCTATGATTTGAACCTCTCCTGTGAGTCCAGTTTTAGATTCCGATGCTTCACTTCAGGTTTACTGTATCCCTTGGACCTTCTTATTGACGATGAACCACAGAAATTGCATCCGAATTTAATACAAAAGGCACAATGCCGACTTCAGTACAAGAGGACTGACACTCTAACTTTCTATGATTTGAACCCCTCCTGTGAGTTCAGTTTTAGTTTCCGATGCTTCACTTCAGGTTTACTGTATCCCTTGGACCTTCATATTGACGATGAAACACAGAAATTGCATCCGAATTTAATACAAAAGGCACAATGCCGACTTAAGTACAAGAGGACTGACACTCTAACATTCTATGATTTGAACCTCTTCTGTGAGTCCAGTCTTAGATTGTGATGCTTCACTTTTGGTTTAATGTACCCCTTGGACCTTCATATTGACGATGAAACACAGAAATTACATCCGAATTTAATAGGAAAGGCAAAATGCCGACTTAAGTACAAGAGGAATGACACTCTAACATACTATGATTTGAACCCCTCCTGTGAGTCCAGTTTTAGATTCCGATGCTTCACTTCAGGTTTACTGTATTCCTTGGACCGTCTTATTGACGATGAAACACATAAGTTGCATCCGAATTTAATGCAAAAGGCACAATGACGACTTAAATACAAGAGGACTGACACTCTAACTCTCTATGATTTGAACCACTCCTGTGAGTACAGTTTTAGATTCCGATGCTTCACTTCAGGTTTACTGTATCCCTTGGTTCTTCTTATTGACGATGAAACACAGAAATGCATACGAAATTAATACAAAAGGCACAATGCCGACTTAAGTACGAGAGGACTGACACTCTAAATTTCGATTATTTGAACCTCTCCTGTGAGTCCAGTTTTAGATTCCAATGCTTCATTTCAGGTTTACTGTATCCCTAGGACCTTCTTATTGACGATGAAACACAGAAATTACATCCGAATTTTATACAAAAGGCACAATGCCGACTCAAGTACAAGAGGACTGACACTCTAATCTTCTATGATTTGAACCTCTCCTGTGAGTCCAGTTTTGGATTCCGATGCTTCACTTGAGGTTTACTGTTCACTTGGAACTTCTTATTGACGATGGAACACAAAAATTGCATCCGAATTTAATACAAAAGGCACAATGCCGACTTAAATACAAGCGGACTGACACTATAACTTTCTATGATTTGAACCTCTCGTGTAAGTCGAGTTTTAGATTCCGATGCTTCACTTCAGGTTTACTGTATCCCTTGGACCGTCTTATTGACGATGAAACACATAACTTGCATCCGAATTTAATGCAAAAGGCACAATGACGACTTAACTACAAGAGGACTGACACTCTAACTCTATATGATTTGAACCTCTCCTGTGAGTACAGTTTTAGATTCCGATGCTTCACTTCAGGTTTACTGTATCCCTTGGTTCTTCTTATTGACGATGAAACACAGAAGTTGCATCCGAAATTAATACAAAAGGCACAATGCCGACTTAAGTACAAGAGGACTGACACCCTAAATTTCGATTATTTGAACCTCTCCTGTGAGTCCAGTTTCAGATTCCGATGCATCACTTCAGGTTTACTGTATCCCTTGGACCTAACTATTGACGATGAAACACAGAAATTGCATCCGAATTTAATACAAAAGGCACAATGCTGACTTAAGTACAAGAGGACTGACACTCAAATTTTCTATGATTTGAACCTTCCCTGTGAGTCCAGTTTTAGATTCCGACACTTCACTTCAGGTATACTGTATCCCTTGGACCTTCTTATTGACGATGAAACACAGAAATTGCAACAAAATTCTATACAAAAGGCACAATTCCGACTTATGTACAAGATGACTGACACTCTAACCTTCTATGATTTGAACCTCTCCTGTGAGTCCAGTTTTGGATTCCGATGCTTCACTTGAGGTTTACTGTATCCCTTGGACCTTCTTATTGACGATGAAACACAGAAATTACATCCGAATTTTATACAAAAGGCACAATGCCGACTCAAGTTCAAGAGGACTGACACTCTAACCTTCTATCATTTGAACCTCTCCTGTGAGTCCAGTTTTGGATTCCGATGCTTCACTTGAGGTTTACTGTTCACCTTGGAACTTCTTATTGACGATGGAACACAGAAATTGCATCCGAATTTAATAAAAAAGGCACAATGCCGACTTAAGTACAAGCGGACTGACACTCTAACTTTTATTATGATTTGAACCTCTCCTGTGGGTCCAGTTTTAGATTCCGATGCCTCACCTCAGGTTTACTGTTTCCTTGGACGTTCTTTTTGACGATGAAACACAGAAATTGCATCCAAATTTAGTACAAAGGCACAATGCGGACTTAAGTACAAGTGGGCTAACACTCTAACTCTCTATGATTTGAACCTCTCCTGTGAGTCAAGTTTTAGATTCCGATGCTTCACTTCAGGTTTACTGTATCCGTTGAACCTTCTTATTGACGATGAAACATAGATATTGTATCCGAATTTAATACAAAAGGCACAATGCCGACTTAAACACAAGAGGACTGACACTCTAACTTTCTATGATTTGAACCCCTCCTGTGAGTCCAGTTTTAGATTCCGATGCTTCACTTCAGGTTTACTGTATCCCTTGGACCTTCTTATTGACGATGAAACACAGAAATTGCATCCGAATTTAATACAAAATGCACAATGACGACTTAAGTACAAGGGGACTGATACTCTAACTTTCTATGATTTAAACCTCTCCTGTGAGTCCAGTTTTAGATTCCGATGCTTCACGTCAGGTTTACTGTATCCCTTGGACCTTCTTATTGACGATGGAACACAGAAATTGATTCCGAATTTAATATAAAAGGCACAATACCGACTTAAGTACAAGAGGACTGACGCTCTAACTTTATAGGATTTGAACCTCTCCTGTGAGTCCAGTATTAGATTCCGATGCATCACTTCAGGTTTACTGTATGCCTTGGATCTTCTTATTGACGATGAAACACAGAAATTGCATCCGAAGTTAATACAAAAGGCACAATGCCGATTTAAGTACAAGCGGTCTGATACTCTAACTTTCTATGAATTGAACCTGTCTTGTGAGTCCAGTTTTAGATTCCGATGCTTCACTTCAGGTTTACTGTATACATTGGAATTTCTTGTTGACGATGAAACACAGAAATTGCATCCGAATTTAATACAAAAGGCACAATGCCGACTTAAGTACAAGCGGACTGACACTCTAACTTTTATTATGATTTGAACCTCTCCTGTGGGTCCAGTTTTGGATTCCGATGCCTCACCTCAGGATTACTGTTTCCTTGGACGTTCTTTTTGACGATGAAACACAGAAATTGCATCCAAATTTAGTACAAAGGCACAATGCGGACTTAAGTACAAGTGGGCTAACACTCTAACTCTCTATGATTTGAACCTCTCCTGTGAGTCAAGTTTTAGATTCCGATGCTTCACTTCAGGTTTACTGTATCCGTTGAACCTTCTTATTGACGATGAAAAATAGATATTGTATCCGAATTTAATACAAAAGGCACAATGCCGACTTAAACACAAGAGGACTCACACTCTAACTTTCTATGATTTGAACCCCTCCTGTGAGTCCAGTTTTAGATTCCGATGCTTCACTTCAGGTTTACTGTATCCCTTGGACCTTCTTATTGACGATGAAACACAGAAATTGCATCCGAATTTAATACAAAAGGCACAATGACGACTTAAGTACAAGGGGACTGATACTCTAACTTTCTATGATTTAAACCTCTCCTGTGAGTCCAGTTTTAGATTCCGATGCTTCACGTCAGGTTTACTGTATCCCTTGGACCTTCTTATTGACGATGGAACACAGAAATTGATTCCGAATTTAATATAAAAGGCACAATACCGACTTAAGTACAAGAGGACTGACGCTCTAACTTTATAGGATTTGAACCTCTCCTGTGAGTCCAGTATTAGATTCCGATGCATCACTTCAGGTTTACTGTATGCCTTGGATCTTCTTATTGACGATGAAACACAGAAATTGCATCCGAAGTTAATACAAAAGGCACAATGCCGATTTAAGTACAAGCGGTCTGATACTCTAACTTTCTTTGATTTGAACCTGTCTTGTGAGTCCAGTTTTAGATTCCGATGCTTCACTTCAGGTTTACTGTATACATTGGAATTTCTTATTGACGATGAAACACAGAAATTGCATCCGAATTTAATACAAAAGGCACAATGCCGACTTAAGTACAAGCGGACTGACACTCTAACTTTCTATGATTTGAACCTCTCGTGTAAGTCGAGTTTTAGATTCCGATGCTTCACTTCAGGTTTACTGTATCCCTTGGACCGTCTTATTGACGATGAAACACATAAGTTGCATCCGAATTTAATGCAAAAGGCACAATGACGACTTAACTACAAGAGGACTGACACTCTAACTCTCTATGATTTGAACCTCTCCTGTGAGTACAGTTTTAGATTCCGATGCTTCACTTCGGGTTTACTGTATCCCTTGGTTCTTCTTATTGACGATGAAACACAGAAATTGCAACAAAATTCTATACAAAAGGCACAATTCCGACTTAAGTACGAGAGGACTGACACTCTAAATTTCGATTATTTGAACCTCTCCTGTGAGTCCAGTTTTAGATACCGATGCTTCACTTCAGGTTTACTGTATCGCTTGGACCTTCTTATTGACGATGAAACACAGAAATTGCATCCGAATTTAATACAAAAGGCACAATACCGACTTATGTACAAGAGGACGGACACTCTAACCTTCTATGATTTGAACCTCTCCTGTGAGTCCAGTTTTGGATTCCGATGCTTCACTTGAGGTTTACTGTTCACCTTGGAACTTCTTATTGACGATGGAACACAGAAATTGCATCCGAATTTAATACAAAAGGCACAATACCGACTTATGTACAAGAGGACTGACACTCTAACCTTCTATGATTTGTACCTCTCCTGTGAGTCAAGTCTTAGATTCCGATGCTTCACTTCAGGTTTACTGTATCCGTTGAACCTTCTTATTGACGATGAAACATAGAAATTGTATCCGAATTTAACACAAAAGGCACAATGCCGACTTAAGTACAAGAGGACTGACACTCTAACTTTCTATGATTTGAACCTCTCCTGGGAGTCCAGTTTTAGATTCCGATGCTTCACTTCAGGTTTACGGTATATCTTGGACCTTCTTATTGCCGATGAAACACAGAAATTGCATCCGAATTTAATACAAAAGGCACAATGCCGACTTAAGTAGAAGAGGACTGACACTCTAACTTTCTATGATTTGAACCTCTCCTGTTAGTCCAGTTTTAGATTCCGATGCTCCACTTCAGGTTTACTGTATCCCTTGGACCTTCTTATTGACGATGAAACACAGAAATTGCATCCTAATTTAATACAAAAGGCACAATACCGACTTAAGTACAAGGGGCCTCACACTCTAACTTTCAATGATTTCAACCTCTCCTGTGAGTCCAGTTATACATTCCGATGCTTCACTTCAGGTTTACTGTATCCCTTGGACCTTCTTATTGACGATGAAACACAGAAATTAAATCCGAATTTAATACAAAAGGCACAATACCGACTTAAGTACAAGAGGTCTGACACTCTAACTTCCTATGATTTGAACCTCTCCTGTGAGTCCAGTTTTAGATTCGGAAGCTTCACTTCAGGTTTGTTGTATGCCTTGGACTTCATATTGACGATGAAACACAGAAATTGGATCCGAATTTAATACAAAAGGCACAATGCCGACTTAAGTACAAGAGGACTGACACTCTAACTATGATTTGAACCTCTCTTATGAGTCCAGTTTTAGATTCCGATGCTTCACTTCAGGTTTACTGTATACCTTGGAACTTCTTATTGACGATGAAACACAGAAATTGCATCCGAATTTAATACGAAAGGCACAATGCCGACTTAAGTACAAGAGGAATGACACTCTAACTTTCTATGATTTGAACCTCTCCTGTGAGTCCAGTTATAGATTCCGATGCTTCACTTCAGGTTTACTGTATCCCTTGGACCTTCTTATTGACGATGAACCACAGAAATTGCATCCGAATTTAATACAAAAGGCACAATGCCGACTTAAGTACAAGAGGACTGACATTCTAACTTTCTATGATTTGAACCCCTCCTGTGAGTTCAGTTTTAGATTCCGATGCTTCACTTCAGGTTTACTGTATCCCTTGGACCTTCATATCGACGATGAAACACAGAAATTGCATCCGAAATTAATACAAAAGGCACAATGCCGACTTAAGTACAGTAGGACTGACACTTTAACTCACTATGATTAGATCCTCTCCTGTGAGTCCAGTTTTAGATTCCGATGCTTCACTTCAGCTTTACTGTTTCCTTGGACGTTCTTATTGACGATGAAACATAGAAATTGCATCCAAATTTAATACAAAAGGCACAATGCGGACTTAAGTACAAGAGGACTAACACTCTAACTTTCTATGATTTGAACCTCCCCTGTGAGTCCAGTTTTGGATTCCGATGCTTCACTTCAGGTTTACTGTATCCCTTGGACCTGATAATTGACGATGAAACACAGAAATTGCATCCGAATTTAATACAAAAGGCACAATGCCGACTTAAGTACAAGAGGACTGACACTCTAACTTTTATTATAATTTGAACCTCTCCTGTGAGTCCAGTTTTAGATTCCGATGCTTCACTTCAGGTTTACTGTTTCCTTGGACGTTCTTATTGACGATGAAACATAGAAATTGCATCCAAAATTAATACAAAAGGCACAATGCGGACTTAAAAACAAGAGGAATAACACTCTAACTTTCTATGACTTGAACCTCCCCTGTGAGTCCAGTTTTAGATTCCGATGATTCACTTCAGGTTTACTGTATCCCTTGGACCCTGTTATTGACCATGAAACACAGAAATTGCATCCGAATTTAATACAAAAGGCACAATGCCGACTTAAGTACAAGAGGACTGACACTCTAACATTCTATGATTTGAACCTCTTCTGTGAGTCCAGTCTTAGATTGTGATGCTTCACTTTTGATTTACTGTACCCCTTGGACCTTCATATTGACGATGAAACACAGAAAATACATCCGAATTTAATACGAAAGGCACAATGCCGACTTAAGTACAAGAGGAATGACCCTCTAACATTCTATGATTTGAACCTCTCCTGTGAGTCCAGTTTTAGATTCCCATGCTTCACTTCAGGTTTACTGTATCCCTTGGACGTTCTTATTGACGATGAAACACAGAAATTGCATCCGAATTTAATACAAAATGCACAATGACGACTTAAGTACAAGACCACTGACACTCTAACTTTCTATGATTTTAACCTCTCCTGTGAGTCCACTTTTAGATTCCGATGCTTCACTTCAGGTTTACTGTAACCCTTGGACAATCTTATTGACGGTGAAACACAGAAATTGCATCCGAATTTAATACAAAAGGAACAATGCCGACTCAAGTACAAGAGGACTGACACTCTAACTTTTGATGATTGGAACTTCTCCTGTGAGTCCAGTTTTAGATACCGATGCTCCACTTCAGGTTTACTGTATCCCTTGGACCTTCTTATTGATACTGAAACACAGAAATTGCATCCGAAATTAATACAAAAGGCACAATGCCGACTTAAGTACAGTAGGACTCACACTCTAACTCTCTATGATTTGATCCTCTCCTGTGAGTCCAGTTTTAGATTCCGATGCTTCACTTCAGGTTTACTGTATCCCTTGGACCTGATTATTGACGATGAAACACAGAAATTGCATCCGAATTTAATACAAAAGGCACAATGCCGAGTTAAGTACAAGAGGACTAACACTCTAACTTTCTATGATTTGAACCTCCCCTGTGAGTCCAGTTTTAGATTCCGATGCTTCACTTCAGGTTTACTGTATCCCTTGGACCTTCTTATTGACCATGAAACACAGAAATTGCATCCGAATTTAATACAAAAGGCACAATGCCGACTTAAGTTCAAGAGGACTGACACTCTAACATTCTGTGATTTGAACCTCTTCTGTGAGTCCAGTCTTAGATTCTGATGCTTCACTTCTGGTTTACTGTATCCCTTGGACTTTCTTATTGACGATGAAACACAGCAATTGCATCCGAATTTAATACGAAAGGCACAATGCCGACTTAAGTACAATAGGACTCACACTCTAACTCTCTATGATTTGATCCTCTCCTGTGAGTCCAGTTTTAGATTCCGATGCTTCACTTCAGGTTTACTGTATCCCTTGGACCGTCTTATTGACGATGAAACACATAAATTGCATCCGAAGTTAATACAAAAGGCACAATGACGACTTAAGTACAAGATGACTGACACTCTAACTCTCTATGATTTGAACCTCTCCTGTGAATCCAGTTTTAGATTCCGATGCTTCACATCAAGTTTACTGTATCCCTTGGACCTTCTTATTGACGATGAAACACAGAAATTGCATCCGAATTTAATACAAAAGGCACAATGCCGACTTAAGTACAAGAGGACTGACACTCTAACTTTCTATGATTTGAACCCCTCCTGTGAGTCCAGTTTTAGAATCCGATGCTTCACATCAGGTTTACTGTATCCCTTGGACCTTCTTATTGATGATGAAACACAGAAATTGCATCCGAAATTAATACAAAAGGCACAATGCCGACTTAAGTACAGTGGGACCCACACTCTAACTCTCTATGATTTGAACCTCTCCTGTGAATCCAGTTTTAGATTCCGATGCTTCACTTCAGGTTTACTGTATCCCTTGGACCTTCTTATTGACGATGAAACACAGAGATTACATCCGAATTTTATACAAAAGGCACAATGCCGACTCAAGAACAAAAGGACTGACACTCTAACTTTTGATGATTTGAACTTCTCTTGTGAGTCCAGTTTTACATACCGATGCTTCACTTCAGGTTTACTGTATCCCTTGGACCTTCTTATTGATGATGAAACACAGCAATTGCATCCGAATTTAAGACAAAAGCACAATACCAACTTACGTGCAAGTGGACTGACACTATAACTCTCTATGATTTTAACCTCTCCTGTGAGTCCAGTTTTCGATTACGATGCTTCACGTCATGTTTACTGTATCCCTTGGACCTTCTTATTGACGATGAAACACAGAAATTGCATCCGAATTTAATGCAAAAGGCACAATGCCGACATAAGTACAAGAGGACTGACACTCTAACTTTCGATGATTTGAACCTCTCCTGTGAGTCCAGTTTTAGATTCCGATGCTTCACTTCAGGTTTACTGTATCCCTTGGACCTTCATATTGACGATGAAACACAGAAATTGCATCCGAAATTAATACAAATGGCACAATGCCAACTTAAGTACAGTAGGACTCACACTCTAACTCTCTATGATTTGATCCTCTCCTGTGAGTCCAGTTTTAGATTCCGATGCTTCACTTCAGGTTTACTGTATCCCTTGGACCGTCTTATTGACGATGAAACACATACATTGCATCCGAATTTAATACAAAAGGCACAATGACGACTTAAGTGGAAGATGACTGACACTCTAACTCTCTATGATTTGAACCTCTCCTTTGAATCCAGTTTTAAATTCCGATGCTTCACTTCACGTTTACTGTATCCCTTGGACATTCTTATTGACGATGAAACACAGAAATTGGATCCGAATTTAATACAAAAGGCACAATGCCGACTTAAGTGCAAGAGGACTGACACTCTATGATTTGAACCCCTCCTGTGAGTCCAGTTTTAGATTCCGATGCTTCACTTCAGGTTTACTGTATCCCTTGAACCTGATTATTGACGATGAAATACAGAAATTGCATCCGAATTTAATACAAAAGGCACAATGCCGACTTAAGTACAAGAGGACTGACACTCTAACTTTTATTATTATTTGAACCTTTCCTGTGAGTCCAGTTTTAGATTCCGATGCTTCACTTCAGGTTTACTTTTTCCTTGAACGTTCTTATTGACGATGAAACATAGAAATTGCATCCAAATTTAATACAAAAGGCACAATGCGGACTTAAGTACAAGAGGACTAACACTCTAACTTTCTATGATTTGAACCTCCCCTGTGAGTCCAGTTTTAGATTCCGATGCCTCACTTCAGGTTTACTGTATCCCTTGGACCTTCTTATTGACCATGAAACACAGAAATTGCATCCAAATTTAATACAAAAGGCACAATGCCGACTTAAGTACAAGAGGACTGACACTCTAACATTCTATGATTTGAACCTCTTCTGTGAGTCCAGTCTTAGATTCTGATGCTTCACTTCTGGTTTACTGTATCCCTTGGACCTTCTTATTGACGATGAAACACAGAAATTGCATCCGAATTTAATACGAAAGGCACAATGCCGACTTAAGTACATGAGGAATGACTTTCTAACTTTCTATGATTTGAATCTCTCCTGTGAGTCCAGTTTTATATTCCGATGCTTCACTTCTGGTTGACTGTATCCCTTGGACGTTCTTATTGACGATGAAACACAGAAATTGCATCCGAATTTAATACAAAATGCACAATGCCGACTTAAGTATAAGGGGACTAACACTCTAACTTTCTATGATTTTAACCTCTCCTGTGAGTCCAGTTTTAGATTCCGATGCTTCACTTCAGGTTTACTGTAACCCTTAAACCTTCTTATTGACGGTGAAACACAGAAATTGCATCCGAATTTAATACAAAAGGCACAATACCGACATAAGTACAAGAGGACTGACACTCTAACTTTCTATGATTTGAACCTCTCCTGTGAGTCCAGTTTTACATTCGTATGCTTCACTTCAGGTTTACTGTATGCCTTGGACCTTCTTATTGACGATGAAACACAGAAGTTGCATCCGACTTTAATACAAAAGGCACATTGCCGACTTAAGTACAAGCGGACTGACACTCTAACTTTGATGATTTGAACCTCTCTTGTGAGTCCAGTTTTAGATTCCAATGCTTCACTCCAGGTTTACTGTATACCTTGGAACATCTTATTGACGATGGAACACAGAAATTGCATCCGAATTTAATACAAAAGGCACAATGCCGACTTAAGTACAAGCGGACTGACACTCTAACTCTCTATGATTTTAACCTCTCCTGTGAGTCCAGTTTTAGATCTCGATGCTTCACTTCAGGTTTACTGTATCCCTTGGACCTTCTTATTGACGATGAAATACAGAAATTGGATTCGAATTTAATACAAAAGGCAAAATGCCGACTTAAGTACAAGAGGACTGACACTCTAACTTTAATTATGATTTGAACCTCTCCTGTGAGTCCAGTTTTAGATTAAAATGGCTCACTTGAGGTTTACTGTTTCCTTGGACGTTCTTATTGACGATAAAACACTGAAATTGCATCCAAATATAATACAAAAGGCACAATGCGGACATAAGTACAAGAGGACTGTCACTCTAACTCTCTATGATTTGAACCCCTCCTGTGAGTCCAGTTTTGGACTCCGATGCTTCACTTTAGGTTTACTGTATCCCTTGGACCTTCTTATTGACGATGAAACATAGAAATTGCATCCGAATTTAATACAAAAGGCACAATGTCGACTTAAGTACAAGAGGACTGACTCTCTAACATTCTATGATTTGAACCTCTCCTGTGAGTCCAGTTTTAGATTCCGATGCTTCACTTCATGTTTACTGTATCCCATGGACCTTCTTGTTGTCGATGAAACACAGAAATTGCATCCGAAATTAATACAAAAGGCACAATGCCGACTTAAGTACAAAAGGACTCAAACTCTAACTCTCTATGATTTGAACCTCTCCTGTGAGTCCAGTTTTAGATTCCGATGCTTCACTTCAGGTTTACTGTTTCCCTTGGACCTGATTATTGACGATGAAACACAGAAATTGCATCCGAATTTAATGTAGAAGGCACAGTACCGACTTAAGTACAAGAGTACCGACACTCTATTTTTCTTTGATTTGAACTTCTCCTGTGAGTCCAGTTTTAGATTCAGATTCTTCACTTCAGGTTTACTGTATCCCTTGGACCTTCTTATTGACGATGAAACACAGAAATTGGATCCGAATTTAATACATAAGGCACAATGCCGACTTAAGTACAAGAGGACTGACACAGTAACTCTCTATGATTTCAGCCTCTCCTGTGAGTCCAGTTTTAGACTCTGACGCTTCACTTGAGGTTTACTGTATCCCTTGGACCTTCTTATTGACGATGAAACATAGAAATTGCATCCGAATATAATACAAAAGGCACAATGCCGACTTAAGTACAAGAGGACTGACACTCTAACTTTCTATGATTTGAACCTCTCCTGTGAGACCAGTTTTAGATTCCGATGCTTCACTTCAGGTTTACTGTATCCCTTGGACCTTCTTGTTGACGATGAAACACAGAAATTGTATCCGAAATTAATACAAAAGGCACAATGCCGACTTAAGTACAAAAGGACTCACACCCTAACTCTCTATGATTTGAACCTCTCCTGTGAGTCCAGTTTTAGATTCCGATGCTTCACTTCAGGTTTACTGTATCCCTTGGACCTGATTATTGACGATGAAACACAGAAATTGCATCCGAATTTAAAACAAAAGGCACAATCCCGACTTTAGTACAAGGGCCCTGACACACTAACTTTCTTTGATTTGAACCTCTCCTGTGAGTCCAGTTTTAGATTCCGATGCTTCACGTCAGGTTTACTGTATCCCTTGGACCTTCTTATTGATGATGAAACACAGAAATTGCATCCGAAATTAATACAAAAGGCACAATGCCGACTTAAGTACAGTGGGACCCACACTCTAACTCTCTATGATTTGAACCTCTCCTGTGAATCCAGTTTTAGATTCCGATGCTTCACTTCAGGTTTACTGTATCCCTTGGACCTTCTTATTGACGATGAAACACAGAGATTACATCCGAATTTTATACAAAAGGCACAATGCCGACTCAAGAACAAAAGGACTGACACTCTAACTTTTGATGATTTGAACTTCTCTTGTGAGTCCAGTTTTACATACCGATGCTTCACTTCAGGTTTACTGTATCCCTTGGACCTTCTTATTGATGATGAAACACAGCAATTGCATCCGAATTTAAGACAAAAGCACAATACCAACTTACGTGCAAGTGGACTGACACTATAACTCTCTATGATTTTAACCTCTCCTGTGAGTCCAGTTTTCGATTACGATGCTTCACGTCATGTTTACTGTATCCCTTGGACCTTCTTATTGACGATGAAACACAGAAATTGCATCCGAATTTAATGCAAAAGGCACAATGCCGACATAAGTACAAGAGGACTGACACTCTAACTTTCGATGATTTGAACCTCTCCTGTGAGTCCAGTTTTAAATTCCGATGCTTCACTTCAGGTTTACTGTATCCCTTGGACCTTCATATTGACGATGAAACACAGAAATTGCATCCGAAATTAATACAAATGGCACAATGCCAACTTAAGTACAGTAGGACTCACACTCTAACTCTCTATGATTTGATCCTCTCCTGTGAGTCCAGTTTTAGATTCCGATGCTTCACTTCAGGTTTACTGTATCCCTTGGACCGTCTTATTGACGATGAAACACATACATTGCATCCGAATTTAATACAAAAGGCACAATGACGACTTAAGTGGAAGATGACTGACACTCTAACTCTCTATGATTTGAACCTCTCCTTTGAATCCAGTTTTAAATTCCGATGCTTCACTTCACGTTTACTGTATCCCTTGGACATTCTTATTGACGATGAAACACAGAAATTGGATCCGAATTTAATACAAGAGGCACAATGCCGACTTAAGTGCAAGAGGACTGACACTCTATGATTTGAACCCCTCCTGTGAGTCCAGTTTTAGATTCCGATGCTTCACTTCAGGTTTACTGTATCCCTTGAACCTGATTATTGACGATGAAATACAGAAATTGCATCCGAATTTAATACAAAAGGCACAATGCCGACTTAAGTACAAGAGGACTGACACTCTAACTTTTATTATTATTTGAACCTTTCCTGTGAGTCCAGTTTTAGATTCCGATGCTTCACTTCAGGTTTACTTTTTCCTTGAACGTTCTTATTGACGATGAAACATAGAAATTGCATCCAAATTTAATACAAAAGGCACAATGCGGACTTAAGTACAAGAGGACTAACACTCTAACTTTCTATGATTTGAACCTCCCCTGTGAGTCCAGTTTTAGATTCCGATGCCTCACTTCAGGTTTACTGTATCCCTTGGACCTTCTTATTGACCATGAAACACAGAAATTGCATCCAAATTTAATACAAAAGGCACAATGCCGACTTAAGTACAAGAGGACTGACACTCTAACATTCTATGATTTGAACCTCTTCTGTGAGTCCAGTCTTAGATTCTGATGCTTCACTTCTGGTTTACTGTATCCCTTGGACCTTCTTATTGACGATGAAACACAGAAATTGCATCCGAATTTAATACGAAAGGCACAATGCCGACTTAAGTACATGAGGAATGACTTTCTAACTTTCTATGATTTGAATCTCTCCTGTGAGTCCAGTTTTATATTCCGATGCTTCACTTCTGGTTGACTGTATCCCTTGGACGTTCTTATTGACGATGAAACACAGAAATTGCATCCGAATTTAATACAAAATGCACAATGCCGACTTAAGTATAAGGGGACTAACACTCTAACTTTCTATGATTTTAACCTCTCCTGTGAGTCCAGTTTTAGATTCCGATGCTTCACTTCAGGTTTACTGTAACCCTTGGACCTTCTTATTGACGGTGAAACACAGAAATTGCATCCGAATTTAATACAAAAGGCACAATACCGACATAAGTACAAGAGGACTGACACTCTAACTTTCTATGATTTGAACCTCTCCTGTGAGTCCAGTTTTACATTCGTATGCTTCACTTCAGGTTTACTGTATGCCTTGGACCTTCTTATTGACGATGAAACACAGAAGTTGCATCCGACTTTAATACAAAAGGCACATTGCCGACTTAAGTACAAGCGGACTGACACTCTAACTTTGATGATTTGAACCTCTCTTGTGAGTCCAGTTTTAGATTCCAATGCTTCACTCCAGGTTTACTGTATACCTTGGAACATCTTATTGACGATGGAACACAGAAATTGCATCCGAATTTAATACAAAAGGCACAATGCCGACTTAAGTACAAGCGGACTGACACTCTAACTCTCTATGATTTTAACCTCTCCTGTGAGTCCAGTTTTAGATCTCGATGCTTCACTTCAGGTTTACTGTATCCCTTGGACCTTCTTATTGACGATGAAACACAGAAATTGGATTCGAATTTAATACAAAAGGCAAAATGCCGACTTAAGTACAAGAGGACTGACACTCTAACTTTAATTATGATTTGAACCTCTCCTGTGAGTCCAGTTTTAGATTAAAATGGCTCACTTGAGGTTTACTGTTTCCTTGGACGTTCTTATTGACGATAAAACACTGAAATTGCATCCAAATATAATACAAAAGGCACAATGCGGACATAAGTACAAGAGGACTGACACTCTAACTCTCTATGATTTGAACCCCTCCTGTGAGTCCAGTTTTGGACTCCGATGCTTCACTTTAGGTTTACTGTATCCCTTGGACCTTCTTATTGACGATGAAACATAGAAATTGCATCCGAATTTAATACAAAAGGCACAATGTCGACTTAAGTACAAGAGGACTGACTCTCTAACTTTCTATGATTTGAACCTCTCCTGTGAGTCCAGTTTTAGATTCCGATGCTTCACTTCATGTTTACTGTATCCCATGGACCTTCTTGTTGTCGATGAAACACAGAAATTGCATCCGAAATTAATACAAAAGGCACAATGCCGACTTAAGTACAAAAGGACTCAAACTCTAACTCTCTATGATTTGAACCTCTCCTGTGAGTCCAGTTTTAGATTCCGATGCTTCACTTCAGGTTTACTGTTTCCCTTGGACCTGATTATTGACGATGAAACACAGAAATTGCATCCGAATTTAATGTAGAAGGCACAGTACCGACTTAAGTACAAGAGTACCGACACTCTATTTTTCTTTGATTTGAACTTCTCCTGTGAGTCCAGTTTTAGATTCAGATTCTTCACTTCAGGTTTACTGTATCCCTTGGACCTTCTTATTGACGATGAAACACAGAAATTGGATCCGAATTTAATACATAAGGCACAATGCCGACTTAAGTACAAGAGGACTGACACAGTAACTCTCTATGATTTCAGCCTCTCCTGTGAGTCCAGTTTTAGACTCTGATGCTTCACTTGAGGTTTACTGTATCCCTTGGACCTTCTTATTGACGATGAAACATAGAAATTGCATCCGAATATAATACAAAAGGCACAATGCCGACTTAAGTACAAGAGGACTGACACTCTAACTTTCTATGATTTGAACCTCTCCTGTGAGACCAGTTTTAGATTCCGATGCTTCACTTCAGGTTTACTGTATCCCTTGGACCTTCTTGTTGACGATGAAACACAGAAATTGTATCCGAAATTAATACAAAAGGCACAATGCCGACTTAAGTACAAAAGGACTCACACCCTAACTCTCTATGATTTGAACCTCTCCTGTGAGTCCAGTTTTAGATTCCGATGCTTCACTTCAGGTTTACTGTATCCCTTGGACCTGATTATTGACGATGAAACACAGAAATTGCATCCGAATTTAAAACAAAAGGCACAATCCCGACTTTAGTACAAGGGCCCTGACACACTAACTTTCTTTGATTTGAACCTCTCCTGTGAGTCCAGTTTTAGATTCCGATGCTTCACGTCAGGTTTACTGTATCCCTTGGACCTTCTTATTGACGATGGAACACAGAAATTGATTCCGAATTTAATATAAAAGGCACAATACCGACTTAAGTACAAGAGGACTGACACTCTAACTTTATAGGATTTGAACCTCTCCTGTGAGTCCAGTATTAGATTCCGATGCATCACTTCAGGTTTACTGTATGCCTTGGATCTTCTTTTTGACGATGAAACACAGAAATTGCATCCGAAGTTAATACAAAAGGCAGAATGCCGATTTAAGTACAAGCGGTCTGATACTCTAACTTTCTATGATTTGAATCTGTCTTGTGAGTCCAGTTTTAGATTCCGATGCTTCACTTCAGGTTTACTGTATCCCTTGGAACTGATTATTGACGATGAAACACAGAAATATCATCCGAATTTAATACAAAAGGCACAATGCCGACTTAGGTACAAGCGGACTGACACACTAACTTTCTATGATTTAAACCTCTCCTGTAATTCGAGTTTTAGATTCCGATGCTTCACTTCAGGTTTACTGTATCCCTTGGACCGTCTTATTGACGATGAAACACATAAATAGCATCCGAATTTAATACAAAAGGCACAATGACGACTTAAGTACAAGAGGACTGACACTCTAACTCTCGACGATTTGAACCTCTCCTGTGAGTCCAGTTTTAGATTCCGATGCTTCACTTCATGTTTAGTGTATCCCATGGACCTTCTTGTTGTCGATGAAACACAGAAATTGCATCCGAATTTAATATAGAAGGCACAGTACCGACTTAAGTACAAGAGTACCGACACTCTATTTTTCTTTGATTTGAACTTCTCCTGTGAGTCCAGTTTTAGATGCAGATTCTTCACTTCAGGTTTACTGTATCCCTTGGACCTTCTTATTGACGATGAAACACAGAAATTGCATCCGAATTTAATACAAAAGGCACAATGCCGACTTAGGTACAAGCGGACTGACACACTAACTTTCTATGATTTAAACCTCTCCTGTAATTCGAGTTTTAGATTCCGATGCTTTATTTCAGGTTTACTGTATCCCTTGGACCTTCTTATTGACGATGAAACATAGAAATTGCATCCGAATCTAATACAAAAGGCACAATGCCGACTTAAATACAACAGGACTGACACTCTAACTTTCTATGATTTGAACCTCTCCTGTGAGTCCAGTTTTAGATTCCGATGCTTCACTTCAGGTTTACTGTATCCCTTGGACCTTCTTATTGACGATGAAACACAGAAATTGCATCCGAATTTAATACAAAAGGCACAATGACGACTTAAGTACAAGGGGACTGATACTCTAACTTTCTATGATTTAAACCTCTCCTGTGAGTCCAGTTTTAGATTCCGATGCTTCACGTCAGGTTTACTGTATCCCTTGGACCTTCTTATGGACGATGGAACACAGAAATTGATTCCGAATTTAATATAAAAGGCACAATACCGACTTAAGTACAAGAGGACTGACGCTCTAACTTTATAGGATTTGAACCTCTCCTGTGAGTCCAGTATTAGATTCCGATGCATCACTTCAGGTTTACTGTATGCCTTGGATCTTCTTATTGACGATGAAACATAGAAATTGCATCCAAAGTTAATACAAAAGGCACAATGCCGATTTAAATACAAGCGGTCTGATACTCTAACTTTCTATGATTTGAACCTGTCTTGTGAGTCCAGTTTTAGATTCCGATGCTTCACTTCAGGTTTACTGTATACATTGGAATTTCTTATTGACGATGAAACACAGAAATTGCATCCGAATTTAATACAAAAGGCACAATGCCGACTTAAATACAAGCGGACTGACACTCTAACTTTCTATGATTTGGACCTCTCGTGTAAGTCGAGTTTTAGATTCCGATGCTTCACTTCAGGTTTACTGTATCCCTTGGACCGTCTTATTGACGATGAAACACATAAGTTGCATCCGAATTTAATGCAAAAGGCACAATGACGACTTAACTACAAGAGGACTGACACTCTAACTCTCTATGATTTGAACCTCTCCTGTGAGTACAGTTTTAGATTCCGATGCTTCACTTCAGGTTTACTGTATCCCTTGGTTCTTCTTATTGACGATGAAACACAGAAATTGCATCCGAAATTAATACAAAAGGCACAATGCCGACTTAAGTACAAGAGGACTGACACCCTAATTTTCGATTATTTGAACCTCTCCTGTGAGTCCAGTTTCAGATTCCGATGCATCACTTCAGGTTTACTGTATCCCTTGGACCTACTTATTGACGATGAAACACAGAAATTGCATCCGAATTTAATACAAAAGGCACAATGCTGACTTAAGTACAAGAGGACTGACACTCAAATTTTCTATGATTTGAACCTCCCCTGTGAGTCCAGTTTTAGATTCCGACACTTCACTTCAGGTATACTGTATCCCTTGGACCTTCTTATTGACGATGAAACACAGAAATTGCAACAAAATTCTATACAAAAGGCACAATTCCGACTTAAGTACGAGAGGACTGACACTCTAAATTTCGATTATTTGAACCTCTCCTGTGAGTCCAGTTTTAGATTCCGATGCTTCACTTCAGGTTTACTGTATCCCTTGGACCTTCTTATTGACGATGAAACACAGAAATTGCATCCGAATTTAATACAAAAGGCACAATACCGACTTATGTACAAGGGGACTGACGCTCTAACCTTCTATGATTTGAACCTCTCCTGTGGGTCCAGTTTTGGATTCCGATGCCTCACCTCAGGTTTACTGTTTCCTTGGACGTTCTTTTTGACGATGAAACACAGAAATTGCATCCAAATTTAGTACAAAGGCACAATGCGGACTTAAGTACAAGTGGGCTAACACTCTAACTCTCTATGATTTGAACCTCTCCTGTGAGTCAAGTTTTAGATTCCGATGCTTCACTTCAGGTTTACTGTATCCCTTGAACCTTCTTATTGACGATGAAACATAGAAATTGTATCCGAATTTAATACAAAAGGCACAATGCCGACTTAAGTACAAGAGGACTGACACTCTAACTTTCTATGATTTGAACCTCTCCTGGGAGTCCAGTTTTAGATTCCGATGCTTCACTTCAGGTTTACTGTTTCCCTTGGACCTGATTATTGACGATGAAACACAGAAATTGCATCCGAATTTAATGTAGAAGGCACAGTACCGACTTAAGTACAAGAGTACCGACACTCTATTTTTGTTTGATTTGAACTTCTCCTGTGAGTCCAGTTTTAGATTCAGATTCTTCACTTCAGGTTTACTGTATCCCTTGGACCTTCTTATTGACGATGAAACACAGAAATTGGATCCGAATTTAATACATAAGGCACAATGCCGACTTAAGTACAAGAGGACTGACACAGTAACACTCTATGTTTTCAGCCTCTCCTGTGAGTCCAGTTTTAGACTCTGATGCTTCACTTGAGGTTTACTGTATCCCTTGGACCTTCTTATTGACGATGAAACATAGAAATTGCATCCGAATATAATACAAAAGGCACAATGCCGACTTAAGTACAAGAGGACTGACACTCTAACTTTCTATGATTTGAACCTCTCCTGTGAGACCAGTTTTAGATTCCGATGCTTCACTTCAGGTTTACTGTATCCCTTGGACCTTCTTGTTGACGATGAAACACAGAAATTGTATCCGAAATTAATACAAAAGGCACAATGCCGACTTAAGTACAAAAGGACTCACACCCTAACTCTCTATGATTTGAACCTCTCCTGTGAGTCCAGTTTTAGATTCCGATGCTTCACTTCAGGTTTACTGCATCCCTTGGACCTGATTATTGACGATGAAACACAGAAATTGCATCCGAATTTAAAACAAAAGGCACAATCCCGACTTTAGTACAAGGGCCCTGACACACTAACTTTCTTTGATTTGAACCTCTCCTGTGAGTCCAGTTTTAGATTCCGATGCTTCGCGTCAGGTTTACTGTATCCCTTGGACCTTCTTATTGACGATGGAACACAGAAATTGATTCCGAATTTAATATAAAAGGCACAATACCGACTTAAGTACAAGAGGACTGACACTCTAACTTTATAGGATTTGAACCTCTCCTGTGAGTCCAGTATTAGATTCCGATGCATCACTTCAGGTTTACTGTATGCCTTGGATCTTCTTATTGACGATGAAACACAGAAATTGCATCCGAAGTTAATACAAAAGGCAGAATGCCGATTTAAGTACAAGCGGTCTGATACTCTAACTTTCTATGATTTGAACCTGTCTTGTGAGTCCAGTTTTAGATTCCGATGCTTCACTTCAGGTTTACTGTATCCCTTGGAACTGATTATTGACGATGAAACACAGAAATATCATCCGAATTTAATACAAAAGGCACAATGCCGACTTAGGTACAAGCGGACTGACACACTAACTTTCTATGATTTAAACCTCTCCTGTAATTCGAGTTTTAGATTCCGATGCTTCACTTCAGGTTTACTGTATCCCTTGGACCGTCTTATTGACGATGAAACACATAAATAGCATCCGAATTTAATACAAAAGGCACAATGACGACTTAAGTACAAGAGGACTGACACTCTAACTCTCGACGATTTGAACCTCTCCTGTGAGTCCAGTTTTAGATTCCGATGCTTCACTTCATGTTTAGTGTATCCCATGGACCTTCTTGTTGTCGATGAAACACAGAAATTGCATCCGAATTTAATACAAAAGGCACAATGACGACTTAAGTACAAGGGGACTGATACTCTAACTTTCTATGATTTAAACCTCTCCTGTGAGTCCAGTTTTAGATTCCGATGCTTCACGTCAGGTTTACTGTATCCCTTGGACCTTCTTATGGACGAAAGAACACAGAAATTGATTCCGAATTTAATATAAAATGCACAATACCGACTTAAGTACAAGAGGACTGACGCTCTAACTTTATAGGATTTGAACCTCTCCTGTGAGTCCAGTATTACATTCCGATGCATCACTTCAGGTTTACTGTATGCCTTGGATCTTCTTATTGACGATGAAACATAGAAATTGCATCCAAAGTTAATACAAAAGGCACAATGCCGATTTAAATACAAGCGGTCTGATACTCTAACTTTCTATGATTTGAACCTGTCTTGTGAGTCCAGTTTTAGATTCCGATGCTTCACTTCAGGTTTACTGTATACATTGGAATTTCTTATTGACGATGAAACACAGAAATTGCATCCGAATTTAATACAAAAGGCACAATGCCGACTTAAATACAAGCGGACTGACACTCTAACTTTCTATGATTTGGACCTCTCGTGTAAGTCGAGTTTTAGATTCCGATGCTTCACTTCAGGTTTACTGTATCCCTTGGACCGTCTTATTGACGATGAAACACATAAGTTGCATCCGAATTTAATGCAAAAGGCACGATGACGACTTAACTACAAGAGGACTGACACTCTAACTCTCTATGATTTGAACCTCTCCTGTGAGTAAAGTTTTAGATTCCGATGCTTCACTTCAGGTTTACTGTATCCCTTGGTTCTTCTTATTGACGATGAAACACAGAAATTGCATCCGAAATTAATACAAAAGGCACAATGCCGACTTAAGTACAAGAGGACTGACACCCTAATTTTCGATTATTTGAACCTCTCCTGTGAGTCCAGTTTCAGATTCCGATGCATCACTTCAGGTTTACTGTATCCCTTGGACCTACTTATTGACGATGAAACACAGAAATTGCATCCGAATTTAATACAAAAGGCACAATGCTGACTTAAGTACAAGAGGACTGACACTCAAATTTTCTATGATTTGAACGTCCCCTGTGAGTCCAGTTTTAGATTCCGACACTTCACTTCAGGTATACTGTATCCCTTGGACCTTCTTATTGACGATGAAACACAGAAATTGCAACAAAATTCTATACAAAAGGCACAATTCCGACTTAAGTACGA